>NC_056745.1:51627820-51980320 GCF_019279795.1 Protopterus annectens
TAACTAGGCCCTCTTACTCAGACTGTACAAACTACACTTTGGAAAAACCACAATTACTTGGTTCCAAAGCTGCCTTAAAGATGCAACGTTTCAAGTATTTGCTAATAACACATTATCTGAAACGTAATACCAGAGTTCCTTTGGGCTCTGTAATAGGGTCACTTCTTTTCTCCATGTTTATAGATGCATAGAATTGTAGATCATAGAATTATAGAAATTACAAGGCAACTGGGCAGTGTGGCTATTTATGCCTTGCCTGTTTCCCCCCTTAGACTGTGCCTCCTTTTTCAAGGAGCTACAGGCCAGTCATGTCAGGAGTGAATTTGTGGATATCCTCCAGTTGTCCGATTCTTTTTTTGAAGGCAGAAAGTGAGTTGCATTGCTTAATTTGGAGTGCAAGTTTGTTGCAGAGAAAGGGTAAGCATTCCTTGACAAGTCAGTCTGTCCACCTTGTCTTTTTTACTTCCTGAAGCAGGTTTAGATCTCTGGATGTTCATTACTGGATCACTATCATTGGTGCAGTCGTCTAAGCTATATGTAATGTCCTTCCAAGGATCGAGCCAGTAGCTTCCAAAACTTTGTGGCATCTTCCACGCACCCTAGCCACGGTTATGCACAAGGAAAGTTCTTGCCCCCGAAGAGTGCTTTTTGCGGTCTTCAGGTGATCCACTGTCCACTAGCACTTTTACAAGGCCAAGCACATAAGTTCCCTGTTGAGTATTACCTTCCATAACTCAGTAATTCTGAAGGACATAATTTATCTTTATTTAAAAAAAAAAAAAGTTGAATTAGCATGAATTTTTTTCAGTGGTTGTCAATAAACTTTTACCTCAGAATCTTATGTTTTGTCTGATGGTTTCCTAAGGGAATCATAGGTGTGTACTAGGCTAATGGCCCTGGAGCCTTTACAAGCCTAGCCCATAGAAGTGCCCTGGCATCGTGCCACCTGACGTTAGTTCCCACTGCCTCTATCAAGTAGAGCCACTAGAGTGATCCCCGGGGTGAACTTTGTATTTCCCATTGACTCATCAAGATTCCTCTTGAAGAGGACCACAGAGGTGCTCTGCTTGACGTGTATGGGAAGTCTATCCAGAGCATGGGCAGTCTCTGGGTTATGAACCTGTCTCTCCAACATGTTCTGTTGATTGTGGCAATGAGGTTGAGGTCTGTGGAGCGTGGAGTGCGGAGGGATTGGGATTTCTTTAGATGTAGCATTTCTAACAGAGCTGGATCAGACATGGCTTTGTAAGTCAAGCAGAGGTCGCCTCTTAGTAGACGATATGACACAGAGAATAGCTGGAGTTTTTTTTGAGTCCGTCCATGTAGGGCATGTGTTTAAGGCCTAGGATCCTCTTCATGAGGTACTTTTGTGGCCTTTCCAGCTGTTGCATGTGTCTAGTGAGGTACATGCCAAATGGGCCATTATACTCTATGATTGGCCTAATGAGAGAAGAGTAGAGAGATATGATGACCTCTTTCTTCCTGGATGCAAAAGCCTTGGTAATGAGATGTGCCACATAGAAGGACTTTCTGACCACAGTGGCAATGTGGTGGTTGAAGGAGAGGTTGCTAGTCAACCTGTGTCCCCAGATCTCCTATAACGCCTTCAGTGTTCAGTGGGCTCCCATCGATGTGGTAATTGGTGGGAACTGAGTTTTTCCCAAAGGGGATGATGACACATTTTTTGGCATTAAGCTTAAGGCCATGATTTTGATACCAGTCAATGGTCTTAGTGAGGCCTTTCTGTAGGATGTCTACATCACTTGGGGAGTTAATAATGGCTCCCAGCTTGCATTTGTCTGCAAACTTGATCAGCAGAGTTCCTCTGTGTTGGCCTGGACTTCTGAGAAGGAGATGCCAAACAGGAGTGGACCCAGGACTGATCCGTGTGAGACTCCACTCGTGACTGGTTGGCAGTCTGACTTGGAGTCCGCTACCTTCACACTGTGGGTTCTATCTGTGAGCCAGTTTGCAACCCACCTAGTGATATAGGGGTTGATACCTAGTTTGGTGAGTTTATCAATAAATCCTGAGTGGGGAATGGTATTAAAGGCCTTGGCCAGATCAAGGTAGGCTGTATGAACTGCCTTGCCCTCATCCACAGTTCTGGTGACTGACTCAAAGAAGTCAACCAGGTTAACAGGCATGATCTACCTTTCACAAAACCAAACTGAGTGGGATCTAGAGTTTGGAGATTCCCTATATCCTTGTTAATTAGGTTCATGATGGTGATGTGCTCGACAGCCTTACATATCAGACTCGTCAGGCTAATGGGGCGGTAATTCCTATGGTCTGCAGTCGCTCCCCCTCTATGGAGAGAGATGACTGTAGCAGTGTGCCATTCGGTAGAGACAAAGCCTGAGGTGAGGCTCTGATTGAACAGGGTACACAAATGTGGTGCCAGTTCACTTTGTAGTTCATGTAGAACACATCCAGGGATATTATCGGGTCCCATGGAAGCTGTATTCTTGGCCTTGGACGATGCAGCTTTAACCTGTACTGCAGTAATGCTGGGTGCCTGGCATTCCACTGGTATTATGATTGGTCCTTTGGGGGGGTAGAGGGGTAAAGTTGGCACTTAATCTGTCTGCCAGTATGTTGCCAATATCTGTTGGCTCAGTATAGAAGGTACCATTGTGCAGTAGCTCAGAGCAAACCTGCGTATTGCCATGGAGATTCTTGATATAATTATAGAAGGCTTTGTGGTTGTTTTTAGTGTCTGCCACAATTCTGCCTTTATAGCTGGCTTTAGAGGTTCTGATTAGGGATCTCAACTTTTTGTTGAGTCTAATAAGGGAGTTTTTCCAGTCTTGGGACTTCATCTTTTTCTGCAACAGTTTCTTCCTTCTCTATCATAGAGTTTATTAATGGCAGGGGGCCACCAGTTTGGCTTCCTTTATTTGGAGGAGATTGTCTTAGTTCTGTTGTTTATGGCTTGTTCCATTCATTTATGTACATGTTCGTACAGTGCACTAGTGTATGATTCAGCAGTCATGCATCTGTTTTGCATTGACATGGGTGCCGTTAAGTTAGTCACCTCTGTTTTTAGGAGCCAAAAGTCAGCTTTGGAGAAGTTTTTCATGGGGGTTACCTTTGCGGTGGGTGTAGGTGAGATGTGGATTTCCATGGTGATTAGTTTGTGGTCGGATCTAACCAGGGAGGAATTGACTATTGATGTAGAGCAATGGTTGTCCATGTTAGTAATAACCAGGTTAAGGATATTGCTCCCTCTAGTGGGGTAAGAATGAGCTGGTTCAAGGCATTAGAACTGATGCATTCCAGGAAACATTGGGCCAGTGTATTGGTGCATGAGTAGTTTTCCCAGTTGATGGAGGGGTAGTTGAAGTCGCCTAGTATGAGAGTGTTGGGTTGGACCCTAATAGTTTCCATGGTGATTAGGAACATGGCGTGAGAGTCTTGGGACTTGGTTAGGGACCTATAGCAAACTACTACCTGAATTGCTGTCTTACCCAATGTTAGTTGTACCTGAAGTATCTCAGATGCATTATGCTGGGCTACTAGTCTGGAGGAGTGCATATCCTTTATGAATATGGAAACACCACCGCCTTTGGAGCTTCGGTCCATATTCTGGGGGTCGAAAGGTGTGGAATGAGTTATAGGCTGGTAGCACAGGGGTGCTTTCTGCTGCTTTAAACCAGGTCTCTGTTACAGCACAAATTTCAATGTTCTCCATTTTGTGGAGTGCTTCGAGCAAGTGCATCTTGAGATTTAGACTTCTACCTTTGAGCAGCATGACCCTCAAATTGCATTTATTTGTAGCTGTTATGGTGGTAATTTGGTCTTTGGAATATCGGCTAAAAGAGGCACTATGGGGGTGGCAAGATCCTTAGCCAGTAACCGGAAACCCAGGGATGACAGATGCAGGCCATCTCTAGCAAAGTATCGAGGTCTGTCAGTCATGTCATCCCAAGCAGACAGATATGAATCCCCTTGGAATGACATCAGAAACTTAGCTAGTCGTTAAAGTTATTTTCTGCTTGTACTGCAGTATCATTCTTGGTAATGGTAGAATGCTGCTCAGGGCTAGTGTCATACCTGCCTGGGCCACATAATCTGAGAACTCATCCATGTCTTTTTTCATGTAGTCCAGGGAGGTGAATCTCTGGTCATTCACACCCACATGGACAGTGACAGAGTCATACAATTGTACTTGGTGTGGAGTGACTTGAGTGTGTGTTTTATGTATCGGATTCTGGCACCTGATAGACAGCTGACTGTTACCTTCTCCTTATTCAACCTAGTGAGTGGGACATCAGTGTGCCTCACTATCGAGTCACATAGAACTAGTGTATTGGGTAAGCTGTTTTGCCTTAGGGGCTTAGGTTGAGGGGCAAACTGTGTAGGTGAGCTGTGTGTCTTGTGGTTTGTGCTGTGTTGTGGTGGTTGAGTTTGTTTCTGCCTTGGAGGTCTCTGCTCTTTGGGTATTTTTCTATTGAGGGCCTCCGCGAAGATGGGTGTACGGTTTGTGTTTTTATGTGAGAGCTGTGATGGTGGGAGTTCTGGAAGGCTGTGTGTTGCATGTGGTGTGGTGCAGGTGTTGATTTTCTTCTCTTGACCAGCTGTTCTGGTCTTGGCTTGAGAGTGCATGACTTCCAATTTGGATAACTAAGTGCATCTCTCACAAGTCTGAGTTTTGGGAGGTAAGAGGAGAGGGTTGACTGTGTACATGAGGCAGTTGCTACACTCCCTCAGAATGCCCAAGTTCACCAGGTTAATAGGAGAAAACACAGGGAACTGACCTTTAGACATGCCGGGGGGGGGTGGCTATTATTGCTAAGTACTGGAGCTGTTTCCTTATATAGTCCTTTTACAGGAAAAATGTCACTCAATGTGTCTGAGTCTGTGCAGAGCACTGCCAAGCACTTGAGGGGAAACTAATACGTAGACCCTGAAAATTTAAGGATTAAGTATTTAGGCAGATATTCTGAAGTTAGAAACAAATCAAGCAGTACTTTCTGAAAAATAAAGAATTAGCTTGCCAAGAATGATGAAAAGAGGGGAGTCGCATGATTGGCTGCTGCCTGGCTACTACTAATGCTGGTCTCAGGACAGCTTCACTCTGTTGGGATACAATACTCCTTTGCTTCTTCTCTCACCAGAAGCAAAATGTTGGCACCAATTCCAAGAAGAGAAGCACAGACACTCACTCACCAACCAGAAAGAGTCAGGAATCAATGCACACTGCTCCTACTTTCACCAGATTCAGAATGTAAGCACAGATTCTAAGCTGCCACCTATAAAGCAGTTATTAAGCTTTCTGCTGATTAGCAGTCTCCAGGAAATAATGTAGTTGCAGTCCTTCTCTCACCAAGAGAAAACAGAAGCATTAATCCCAAGAGGATAACTGAGAGGCAGAATGTGTGCTCTCCAATGACTGGTGGTCTTGCAATAGATGCTTAAAGGTAAGATAGAAAAAGAATGGTTTATCCTGAACACTGCAGTGTACACTTCAGGAGTTAGATGTAAAAGTAGGTAACTTAAGTTTTACCTGTTTAAAAAGTTAAGTTTTAGTGGGGAGCACAAGGAGTAGTCGCTAGGTGCGATAAGGTAAGAGATAACTAAATAACTACTTTTTTTCCTCAAAAAGTTTAGTTAAATTTTTGAAAAGATCAAAAATGTGTACTTAGCTCAAGAGAAGTAGCCTGACACGACCTAACTGCGATGCGGCAAACAAAATCTGTGGTAACAGGGAGAGGGGGATTATGGGTAAGCGTTTAGCTCGAGAGTTTGTAGCTGACACGAGCTTGGAAAATGGCCGGCTCGGTTCCGAGGTCGGAACCGATACCCATACGTAATGACTGAACGAGGATCAGCATCACAGATGGAATGTTATGGTAAGACATAACTTCTTTTTTTCCTCACAGCAAACTGTAGCAGAGTCTGGATGATCCTTTCCAGTAAAGCTCTGAAATGTTTTGATGTTAAGTTGTCTATCTCGCCTTCATTCTTGCTGGATGGGTTCGGAGCCGATCCTCGGCTCTGACTCGGCCAATACTAAAGCTCGAGAGCTAATTCCACCGGTTCGAGGCTCCCCTATATCCCACAATGCTAGGCGGTAACTACTCAGATCTCGTTTGCCGCTTAGCTGATGAGGTGCTTTTCTACCGGCTCTGGCAGGTTAGTGAAAAATTATTCTATTTTCACAATCTTTAGACCCCTATTACTTTCTTAGTATAACTGTTAGTTTTTATTATCTTTTCCTTGAATCGATTCACCTCTTTTGCCCATAATCCCGCCTTTATTCCCCTTTAACTTTAGGCCTTAGGCCCCTTCCCCTACTTCTCCTAGTCCTTTAGTGTGACTGGAATTTTATATTTTCTTAAAGGCCTGTGTGTGTGTGTGTGTGTGTGTGTGTGTGTGTGTGTGTGTGTGTGTGTGTGAGTGTTTTTATTACTTAGGCCTTTACTATGTCTAAGGACTCCAAGGTCTCAGGCTTCAAAAAGTGTGACTCGTGCTGTCAGAAAATGTCTCTGGCAGATGGTCACACTTCTTGTGTGTATTGCCTGAGACCTTTGCACCTGCAGGACTCATGTGCTGTGTGCCATGGTTTCAGCCGTAGAGTCCTGCAGGAACGCAAATATAAATTGATTTTGCTTGGCTTATTAAAGCCTGAAGGCCCCCCGACCCAGTCTGTGTCGGGGAAGCCTTCTAAGACTTCCAGACAGTCGGCTCCGGCTTCAGAGCCGGCCTCTGGAAGCATCAAAACTGCTTCGACATCGGCTGCGGCTGGAGCCGATGTTTCCAAGCCTTATACTATTACCTCGGCTCCGGCCGGAGCCGAGGCTGATAAGACTCAATTGGCTCTGATACTTTTATTGGAGCAATCTTTAAGAAAAAGATCTAGGTCTTCCTCCATCGGCTCCGTTCACTTGGCACCAGGGTCCCCTCTTCTTTTGGAGCGGAGCCATAGATCGCATTCCTCACGGTCTTCCAGGCTATCTGACCACGATTTGCAAAGGGTAGTGAGTAGACTTCTCAAGTCCGAGGCGCTGGCCCAAATGCTTCATAGCCCCACTCATCAGTCAGTGGCTATTTCTGTGCCTCAATGTGTTCCTCCTCTGACTCCTTTGAGCTCGGAGCCGGGGCTCATCGGAGCCATGACTGTCAGTGCGTCGGATCCGATACCTTCCCTTTCGGCTCCGTCGTCTGCTCCGATCGCCTCTTTGGAGGGATCTCGGCGCCGAGCTTCCCTCGTCGGCTCCGAGGGGGCGAGTGGCATCGGACCCTTGTCCAACCTCGCTCTCCCTCTCGGTGTTTCGGCGCTGGTGAGATCGGCTCCGACATCGGCCTCGGAGCTGTCCCTGTCGGTGCCGGGGGGGTCCTGCTCCCTTCGGAGAGGGGACCTCCGGCCTTGCCCGATAGGGGTGCCTTCGAGATCATGCGGAGCGTGCTAGAACCAGTGTCTGCCCCACAGTCGGCTCTGTCAGCCCCTCCATCATCAGTGCCTGCGGTGATTTCTACCCACACCCTTGCTTCAGACCGCAGAGAGCCAATTCCTCAAGTTTCCCCATTGGGAATTTCCTCCTCTTCCGAGGCCTCTCCTGTCATGGTAGGAGAACCCCCTAGGAAGAGGCAGTGCAAGAGGAAGCACATTGACTCCCCTGAGTCTATCACCTCTGACACTGACTTAGAGGAATCTGAAGGTTCCCCTCGATCCCCCTCTGAGGATGTCTCCTTTGCTGACATCCTTGAGATCCTGAAACAGAGGGGGAACTGGCCAGCCCTTAACCCTTCAGAGGATGAGTCAGTGTACCTTGAGGCATTCGGCTCTCGCCCTTTTAACTCCTTGTTGTCCCCTCCCTTTGACCCCCTTATGGAAGTGGTGGCAAGGAAGGCCTGGACTGCTCCTGATTCAGTGGAACCCACCCCGAGGAGGCCGTCTAAGTTTATTACTGCTCCTAGAGATAAAGATTTTTTTATCTAAAGGCATCCCCGTCGATGCCATGGTGGTGGCCGCAGCCACTAAGAAGGAGTTAGCCGATCCTTCGGTACCTGTCCATCCTTCTAATAAGGAATCTAGGACCATGGACAGGTACGGTAAGCGGATGTTCTCATCAGCGACCTTTTCAATGCGGTCGCTGAATTACTTATGTCACTTCACTCGTCTCCAGAGAGATTTACTCAAGGATATGAGTGAAGAGGTAAAGGATCCAACAGCTGAGGAGTTCCAAGACAGAATGAACTCCCAGTTGTCAACCCTGAACTCCATCGTTAACTCCTCCATGCGGCTTATCTCATATGCTGCGGATGGGGCAAGTAGAGCCGCAGGCACAGGCGTTGCCCTACGACGTCACACCTGGATGCGGCTGTGCAACTTCGCGAACCCTTTCAAGGCGTCCTTCACCAATTGCCCCTTTGATGGATCATCCTTGTTTGGTCCTCAGGTGAAGGATACATTGACTAGGTGCGAGGTGGAAGGTAAGACTCTCTCTGCCGTGGGAGTCCGTTTTTCTACCCCTTCTAGGCCTTATCCCAAAGGTCAGAGGGGAGGAAAGATGTGGTTCCGCAAACAAACCCAGGGAGTCTCATCTGACGCACAAGGTCGATTCCCCTCTAGAGGCAGAGGGGGGAATAACAATAGACGCTGCCCTAGAGGCATAGGAGGTCCACAAAACCAGGGTAGCAGAGAAACTTTCTCTGATAAACCCTTTCAGCATCCCTGAGGTGCTGCCCGGCTGTCCACCTTCAGAGGCAGTCGGGGGAAGATTATCCCTGTACCCAAAAGCCTGGCTTTCCCTTACACAAGACAAATGAGTACAGTCGATCATATCTGAGGGTTACAAAATTCCCTT
Source organism: Protopterus annectens (assembly GCF_019279795.1). NCBI lineage: Eukaryota > Metazoa > Chordata > Ceratodontiformes > Protopteridae > Protopterus > Protopterus annectens. The sequence continues at coordinate 51,636,634 of NC_056745.1, forward strand.
TATTCACATTCCATCCCAACCCAAAGGATCCCTTCCAGACGTTCCACCCAGTCTAAGGGAACAAGCAGCACTAGAAATTTCAAAGCTGCTATCAAAAAGAGCTATCCAATCAGTCCCAGCAGACAAACAAGGATCCGGAATCTACTCCAAATTCTTTTTGGTACCAAAAAAAACAGGGCACTGGAGACCCATACTGGATCTCAGCAACTTAAACAAGTATGTCAGAAAAACAAAATTCCGGATGGTCACGCTACAGTCCATTCTATCCTTCTTGGGTCAGGACAATTGGATGTGCTCGATAGATCTTCAGGATGCGTACTACCATATAAAGATGAACAGACGCTCCAGGAGATTTCTTCGCTTCAGGCTGGGCGCCAGTCTCTATCAGTTCAGAGCCCTGCCCTTTGGTCTCACTACAGCCCCCCCGAGTGTTTACCAAATGCATGGCAGTGGTCGCGGCTCACTTGAGACGTCAAGGATTCCAGGTGTTTCCATATTTAGATGACTGGCTCATTACTGCCACCACCAGACATCAACTACTTCTATCCAGAGACTTCACTATCCAAACTTGCCAAGCTCTAGGCATTTCAATAAATTTCGAAAAATCTGCATTGTCGCCTTGTCAATCTATTATCTTTATAGGCGCCACATTAGACACACTCAGTCTTTCAGCCAGACTTACAGAGCAGAGAGTGTCAGACATCCGCAAACAAGTTTACCTTCTCTTACAATGCAACAAAGTCAAAGCCAGACTAGTTTTGAAGGTATTAGGACTCATGGCAGCAGCTATCCCCCTTCTCCCCTTAGCTCGCTTCCACATGAGGATCCTCCAATGGATGCTGTTTACTCAATGGTCCTTCCAACAGCACCCAATATCCCACACCATATTGTTGACTCAATCATGCAAGAATCAACGGTCTTGGTGGATCACATCACCTCAGGTTCTCCAAGGAAGACCCTTCACCCCCCCCAGTCGCCACGTTGACAACAGACGCCTCCCTGATCGGGTGGGGGGCATTATCAGGGCAGGACAGTCCAGGGCACGTGGCAACCTTTCGAGTGCCACATGCACATAAATGTCTTAGAGATGAGAGCAGTGCTTTTAGCGTTGCAAGCCCTTCACGACTCTCTTCCCACAGGGACTATTGCAATTCAGACGGACAACATGTCCGTAGTGTGGTACATCACAAACAAGGTGGAACAAAATCATACCCCTTATGTCGAGAGGCACTCAGACTTTGGCAATGAGCGATCTCTTCTCAGCGTTTTCTGGTAGCAACGCACATTCCCGGGAAATCCAACGTGATTGCAGACAAGTTGAGCAGGGCAATTCTCATGCCCCACGAGTGGTCTCTGAAGAAATCAGTACTGGAAGAAGTGTTCCAACGATGGGGCCAGCCTTGCTGCGATCTTTTTGCTACTCCCCAAAACAGCAAGTGTCACGACTTCTTCACTCTCTTCCCATTACCAGGCCATCCCACCAGAGACGCTCTAGTCCACGATTGGCCCCGGGGACTTCTGTATGCCTTTCCCCCTTTTCCACTGATAATTCAACTAATTCAGAAAGCCATCACCTTGAGAGTGACAATGATCCTCATTGCCCCTTATTGGCCTCGACAGATATGGCTTCCGTTTTTTCATCGTTACCTTTTGGAGCAGCCTTGGCATCTGGACCCAGTGCCAGATCTGTTGACCCACCAATCGGGCCAGCTGCACCAGTCTCTTCATTCTCTCAAACTCACAGCGTGGTTTCTCCGATTCCGACCTTAGCCAGGCTTCCCTTAATATCTCGTTCGGTCCGAGATATCTTGATAGCCTCTCATAAATCTTCTACCCGGAAGATTTATAATAGCAAATGGAAACGCTTCTCCTTTTGGGCAACATCAAAAAATATAGATCCCTTCACTGCACCTATCCAGTCTATTCTAGACTTTCTAGCAGAACTCTTTCATTTAGGCTCTTCTTCATCTACCATTAGAGTTCAGTTGGCTGCTATATCTAATTATCATGTAGGTGTCTCGGAGTCTAGCATCATGGCTCACAAGCTCTGCAAAGCCTTTTTAAGAGGCGTTTTTCTTCTCAAACCTCCAATCAAAGATCCCCCGCCTCAATGGGACTTGAACTTGGTTCTGGCATCCTTAATCCTTCCCCCTTTCAAACCAGCGGCTTCATGTTCCCTGAAGTTGCTTTCATGGAAGACACTTTTTCTAGTAGCCATAACTTCAGCGAGAAGGATATCTGAACTCCATGCTCTGTGCAGTCGCCCTCCTTACTTAGTGTTTCACAAAGATAGGGTATCCCTCCGTACTAATCCATCCTTTTTACCTAAGGTTTCCTCTCAAACAAACCTAAACCAAACGATTGATCTCCCCGTCTTTTTCCCTAACTATTCCAACAGGTCGGAACAAAAGCTACATTTTCTGGATGTTCACCGTCAACTTAGATATTATTTAGACAGGACTAAACAATTCAGGAAATCTGATCAGCTTTTTCTATCATATGCGGAAGGGAAATCGGGCCTTCCAGTTACTAAAGTTTCCCTTTCTAGATGGCTCACCTCTACAATTACCTTCATCTATGAGATCAGACATCAAAAACTACCTTCAAGACCTAGAGCTCATTCAACTAGGCCATTAGCTACATCCGTAGCTTTTCAGGACAGGCTGCCAATAGATTCCATTTGTGCAGCAGCCACTTGGGCCTCTCCTCATACCTTCATTTCACATTACAAATTGGACATGGTCTCCAGAAACCATGCCAACTTTGGTTCCACTGTTCTCAAGAGTCTGTTCCGATAGGCCACCCGGGATAAGGTGCTAGGGACGCGGTCCCATCCAGCAAGAATGAAGGCGAGATAGACAACTTAACATTAAGAAGTTATGTACCTACCATAACGTTCCATGTTAGTTGTCTTCTTCTCGCCTTCTTTCTTGCGTTTCCCCCCCCCCCCAAGCCTGGACAGACCGATAGGAATTCATTTTGTGATCTTCCTCTGGAAGAGTTTCATTCCCACACGTTCTACCACCTCTATTTCCCCTTTTGTTAGGTCTGGGATACCTTACACTCTGGTTTATATAGAGGTGGGTTACCCTTCTCCATACTATGGAGACTAGAATTGCTTGGTCTAGCTATCAAACGAGATCCGAGTAGTTACCGTCTAGCATTGTGGGATATATGGGAGCCTCGAGCCGGTGGAATTAGCTCTCGAGCTTTAGTATTGGCCGAGTCGGAGCCGAGGATCGGCTCCGAACCCATCCAGCAAGAAAGAAGGCGAGAAGACAACTAACATGGAACATTATGGTAGGTACATAACTTCTTATTTTACCATTTCCTAGCTCCACACCCCTCAATTCACAGACGATTAATCTTAACTAACCTGTTGTAACTTATATGCGTCTCCTTAATTGACCTGTTCTAATTTCTGTCTGACTCACAAGAGACAGAGCTGTGGTCTCTTTTCAAGTTTTAATAGGCAGTTAAAAGCAGAATACAAGTAAAACACAGTGTAAAGAAAACAAATCACAGTATACAAAATAGAAAAAGGCAATAAAGTAATACAAAATACAACAAATAAAAAGCAAATTAACCTTGTAAATATTTAATTTTTGTTAAGAAAAACTTAACATGTACTTCAAATTATACTATCAGGGGCTTGGACTTTTAGTTTTGTGAGTGCTGTATTGAAACTTTTACATCAGTACTTCTAATTCCTTTCAGGTTCTTTCAATGATTGATCTTGTGACTGTGTGAGTTATTGCCGTCTGTGTCAGGGAGAATAGGGCAGTGCATGTGTAACATTTGCCAGCACAGTTAGCTGGAGTTTTATAAATAGTTTTATAAGTAATTTTTCTGTCATTTGACTATCACACTGAATTGTATATATGCTTATGTTAAAACGTATCAACAGTGTTATAACTGATTAAATGTTTATGTTTAAACAAAGAATTCTATAATTTTAAAATACAGCAACAGATCTTAGAAAAGTTCTTGAATCTGATCTCTACCAGAGTCATGTGATCAAATGTGATGTCATTCTGTAACCAGCACTGAGGGGATGGAACTCACAGATCAGCTTGTTTTGTTTTCTTTGGAACCTGATATAAAAATGTTTAACAGTTATCACATTCAGCTCAGTTAGATCAGTGTAAATGAAAAGAACATCACCTTGCTTTGTGAAAGTAAGCAACTCAGCATCTAATCTTGCCTTGCTGTATTAAGTTAGACAGGGAACAGTTCTTTAGACAGTTAGGAATTAAAGTAAGATTAGCTAAGTATTGATGTGATGTCAGTCTCGTCCTAATTCTCACAGTTGGGGTCTGATCCGATCCACGGATCAGTCTCGGCCTGTTTACTAGCTAGGGGACTTTTACCAAGCTCTTGGGCTTGTACCCTTCCCATAATGCAGCTGGAGAATGCCCCAGATCTCGTTTGTCGCACTACGTGGAGGACGTTGATTAGTTCTGGGCTAAATGGATTTATCTTTTCTTCTTTTAAATTTAAACTTTTTCTTGTTTGAGTATCTGTTTTGTTATTGTTTTCTTCTCTCTATATATAGTAGCAGTAGTCTATTCTAATTGTATTCCCTTCATTTAGCGGTCCGTTTAAGTTAGAGAGCCTCCAGCCCATTTAAGTTAGAAGGCCGTTCCCATCCCTTCCTGCTTTTGCCCTATTTAAATTTAGAGGACTTCCTTTTAACCTGTTAACCTTTTTTCATGTGTTGTTTAAGAGTGTATTGTTGCCTGTTTTAGTTAGAGGGTTCTTTTACTTTGTTTGATCTCTAGTTGTTGTAAAAAAAAAAAAAAGGAAGGGGGGGCTGTTTCTTGTTATTTCCTGAAGTGTTTGTTGTTTGGCCGTAAAGCAGTGTTTTTCTGTGTTTATTTATATTTGGTATGCTTTTAATGGCCTAGTTTTTATTGTTGTTGTTGTGGATTGCTTTTAGTCAGTATGTCTCAAAAGGAGCATAAGCCACTTGGCTTTAAAAAACTGCTCCAAGTGTGATAAAAAAATGCCCATGAGTGACTCCCATTCACATTGCGTTTACTGCCTTGGACTACTTCCTCCAAGAAGACTGTTCTATCAGCGGGCATTGCTAGAATGTAAAAATAAACTTATTTCAAACAGTCTTATTCCATCTCCATTTACAGAAGCCCTTTCTTTAGCAGACAAATCTCCAAAAAGGCCTTCGTCGGATAAATCTTCGGAGCGGTAAAAAAGTGTCTAAATTGTCAGCTCCAAAAGTAACCTCTGCTCCAACAACTTCAACCAGATCTAAGTTGGATCAGACAATACATACGAAATATACAAAAGCTATATCAGTGGAATCAGTAATCTCCAAACCACCTTCTACTTTTCTAGCCAGATCAAGGTCCCCTAGTCTCGCCTCTCACTCTACCAGATCCCTATCCGATGATGATGTGAATAGGGTAGTGCAGAGACTGTTGAAGATGCCTGCCTTGGCCAAATTCATCCTGGATCCAAGCTCAAAGCAGTCAGAGCAAAACCCCAGGGCACCTATTCCTCCTCTGACCCGATCGTCCGCTTTGGAGCAAGAAGTTTCTGAGATCCAGCTTATATCAGTGTCTGCTCTGAGACCCTCTGTTTCTTCAGATCCGACATCAGCTCTGAGTGTCTCCGCTTCTTCGGATCAGAAGACCTCTAGGATCCAACACTCTCTGCTCCAATCCTCGGAGCAAATTCAGATCTCCGCGGATCCAACTCTGTCTCTCAGGGCATCGGCGTGGATGAGTTCAGATCCTACTTCTGCTTCGGAGTGGCTGTCCTCTGCTCCAGAGGCTCCTTCTGTTCCGATGACTCATTTGTCGGTTCCAGGGGGCTCTTTGGAGCCAAGCCACACTGCTTTTGAGGTTATGGGGAGAGTTATGACTTCTTCACAGTCAACTGAACAAGTTGCTTCAGAGCTTCTTTCCCCTACACAGGTGTCTCAATCTCATCACCCCCTTCCACATGACCGCAGAGATCCCAGGCCTCAGGAAACCCCCAGGGGGGTCCCCACCTCTTTTGAAACTTCTCCAGAATACCCCTCTGAAGAAGTCTCTTGAGAACATGCAAGAGGAAGCATCTGGACTCTCCTGAGGAGTCCATCACTTCAGACACAGACTTGGATGATGCAGAAGGATCCCACCCACGGTCACCCACTGAGGAGGTCTTATTTGGAGAGATCCTGGAAATTCTGAAACAGAGGGGTGATTAGCAGCCCTCCTCTCCTTCTACCGAAGAGTCAGTCTACGTTAAGGCCTTCAGATTTCGCCCTTCAACCTCTTGGGTGACTCAGCCTTCTGATGCGCTTATAGACCTGCTTTCTCGAAAGGCATGGGAGACCCCGGATAACATAGAGCCTACTCTTTGGATGACAAACAAGTATACCACCACCCCGAAGGATAAAACCTTTTGGTGTAGTAGTGGATGCCATGGTTGTGGTGGCGGCCACTAAGAAAGAATGTTCTGAGACTAGTTCTTCTATCCACCCTCCTAATAATGATTGTAGGATGATGTATGGATATGGAAAGCTTGTGTTCTCTTCCAACAACTTTTTCTCTAAGATCGCTGAATTACCTTAGCCATTTTACCAGATTGCAGAGAGATCTGATCAAGGAATTGTCAGATTCTCTCCAAGGAGCAGTTACTGATGCAGTCAGTGAAAAAGTCAGTGCACAGCTAGCCACCAGTGCAATTGCAAACTCCTCCATCAGGCTTATATCCATATGCTGCAGATGGAGCTAGTAGAGCTGTGGGTTCAGGCATCTCTGTCTGGAGGCAGGCATGGATGCACCTCTGCGACTTTGCGGAACCTTTCAGATCTTCGTTTGTTAATGCTCCATTTGATGGCTCATCCCTGTTTGGGCCTAAAGTAAAAGAGATGCTCACCAGATGTGAAAAGGAGGGTAAGACTTTGCTGTTGGAGTGCATTTTTCCACTCCTACCAGACCCTTTCCCAAAGGTCAGAGAGGCAGCAGAAAAATATGGTTGAGGAGACCCCAAAGATCTTACTAAGACACACAAGGTGAAAGTCCTGCAAAGGCAGAGGGGGGAACAACAGAAGACACAGCCCTCATGGCAGAGGAGGTCTGCAAAATCAGGGCTCCAGAGATACTTTCTTTGGCAGACCCTTTCAGCACACCTGAAGGAGTACCCGATTGTCCACCTCTGGATGCAGTCAGAGGGCGTTTGTCCTTGCACCTACCAACTTGCCAAAACATAACCACAGACAAATTTGAGCTAGATATAATTTCCAGAGGATATAAAATTCCCTTCGCTTTTCCCGCCCCTGTCAGAAAATGAGTTCCAGATGTTCCACCCAGTCAGCAGGAATAAGCAACATTAGCAGTTCAAAAGTTACTAAGCAAAAGAGTCATCCAAGAAGTCTACGCAGACCAGAGAGGATCCGGAACTTACTCAAGATTCTTTTTAGTTCCAAAGAAAACGGGACTGGAGACCCAATTTGGATCTCAACAATTTAAACAAATCTGTAAAAAAGACAAAGTTCCGGATGGTAACACTGCAGTCGATACTTCAGTTTCTGGAAAAAGACAGTTGGATGTGTTCTATAGACCTGCAAGATGCGTACTACCATATATTAATGGAAAAACAGTCGAGAAGACACTTGTGCTTTCAGCTAGGAGCCAGTCATTATCAGTTCAGAGCCCTGCCCTTTAGTCTCACCATAGCCCCCAGGGTGTTCACCATATGTGTTGCACTGATAGCGGCTGAGCCAGGACGCCGAGGACTTCAGTGTTTCCCTATCTAGATGACTGGCTCATTGCTGCCCCAACCAGGCTTCTACTGCTACAAGCCAGGGACTACACCATTCAAACTTGCGCCTCCCTAGGCATCACAATAAACTTCGAAAAGGCTGTTCTAGAGCCATCTCAAAGCTTAAGCTTCATTGGAGCAGAATTAAACACCAATTCCTTGATTGCAAAACTTCCCCAAGAAATAGTACAAGATCTTCACTACCATGTCTGGAGCCTAATCATATAATCCTGCCCAACACCGAAACAAGTTCTACAAGTATTAGGAAAGCTGGCAGCTTCAATAATCCTTGTTCCACTTGCATGCCTCCACATGAGACTATTACAATGGCTACTGTCAACTAAGTGGTCTCTCCCTTTTTTAATTTCTCCAAATCTTTTGGGTTTCTAATACCATGATGGGAATGGACCCCACTCCTGAGTCAAAGTATGATTAAAGTTCATGAAATTAGTATTGTTTCACTCTTTGATGTAAGCCAAAAGTGCTCTTCGCAGCACCCGTAATTTGCCCAATAATGATTCCTCCTGCAATTTGTACGGAGTTACATGTATTGGTAGCATAGCTAAATATGCTTGTAGACTCTTTTTTTATAAGACCCGTTGCTCCTACTACTATTGGAACTATCTGAGTATCTTTCTTCCACATTGGTCTAGTTTCTGCCTGCAAATCCTGATATTTTAGGATTTTGTGTCTCTCTACACAGGACACTGTAGTCACTGGGTGTGGCGATTTCAATGACCAATGTTACTTTTGTCTTCTTTTCTTGGACCACTATATCTGGTTTTCTGGCATCTATCTTTTCAACTGTTGGTAATGGATGATCCCATGTGATGTAGACTTCATCAGTTTCTGTGATGCTTTGTGGGTCATGTTTCTAGTGCTTTTTAGCCACTTCACTACCATAATGTTTGCACAATCCCCAGTGCAACAGTCTCACCACATTACTATGCCTTTCAGTATACAGTCCTTCTGCCATTAGTAGGTCGCAACCAGCAACAAGGTGTATAACTTGTTTCCAGTTCGGTTTTACAAAACCTACATTTGTCTGTTTCTCCCACATGTTCAATGGACTTTGTAAACCAACGTATACGTAGCCCACTGTCTTGGGCCACCAATATTAACCTTTCATCTCTTGGTTTGAATTCACCTCTCCTTAACCATTCCTGCTTTCATTCCTGATCAACATGAGGCTCTTCCAGAAGTGTTCTGTACTTGCAACTATATTTATGCAGTTTCCACATTTATTGCCTTTTCATCTGGTTCTTCACCTTATATTCTTTCTTTTGTTTTTTGGCACATTCAGTTGCTGCCTGATTTTTATCTACTTCTGGTTTGATTTCCATTCCTGCTTGATGCCAGTATGCTTCTGCTAGGTTAAGCTGGGAAGTCATCTTAGATTTAGTCTCTTCATGTTTCCAAACTTTCACTATGTTTGGGTCTCGTGAGGTCAGCAGATGTGTGTGGAGTTCCACGATTGCAGATCTTTACATGTAGTCAATTTCAAGGAGGCCCATCCCTCCTTCGGAATGAAGAATATATAATCTTGGTATGCACTGATTTTTATAAATCATTTGGTGAGCATGAAGCATCCTTCTTGTTTTAAGATCTAATCTAGCCAACACATTTTTGGGCCAATCAATCACTCCAAAACTGTAAGTTAGGACAGGAAGAGCAAATTGGTTTATAGCTTGGATTTTGTTCCTAGATGTCAATGCTGTTTTCAGGATTCATTTGTTTTTTAATTATTAATCCGATGTTGTTAATCTTCATTCATTCCTTACATGTGGGTCATTTTTCCAAGCCTGCACCGGCCAGAAAACTCTCGGGCAATGTCTTTCCCATAGTGCCATTCTCCACATTATCTCAGATCTCGTTTGCTGTGTACTAAACGATGCTTTAGAACAGCCTCTCAGCTAAGTCACTAATATTTTTTGAAGTCTATACATAAGCGCAGTTGTCTTGAGACTTTGTATTTGTTTCCCTGATATTATTTATTAAATATGTGCCATAGTCTTTGTATTTAAGGTTAGTTAAAATATGAAATGGTAATTATATAGATAGTTTATTTATTTTAATTTATCTGTATGTTAGGAATATATTTTGCTTTTAATATGATTTACAATTGTAACGTTGTTAAAGGAAATGACGTTCTTTTTGTGTGATTGGTTGTGCTGTTTTTAAAAAATCTATGTACTCAGTCCGTTTGATGGTCTAATGAAGCAAAAATGTGAAAGCGCTTACCGACTGAGTGCACTAATAAACTCGATTTGTTATTTTTACATTCTGAAGTGTTTATTTGCAGAAGTACGAATTGTTTGAACCCGCATGGTTGCTGTTGCTGAACTGTTCATTCTGATTTTTACATTCGGTGTTATTTACAGCGCAGCATTTGCCTACAGGAGTGTAGCTATTTTTATTTTCTTTGATATATATATATATATATATATATATATCAATCAATTTTTTTTTATTTTTTTTCTGACCAAAGTTTTCACTAGTCCGTTTTCTTCCTTAAAACAAAAAAGCGAGCAATAAAGACGGAGCGGTTTAAAACAACAGGAACTATTTACTTAGCGCTTTCGGAAAAGGCGGTGCTTCTCCTTCTTCAGACACCAGAACAGTTTAATTACACACATTATATAGACAATCAATAGGCCACTGAATCAGTTAACCAAAAAATAAATATACCTTAAAGGTAACAGGCATAAAAAGTGTCAGCAAAATACTGGGCAAACTAATAAGGACTATCGTACATCAAAATGTACAACTAGAAACGAAAAGACAGCAGAAAGCAAACTTATAAAACCACGAGATGTCTACAGCTAAAACTGATGTTGGAATATTATTAATTATACATTTCTAAAGACCATCCTAAATGAAAATACTTAAGAAATAACATACTTATATAAAGTTATGTATACCTAATGATAAAATTAAGTTTAAAACTATTTATATTTTACCTTAAGTTGTCATAGTGACAAAAGACACACTAAAATACAATTCGCTAATTGCATTATGGCACATTGGGAACAGACCTTTCTTTTTAAAAACAACCTATTTCAGAAAAATGTCACCTGGTATACCCGTTACCAGGATGACATGTTTTTTATTTGGAAAGGTCCTACCGATGTAGTTCATGAGTTCACCATTTCTACTTTCACTGACTTTTTTGACTTCACATATAACCTACAACTGAATAGTATCAATTTTCTAGATATTCATTTATTTAAAGACATGAATAACTCTGTTTAAAAGTACTATATATAGAAAACCTACATACTCAAATTCATTTCTCCACTTCACTAGCTGTCACCCTTGCCATCAAAAAAGAGCGGTCGTTAAAGGCTAGATGGTAAGGGCAGCTAGGATGATCTCAGGAGAAAGTGAATTCATTGCAGAATGTGAATTTTTGAAATCTATGTTTGTTAATAGAGGCTACCCCCTTTCTATGGTAGAAAATATTTCACGTGAAGTCATTACAAAGAGGCACGTGGGCTATTTTAAACCACTTCTTTATAATAACACTTTTGAAAGTAGTAATGAAGCCTCTAGTCAAAATAACAGTGTAAGGGGAATGGAGTCTTCTAGTTTTCACACCAGTTTTCTATGCACCTTTAGTTTAGACTACACATTAATAACAGAGATCTTAAATAAAAACTGTGCTCTAATTTTAGAAGATATAGGTCTCCATAATTTATTTGGAGACAAACCTAAAATTACTTATAGGCGAGATGCAAACCTTAAAACACTCCTAGAACATTCAAATAAAGTAGCATATAAAAGAACTACTGGTATGTTTAAATGTGGTGCCTGTCATTATTGTTCCTTTTTGTGTACTGGGAATTATGTCACCATTAGAGATAAGCCATATAAAATTCATGGCAGATACACCTGTGAAACAAAAAGCGTGGTTTATGCAGCACACTGTCAAAGATGCGCTGCTTTCTATATTGGAAAAACGGAAAGAAGAATAAAGCAGCACATATATGAACACCAGTATGCTATAAGTAAAAAAGATATTAACAATGCGCTTGCTAAGCACATCAACTTGTTTCCAGATCACAATTTCAAATTTGCCATTTTAAAACAAGTTGTAGTTGACCAAAGAGGGGGCCCTTGGCAATTAAAATTGGAAATTGAAGAGCTAAGCTGGCAAATTAGAACTGCAGCATACTTATCTCCAAGGCAAAATGAAAGTGTGTCTGTTAAATGCATTCTCAAACATTTAGCCCTTAATAGATAATTATTTTGTGTATAATATTCTTATATATTTGTTAAAAATTCTCTCTGATAATTTTAGTTTTTATAGCCTAAGGTCAGGTAACCCATTGTTTTGGTGTTTTATTATATCCAAACGATGTTTGTATTTTAGTGCATCTTTTGTCATTATAACAATTTAAGGTAAAATATAAATAGTTTTAAACTTAATTTTGTCATTAGTTATACATAACTTTATATAAGTATGTTATTTCTTAAGTATTTTCATTTAGGATGGTCTTTAGAAATGTATAATTAATAATATTCCAACATCAGTTTTAGCTGTAGACATCTCGTGGTTTTATAAGTTTGCTTTCTGCTGTCTTTTCGTTTCTAGCTGTACATTTTGATGTACGGTAGTCCTTATTAGTTTGTCCAGTATTTTGCTGACACTTTTTATGCCTGTTACCTTTAAGGTATATTTATTTTTTGGTTAATTGATTCAGTGGCATATTGATTGTCTATATAATGTGTGTAATTAAACTGTTCTAGTGTCTGAAGAAGGAGAAGGACCGCCTTTTCCGAAAGCACTAAGTAAATAGTTCCTGTTGTTTTAAACCGCTCCGTCTTTATTGCTTGCCTTTTTGTTTTAAAGAGTTTTTATTCTGTCAGTTTTGGTTTTTCCTTTTTCTTCCTGTCGAACCCTTTTTTTTCAGTGTCCGTCTAACTTTTCCCTTTCTAACAGTTTGGTATTCTTCATACTATTGTTGATACTTCTTTCTCCTTTTACCCATCTGGGTATTTCCTTTACCATAGTTGGTATTTACTCCTTCCTTTTTCAATCCAAAAAAAAAAAAGAGGTTGAAGTTATATATTTTCCCCATTAGTGTTCTTGGGTTGTTGTTGCTGTTGCTGAATTCCTTAATATGTCAGAGAAAAAAAGGAACTACTGGCTTTAAGCGATGTGTTAAATGTGACAGAAAAATATAAAATGTGGACAGCCATGTTGCATGTGTGTATTGTTTGGGGATGCCTCACCTCTCTGAGAAACCTCCTTGTGACATTTGTAGGGGCTTTAGCTCCCATACGCTCGCAGAGAGTAAAAATAAACTTATGCTTGTTGGCTGACTAAAATTTCCCTTTGCGGAGGTCATCTCTGAGTCGGAGGCCTCATCGCCTCCCAAAAAAGGAGACAAAAAGAGGAGTAAGTCTTTATCCTCTTCTCCTCACGAGGCCGAAATATCGGAACCGAGACCTAAGGTTCCTAAGTTAACTCATAAAGAGTTGTCGGCTCCAAGGCCTAAACAGTTAACCTCGGCTCCGAAAGATCCTACTGTATCAGCGCCACCATCCCCTCTACATCACCGATCATTTTGACTTCACCGAACACGGAACCAACAACTTCTGTAATTTCTACTTCTGCACCGACTCACCCTTCTGTACTAACAATAGTCATCACAGATCCGATCTCTTCCCCTCTCCCTGAACTTCATACTGGCCTTTTGGCCTCAGCACAGAGTGGTGATACACTTCCTAGGACCAGATACTCCCCCTCGGTGGACACCTTCTATGGCCGTCAGTACAGTCCCTTTCTGGAATGCCCTGTGTCACTGTCGGGGTTATCTATTCGTTCCTCCAAGAGTCTGTCGGAATTGGACATGGTGAGATTGGTGGACCAGCTGTTAGTGGTCACAGGCATTACTACACCAGTTAAACCCTCCCTCCCATTTGAAGCCAAGCGTTCTGCTCCAAGGACTCCACAATATTTTCCTCCTCCAACCTCCTTGCAGCTTTTTGAAGACCCGTCACTGACTGCAACCCCGGTCCAGCTGCTTCTGCACCAATGGTAGATCTGACCTCGGTGCTGGAGACTTCTCATTGGTCTGAGTCTACTTTGGAGCCAGGCCTTCCTCAGGTCTGAGACTGGCCTGTCGGCAGCTTGTACCCAGGTATGGCACCTACCTTCCCTACCCTGACCTCAGTGTTGGTCATCTTGGCAGGCCTATCTCCTCCCATGGCTCCCTCTTTGGTGGCAGATTCTTCGGGGTGGGGTGTGACCCCGATTTTGAGTTTGTCTTTTTGGTTCTGGGCTCCCATCCCTCCTTGGATGTTTCTGCTTCCAGTTGGATCCACCGATGTCAGAGATATGCCCTCGTCCTGCCTCTGTGCCACAGCTTCCACAACTCACTGCTACTGGACACCGGACTTGAGAGTCTCAACATATCCGTCAACAAGGTTCCCCCTCTGCGGGTTCCTCCTCTGATGGTCCCCTCAAGGACATCCCCCGCAAGAGAACGTGCAAGGAAACACGTTGATTCCCCAGAGAAATCATTCACTGAAGGTATGGACTACGACGATGGGGAAGGTTCCCAACGTTCACCCCCTGATAATGTCTCCTTTGCAAAGAATGATTAAACACCAACTCTATAAAAACAAGCTGAGCAAGCCAAGGAATACTCCCCAAACTATTGAAGCACGTAATGGTGCTAAGTGAAACCAAACAGCATCAAAAATAGTGATGAATGCAGTACTGCAAAAAGTAATCCAAACAGAATTTATTTAAAGCGCTTTTCGTCTGCTACTAGTGGCAAACTTCTTCAGAATAAAGACATATTCTAATCAAACACATTTTATACAAGTCACATGATTAATTAATAACCGAATTAAGTGCTCGTTAAATTTAAAAAGGCAATGGTAAAAATTCCAATAATAAAAAATTCCAATAATAAAAATTTCAATGGTAGAAAGTAAACCTAATAAAGAAGGGGAAAAACTGGTTAAAAACTCATTTTTGTATTTACATTCATGCAATGTTTAAACAACAGGGTATAACTTGACTACTCAAGTGTATTTAATACTTGGTTAGTGTGTTACTGCTATGTGAAACAGTCTATCTCTTAAGGCTTAACATACTAAGGAGACAGCCTATAGAACATGCTTCATTCAGACCAGGTGGGTGATAGGATTCCAACCTGATTTGCCAGTAAAGCTCTAAAACTAGTAGTTTTAGTGCAGACGGACCCCCTCTGTTGTCATTGCAAACTTGATCAATTCCTATGAATTTGAATTGGTGGTTTGGATATTCTGAAACATGTTTGGCCAATGCATTAGTGAGCTTACATTTCCTGATAGCATACTGATGTTCATAGATTCTTTCTTTAAGTTTACGTTCAGTTTTGCCAACGTAATGGGCAGTACAGTTTTGACATTGAGCTAAATATACTAACATTTTTGAATTACATGTAAGTCTGTGTTTAAGTTTGTATTCACCCTTATTGGTATTAAATCTATTAGATTCCATGATGTATCTGCAATAATTGCAGTTGTGACATCTAAACATCCCTGGTGTCCTGACTGGTAAGTGTTTCATTTCAAACCAAGATTTTAAATTCCTCCCTTTTTTGTAAGTCACTAAAGGTGTAGTGCCTAATTTGGTGGATACTGTTGAATCCACACCAAATAATTGCCAATTCTTAAGAATGATGGACCACAAAAAATTGCTGTCCACTGTGAACGTAGTGATGAATCTAGGAGTGTCAATCGAGTCTGTCCTACTAGCATCCACTTATTCGATGTCGTCAGTTATCATTGTGCAAGTCACCTTGTTCTCCTTTACTCTAACTTTAAGTAGTGGCACATAAAACTTGTTGTTCCTTTTCATGTTGATCTCATCTATAAGTTCATCAATTAACTGAGTGGGGTACCCTCTACTTAAAAACATAGTTTTGAGTGTGTTACATTCAACTAAAAAGTCTTCCTCTTTACTACTGATTCTGGCTGCTCTAACAAGCTGCCCTTTCACCACTGCACGTTTCTGTCTGTAGGGGTGGCAACTTGTGAAATGAAGGAAGGTGTTAGAATAAAGCGGTTTCCTGTATATCTTGGATGTATAACAAGCCATGTTCTTATCTTTGGATAAAAGGATGTCAAGGTACGCTATTTCATTACTGCTGAAAGTAGAGGTGAATACTAGAAAATCAGTAGAGTCATTCAAAAAATCGATGAATGTGGTGGCTTCTGCTTCAGTCCCATTAAAAAGGACAAAGATGTCATCCAAATACCGGGTGTAGAATATTAGTAAATCGGAGAACATGGGGTTGTTGAGGATGTGTAAATGTTCCCACTGGGCCATGACCAAGTTGGCCACGCTGGCTCCATAAGGTGAGCCCATCCCAACTCCCACTGTCTGCAAGTAGATGTCTCCTTTGCAGACATCCTGGAAATCCATTGGGGTGACTGGAAGTCCAGCAGCCCTTTCTACGAGGAGAACATATTCTTGCAGGCTTTCCGGGCCCGGCTCTCTACCTCCTGGGTGCCCCCCCCCCCCCACATAGATGAGCTTATCCAGTTCATCGTGCAGCAGATATGGAAAACTCCTGATGCCATTGAACGAGTTCCCCGTAGGCAAGATAAGATCCTATCACCTCCTGCAGATAATCCCCACTGGTCCAAGGGCCTCCCAGTGGATACTGTGGTTGTAGCAGCAGACACAAAGAAGGAGCTTGCCCAAGAGAGCACTATTGTCCATTCCCTGAACAGGGAGTCTTGGGCAATAGACAGGCTTGGAAAGCGGGTCTTTTCTTCAGCGACCTTTGCTATTCAGTCTATGAACTGTTTGGCACATTTTATGTGACTTCATGGAGACTTAATTACGGAACTCTCAGAAATGCTGGCAGGAGCCATCTCTGATGAGGTGAGAGACAAAGTCACCTCACAGCTTGCTACCCTGGAATCCATTTCGAATTCGTCCATGAGGTTGATTTCACACTCAACCATAGGGGCGGCAAGAGTAGCAGGCGCTGGTGTTGTAGCTAGATGCCACGCCTGGATGTGACTATGTGATTTTGCAGACCCTTTCAAGTCTTCCTTCCTTAATGTCCCCACAGAGGTCACATGTCTGTTTGGCCCAAAGGTTAATGATACGTTAGCCAGGTGTGAGAAGGATGGGAAGAACTTGTCTGCTATGGGTGTCTGTTTCTCCACTCCTCAGAGACCCTATTCCAGGAACCAGATGAGTGGGAAAATGTGGTACAAAAATTCCCAAGTGGCTTTCCATGACATGTGACAAATCCCCCCCCCCCGGGGGGGGGCAGAAGGGGTAATACAAATGGAAGACACCCCTTCAGAGGCAGAGGGGGTCCATGTAACCAGAGATCCAGGGATTCGTTCTCTGGGCAGCCTTATCAGCGCTCCTGAGGAGTGGCCCAATTGCTTGCCTCTGGAAGCAGTCGAGGGTCATCTCTCTCTGCAACACTTTGCCTGGCAGGAAATCACTACAGATTCTTGGGTACAGACAGTAATAACCAGAGGATATCACATTCCCTTCAACTTGATGCCAAAGCCGTTAAGGCACATGACCGACGTTCCACCCAATCAAAGGGAATTTGCAGCTGTAGAAATTCAAAAGCTGCTGCAAAAAAGAGTCATCCAAGCAGTCTTTCCAGATCAGATAGAATCCGGGTTTTACTCAAGACTCTTTTTAGTGTCAAAACAAACAGGGGACTGGAGGCCACTTCTAGACCTCAGCATCCTAAACAAATTTGTCAGACAAGTAAAGTTCTGGATGGTCACAATACAGTCTATACTCCCTTGATTCCTGCTATAACTAAATAGCCAAATTTGCTGCTAATATACCCAACAGGACACATCATTGCCTTGCTCTTCAAAAATTGCAATGGCTGGAATTTCCCAGTCTGTTATTGTTCAATCAGCTCACCACTGCCCACTCCATTATCCACAAACCTGAAAACTGTCCTGCACTCTCCAAGCTAGTGCAACTAAATACCAACCCCATGACCCTTACATCATCTGATAAACTTGTACTGAAGGTAAAAAAGTCCCATAATTACTTTGGTGACTCTCTCTTCTCTTTCAACGTAGCCAAACAGTGGAACCTATTACCCCAGAATATCTTAAAAAACACAGATAGTCATAGCTTCAAAAAACTCCTAAAGGAATACTTTACTCAACAGTGGCTATGCTCCTGTAGTACTCTTGGCTACTTTCTCATGCCTTCGATCAAATGTTTTCTATTCTGCTATCTTCTTGTTTTACTTCTACGAAATGAAAATGTCACAATGGTTTTTAGTTTTATATCTAATGAGTTTCATAACCCGCGGTAGTGGTGCTGCGGTAGCGTTGTCGCCTCACAGCCAGACGTTGTCCCGTTCGATTCTCAGCTAGGGCGTCTTCTGTGTGGAGGCATGCGAGAATGGGCGTGCCTTCGTTGAAGGTTGTGCATCAGGGCTGGTAACTCTGCACGTAAAAATCCACTACCAAACATTAGCGGACCGGAGTTCCACTGTGGCGACCCCTAACCAGGATAAGCCGAAAGACACAACAACATCTAATGAATTTCATATTACTGCTATAGGAAGGCTTAAGAAATGTAATGTTTTCTGTTTTACATTCACCTTTTTGTAATTTGTGATTGTTGCAGCTGTCAAACTTTTTTGTATATTGTTTGTAATTCTTTTTAAAAATGTTTGTAATCTTTTTGTACTATTTTATGGAGCTGATCTCCCCATGTCTCCGCTGAAAATGGGCTACTTGTCCAGCTGGTCTCTACCCGATTAAGAAATGTAAAATAAAATAAATAAATATGCTCTATAGATCATCAGGATGCGTATTACCACATAAAAATGGACAAACGCTTCAGAAGATTTCTCTGCTTTCTGCTGGGAGCCAATCATTACCAATTTCGAGCACTGCCCTTTTGCTTGTCCACAGCCCCCATAGTGTTTACCAAATGCATGTCAGTGGTGACAGCTCACTTGAGACTGCAAGGATTCTGGATGTTTCCATATCTGGATGATTGGCTCTTTGCCACCCCAACCAAGCATCACCTATTGTCAGTGATTCATCATACTCGACAACTTCTGACCCATCTCGGGATTACAGTGAACAAGAGCAAATGCAAACTTACCTCATCTTGACGACTAGAATTCATAGGGGCGGAATTCGATGCACAGCTTTGTCAAGTGTTCCTTCCCCCTCACAGGCTACAGAGACTCAGACTGCAGCTCCAAGTGATATTGAACTAGACAAAAGTGTCATCCCGGGTGGTTCTTCAACTCTTAGGGTCCATGACAGCCTCCATTACAATGGTCCCATTAGCGAGATTACACATGAGGCTTCTCCAGTGGTTACTAATAACACAATATTTTCCCTTGGACCTACCCATGTTTTACCAGATTAAGATAATCAACCAGTGCAAGCAAGATATCCTGTGGTGGATGAAGCCAGAGCAAAATCCATGGAGCTGTCCTTTCTCCCCTTCACAACCCAGAGCCGTAGAGACCACAGATGCCTCCCTGATCGGGTGGGGGGGCCATTACCAGGGACACACGGTACAAGGCACTTGGTCACCCTTGGAGGCCAACTTGCATATCATTCTTCTAGAACTGAGGGCAGTGCTCCTCACATTGCAAGCATTCCACTCTGTCCTCCCTTCAGGAACGATTTCCATTCAGTCAGACATGCCCGCAGTCTGGTACATAAATTGGGAGAACCAGATCCTACCCTTTATGTTGAGAAGCCATGAGAATCTGGCAATGGGCGATAGCTTCCAATCTCTTTCTACTAGCAACACACATTCCCAGGGATTCCAACATGATTCCAGCAAGTTGAGCATCTACATTCTCCTGCCTCACTAGTGGTCCCTCAATCCTGCAGTAGCGACAGAGATTTTCAGTCACTGGGGACAGCCTTGCTACAGCCTGTTTGCTTCCCCCGCAAATCACAAGTGCAGCAGCTTCTTTGCCCTAATTCCTCCGCAGGGGGAGTCCCAGAGGGATGATCTCCTACACGATTGGCTTGCGGGTCTTCTCTACACTTATACTCCACTCCCACTGATCCCACAATTCCTGAGGAAGGCTCTTCAGTTGAGAAGCAGAGTAATCCTTATTGCTCCGTACTGGCCTTGACAAATTTGGTTCCCCTTCCTATGGCCTCATCTAATTCATCAACCCTGGATTCTGGATCCATCTCCAGACCTGGTATCACATCCTCAGGGTCTGATTCACCCAAATATTGCAAGCCTCAAGCTGACAGCTTGGTTTCTCCTCTTCCATTGATTGCCAGACAAAGTAACCTATCCTCTCCTGTCCATCATATACTTTGGCTTCTCATAAACCATCCACCAGGAGACTTTACTTTAGTAAATGGAAACTATTCTCTATCTGGTATCGCAAAAAGGAAATAAGTCCTTTTTCATTACAAATATCTACAGTCTTAGAATATCTGTCTAACCTACTTGAATTTGGAGCTGCAGCCTCTTCAGTCCGAGTTCACCTCTTTGCAATATCCAACTATCATAGTGGGTTTGTTGGCTCCTCTCTAATTTCTCAGAGACTGTGTAAAATTTTTCTGAAGGGAGTCCCAGATATTAGGCCCCCTTTGAAGCAACCAGTTGAGCCTTGGGATTTGACCTTGGTCCTCCAGTCCTTAACTAGTCCTCCCTTCGAGCCTGCAGCCGACTGTGATCTGAAATTCTTGTCTTGGAAGACCTTGTTCATGTTAGCCATTAAATTAGCTAGACGTATTTCAGAACTACAGGCTTTGTATGTGAATCATCCATATCTAGTTTTTCATAAAGACATAGTATCCCTGCGGACAAATCCCTCCTTTTTACCAAAAGTGATTTCTGACCTAACCATTAACCAAAGAGTAGACCTGCCAGTTTTCTTTCCAAATTTTGCTAATAAAGGGGAGTACACTTTGCATTTGCTCGATGTCCACAGACAATTGCACTTTTACCTTGATCGGACAAAGTCTATCAGAAAGTCTGACCAACTTTCATCTCCTGTTCTGGTCCCAAAATGGGAAAATCAGTTTCTAACGTTACCTTATCTAAATGGCTAAGAGATTACATCACATATGTATACCATCATAACAGAGTTGCTTTTCCTTATCGGATCACAGCACATTCCACAAGGTCAGTGTCAGCCTCTGTAGATTTTCATGCAAGAGCTTCCATGGATGACATTTGCGCAGCAGCAACATGGGCCTCTTATCATACCTGTATCACACATTACAAATTAGACATGGTCTCCAGGTTAAGAGCTACTTTTGGTTCAGTGGTACTCAGGAACATTCTTCCATAAGGCCTCCCAGGAAACAAGGTGGCTAGGGACTCTCTCCCACATGTAAGGAATGAACGAAGATTAACAACATCAGATAAAGAAGTTATCTTACTATAAAGCTCCATCTTTATTGTTGATCTTCATTCATTCATTGCAATCCCTCCCACCATCCCCCTCCTGAGACTCTTGGAGGTTCACTTATGGTCCTTTAATCCTAATAAGGAAGTTCAGAGAAAGCCTCTGTTTTCTCTCTATAATCTGCCCTTTCTTCTAGGCAAACTCAAGTCTGAGGTAATGTGGAGAGGGGCACTATGGGAAAGACTTAGCTCGAGAGTTTTCTGGCTGGCGCGGGCTTTGAAAAAATGGCCGAATTGTAACCGAGGATCAGTTCTGAACTCACATGTAATGAATGAATGAAGATCAACAACACAGATGGAATGTTATGGTAAGACATAACTTCTTTTTTAACATTTCTTTACCAGAAAAGTCTGACTTGGAATGAAGCCAATTTTCAGCAGAGGCCCAGGGAGAAACACTCCAGATGTATGTTTTTGTAATGTGGGAGGAAACCGGAGTACCCAGTGGAAACCCACATGAATGCAGGGAGGACATGCAGACTCCACACATAAGGCACCCCAGCCAAGAATGGAACTGGAGAACCTCTTGCTGTGCGGCAACAGTGCTACCTCCGCACCACTGTGCCATCCTGTTTAACTCTTCTAAAATATTCCTTACTGTTTTACTCAAATTTGCTCATGTTTTATTGCTAATCCTTCATCAGTTCCCAAGTGTTTATACACACCCTCTTGCTCAAGTTCTTTTATATCACATTCTTGTCCTAAACTGTTGTTTTCCTGGTGCTGCAGTTTTCCTGCTTTAAAAGTTGCTTTTACACATTTATCAAGGCCAAATGACATTCTAATATCATCTGAAAAAGCTTTGACAACCTGCAGTGCTGCTTTCAGTTCCTCATCTGATGAGCTATACAGTTTTAAATCATCGACAGAGAGAAGATAAGAAGTCTTTAGACTTTGTTGTTTTCTAGGAGCCAAATTATAGCCATGGCCTAAGCTGTTAAGTAAACAGCTTAATGGGTTACGGGCAAGGCAGAACAGCAACCGTGACAGAGTCTCCCTGGAATATCCCCCTTTGAATTTTTATCCCTGGGATAATAATTTGTCCTTTATCATGGCTTAATTGCAGAGTGGTCTGCCATTGTTTCATGGTCACTGTAATGTAGTCAGTCAATGTAGGGTGTATCTTATACATTTTTAAGCACTCTTTTATCCATGAATGTGAGATACTATCAAATGCTTTTTTTTAGTCAATCCATGCCATACTTGGATTATTTTCCTTTTTACAGTTCTCCACTATGAAGTTAACAACAAATGATCCTTTGTTCCATATTATGACTTTCTTTTATTGCCCTTATGTTCTTCTGCCATAACTGAGTTTTCTTCTAAATGACTATAAACTCTGTCGGCATCAATTCCCATGTATAGTTTATGTGTCGTCGGAAGGCAAGTTATTGGTCTGTAATTTTGGGGTAGCTTGCAGGTTCACTCTTAAGTAGGAGCATTGTTTTACCTGCTGTTAGCCAGATTGGTGTCTGTCTGGGGTGCGCATATAAATAGCTCTTACTCATGGCTAGGTCTTCATGCAAAGATGTTAATACTTTTAACCAAAAGTTAGGTACTGCATCTGGGCCTGGGGTTTTCCAGTTACAGGCTTTTCTTAACTTTGTTTCAATCTCTCTGGCTGTTGCTTCATCCCAGTTCATACCCTATACCTTAAAATTCTTATTATTTCTTTTAGTTCTTTTATCCATTTCGCATCTTTGTTGTGTTCCACAGGATCTTCATAGATACTTCTCCAAAATGCATCTATTTCTTCTTTTTTTTATGCTCTTTCAATTCCTTTTACATTGTTTCCCAATTCTCTGTAAAGCTTTTTGGGGTGATCATTAAATTGCTTATTTTATACTTTTCCTTTATATTTATCTGTGTATCTTCTACGTTTTTCTGCCTGTGCTGGAATTTTTAATTTATTTGCAATAAATAGATCCTGGTCTGTTCTAATACTGTGCACTGCTTTTATCACATCTGTCTGTCTTAGTATTTTTGTTGATCTATTCCCTCTTCTATGATCTTCTAACAGTGACACGTCTTGTCTTAATTGTTTAATATTTTTCTCTGTTCGATACTTCCATGATGGTATTCGATTTCTTCCTTTCCTTTGCCTCACTACCCTGTGCTGTTGTGGTAAAACTTTATCTGTTATTAATTCAGCTGCAAAGTAATATATTCTGTTTACTTCTGTTCTATCGCATGGATCTCTATGGACAGTCCTAATTACTGTGTTCATTTGTTTTATCAAATTTCTGACTTTTGAGGTTTTATTAACCTTCTGTAGTCTATTTCTTTCATTGGTTTTAATATATCTATGTCCATTAAATTAAGCCACTCTTCCGTTAGTTCATTTTCTTCCAGACTGAAGGCATATCCTTTGATGTTATGTTGTCCTATCTCGCCTTCATTCTTGCTGGTTGGGTTCGGAACCGATCATCGGTTCCGACTCGGCCTTTTACTAAAGATCAAGAGATTCTACTGGCTCAAGGCTACACCCTATTTTATCATGCCTAGGGAAGATTACCTAGATCTCATTTGCCGCTAAACAAGATTGGGTGCTTCTCACTAGGCTCAGGCTATGTGAAATCATTTTCTTATTATACTGTTCTCTTGTTATCTGTTATATAAATATTGTTGTGGTGATTTAGATACTGTGTTGTTTCGGATTCACCTTTTTGGTTAATCCCTTGTTTTTCTGCTTGTTACTGGCCATCATTTTTGCTAGGACTGTAGTTAATTTCCTATCCCATTTCTGTCTTTCGTTAATGAACCCATTTGAGTTACAGGGTTCATTTTTTTCCTTAAGCCTGTTTAAATTAGAGGACTTCCTTTTTCTTCTTCCCCTTTCTCAAGAGGTTTTGTCGTTTAAGTTAGACATTTCCTTTGGCTAGAGGTGATCGTTGTTTAAATTAGAGACTTCTCCTCCATCCCCCTTTTCTCCTTCCTGTATGACTGTTTTAAAAAAAAAGAAAAAAAAAAAGAAAAAGTAAGATATATTTAATCTGTTTGTTTAGTAGTTTGTGACAGGAATGTGTTGTTGACAGGAATTTGTTATTTGCTGTAATGTCTAAAGATGGGAAAGAAATGAAGCAATCAGGCTTCAAGAAGTGTGATTCTTGCTCTCAAAAGATGTCCTTGACCAACGGGCACACTAGCTTTATGTACTGTTTGGGTGCTGTACACCTACAAGATTCATGTTAATGTTCTGCTTGTCCTGGGTTTAGTTCCAGGGTCTTACTGGAATGAAAAAATAAGTTGATAGTTAGGGGATTGATGAAAGTTCCTTTTTTGGAGGGACTAGAAGGGAATCCAACCTCCTCTAAAACTTCTCAATCTCCAAAATGGGACAATTCTCACAAGAGAGCATCTTCATCAGCTGCAGCCTCTGAGCTGTTGAAAAAACAGGCCAAAGACACAACTTCAGACTCAAAGGCTTTCGGGCCCGAAAAGATAACTCCTTTGGCTCCATCAGTTATTTTGGACCTGAGCAGGAGTCATAGTCGGAGCCGGTCTCCTCAGTTCCACAGTCACCTATTTTACAATCAGTGGCTGGAAGTATCAAGTCCTCAACTCCATCCTCTCACTCCTCCAGGAGCCTGTTGGACTACGATGTGGAGTGGGTGGTCAGGAGGCTACTATGAACCCCGTCTCTATCCAAGATTCTTTCGATTCCAGGCCAAAAGGAATTGGAACCGACAACTGTCACTACCCCTTCTTCGATTCCCCCTCCGACCCGAGTGGCTTCGGAGCCAGAGTGCTTGGATGTGATTGCAGTGGAACCATCAGGTCTGAAACTTGCCCCTGGTTCTTCAGCCCCGATTTCCACTCCAACCTCTTCAGTGCCATCATCTGTCGAAGGGTCTGGGAGCCAACGCTCCCCCATTGGGCCCAGGGAGGAGAGTCGGGTCGGACTTTTGTCGGATCCAAATCTACCTCTTGGGGCTTCAGTGCGGGTGAGCTCGGCACATACATTAGCCTCGAAACCCACCTCCTTGGTGTGGTGGAAGTCTCCTGGCTGTTCGGAGCCGAAGGCTCCCTCAGATCCGGGCCATAGTGCCTTTGAGGTCATAAGTAGTGTGGTGTCACCCCAAACGACTCCACTGTCAGATCTAAGCATTCTTCCCCCAAAAGTGCCGGTGTTTGCCTTTCTACCATCCCTCCCCCCAGGCATAGAGAGCCGATGCCCCAGGATGCCCCATTGAGTGAGACACTCTCTTCTGAAACCTCCCCAGAGGACCCCTCCGGAGAGGTCCCTCGGAAGAGAACTTGTAAGAGAAAACATCTAGACTCTCCTGAGGAGTCTGTTACTTCAGGCACAGATTCAGATGAGTTGGAAGGGTCCCCAAGGTCACCCTCTGAAGATATCTCTTTTGTGGACATCCTAGAAATCCTTAAGCAGAGAGGTGGCTGGAAAGCCATTAACCTGTCTGAGGATGAGTCTGTGTATTTGGAGGCATTTGGTTTTTGACCCTCCACCTCTTGGGTGACTCCGCCTATTGACCAGCTCCTTAATGTAGTCATTTGAAAGGTGTGGGGCTCTCCAGATTCAGTGGAACCCATTCTGAGGAGGCCCAAAAAATTTAGTAGTACCCCCTGCGATAAGGAATTTCTGTCAAAAAGTGTACCAGTAGATGCTGTAGTGGTGGCAGTGGCCATCAAGAAGGAATTGTCTGATACTTCCTCATCTGTCTATCCACCAAACAAAGAATCTCAAACAATGGACAGATGTGGAAAGCGTATGTACTCGTCAGCAGCCTTTATACTCGCGTCACTGAACTACTTGACTCATTTTACCAGACTTCAGAGGGATCTCCTGAAGGAGTTAGGAGATACCCTCCAAGGTTCTACAGCTGCAGGGATCTCAGATAAGGTGACCGCTCAGCTTGCTACGTTAAATTCCATAGTCAACTCCTCTGTCCGACTCATATTTTATGCAGCTGATGGAGCGAGTAGGGCAGCAGGTACAGGAATCTCCCTAAGGAGGCATTCCTGGATGCTCCTATGTGAGTTCACTGAACCATTCAAGTCTTCCTTTATAAATGCCCCTTTTGATAACTCATCCTTGTTTGGACCTAAAGTAAAAGAGACTCTGACCAGATGCGAACAGGAAGATAAGACTCTGTCTGCCGTGGGAGTACGTTTTTCTCTTCCTTCCAGACCTTACCCCAAAGGTCAAAAGGGAGAAAAAGATGTGGCTCCGTAAATCCCAAAGAGTTTTACCAGATGCACATGGTGACTATTCCCCCAGGGGCAGAGGGGGAAACAATAATGGAAGACACCGACCTTGCGGCTGAGGGGGTCCGCAAAATGAGGGTGACAGAGGTACGTTCTCTGGTAGGCCTTTCCAGCACTCCTGAAAGGAGGCCTGCCTGTCACCTCTGGAGGCAGTCGGGGGCAGATCTTCACTGTACCAAAAAGCCTGGCTAGATATACAAGACAAATTGGTACAGACAGTAATATCCAGAGAATACAGCATACCCTTCTCCTCCCCACCCCCACAACAAAGATCAGTTCCCAGACATTCCACCCAGTCAGAGGGATCAAGCAACCATAGAAGTTCAATGGTTGCTAGAGAAAAGAGTCATTCAAAACGTCCCCGCAGACAAAATCAGATCCGGAACTTACTCAAGGTTCTTTTTAGTTCCAGAAAAG
Organism: Protopterus annectens; assembly: GCF_019279795.1. Classification (NCBI taxonomy): domain Eukaryota; kingdom Metazoa; phylum Chordata; order Ceratodontiformes; family Protopteridae; genus Protopterus; species Protopterus annectens. The sequence continues at coordinate 51,663,464 of NC_056745.1, forward strand.
ACAGGCTCATTTTGATCTCAGCAGACTAAACAAGTCTGTAAAAAAAAAAAAAGATCAGAGTTCCAGATGGTAACACTGCAGTCAGTAATTCCCTTTCTGGGAAAAGTCAATTGGATGTGCTCTATAGATCTCCAGGATGCGTACTACCACATCAAAATGGGCAGGCGATCCAAGAGTCACCTATGCTTTTCCGAGCTGTCAAAGGAAAAACAACTTCAAAAAGATCAACACAAGGCAGGTTCACCTTACCTGGGCCTCAGTGATTGATCATCTGGTTTGAGGAAAAACCGTTAACTCATCCTCCAATCGCAGATCAGAACAGTGGGTGGCCTCTTTTGAATGACAATTCAGTCAGAGGTCTTTCAGAACAGAAGAACCAATGTGGTCTCTTCCCCATACGGTGTCATGCCACCTGGCCCATCTGACCTGAGGCGAAGTGAGAGTTTCTGGTCCGAAGGACCAATCTGTCAAAGGAAAAACAACTTCAAAAAGATCAACACATGGCAGGTTCAGGTTAAGGCACTTTAATCTTGCAGCAAGGAGACAAAAACGTGCTATTACAGAGTTTGTCTAATTAGAATCAGGAAGTGAAGCCATTCTTATACATTTCTTACAAGACATTGCCTACTAAGCTGACGTAATAAATCACAAGTTCTTACAATATTATTTCATAGCAGCTATTTGTCCATGATTTTCTGCTGGCATATCAAGTTTATAAAAAAACTTCCTAAGAAAAACAACGTGGCCTTGGAGACCACCGGTTAGATACAACTTCTCACTATATGATGTTACCATTCAAGGTACTATGGCTAATTCGAGCACAAAGCAAGCACAGATTATAGTTCATTTCTTCAAGCAGTCTTTGTTCAACTGTATCTATCTTTTCTGCAGCTGTGCATGTTCTCATAACATGAACAGAGCTGATTGTTCAAGTTCAATCACATTATAGAAAACAGTATTGTTCTATTCATTATTTTCCTGACCTAGCAGATAATCACCTGCTTCTCAGTAAATTTCCAAAAGGCATAAACATGAATTTTGATGTGCTAGCAAATACTAGGTCAGAGAGCATCTTGCAATTTCAGAAAGCATCTTGTAGTTTCATACAAAACTAAGCTGTACATAAAATAGAATGAAATGTGTTAACCCTTTTAGCTTCTAATAAGCACTAAACATTTACATTAATACATATTTTTCTGACATTTCCCCCCTGTTAATACTTTTTATTCTATTTTCAAAAGCATAAACAGTTTGCTTCTTCTCCTAATCTCTTCCATTCAGAATTTGCAGTTAAGAGAGTCATTCAGTTTAAACTTATGAAAGTGTTTCATTTTTCAACAGTTCTTCAAATTCAGTACTTTGATACAAAGTCTCAGAAACTGACATGTCTATAAAATCTTTAATTAATCTTTTCATGCAGGGAATACCGCAACAAACACACACTCCTAATAGGAGTAATCCCACACAAATGACAATCAGGATGTTCATTAGGATGGTACCCCACCCCCAAACAAATTCTGGAAAAAATCCGTCAGTGGGTTTGGGCCTGGTTTGGTCATGGCCGACACTTGCTGAATTACCTCAAGGTGGTCATTTATCTCATGCTGGTTGTCAGGAATATATGAACAGCACTCCTCTTTTATTAAAGCGCAAGTACCGCCTTTCGCCGCTAGGGTGAAGTCGAGAGCCATGCGGTTTTGAAGCACCACAGTTCTCATAGTGTTCAGTTCATCAGTTACTAATTCGAGAGCCGAAAAAGTTGCATTGCTCATTACTTCATGAAGTTTGGACAGTTTTCTCAGCTCCCAAATCGATTTTACTGCGCCATATGCAGCGGCTATACCTGCCCACGATATAATAGTGTCACTCAAGTCCATGTGTGTCAGTTTATCTTAGTTTTTCATGGAGTTATGTTTTCTCCAGCCTGCTTCGATTCGTCCCACTGGATTCTCAGGTTTCTTGATTGGATTTCCAGGTTTCTTGGTGACCTCTCTGACATTTCGAATTCTTCCCTGAGGCAAAACTGCAGTGTGTTGTATGGCCGGAACCAAGTAACCCAAAAAACAACTGCCGGACCAATTCTCAGGTAACCATTTGTATGTCTTTTAACCACACACAAAATAACAATCTTCTACTTTAGTATTAATATATACTTGCCCTGCATGAAACATTTTACTATCAATGATAGATAGCTGTTTAAAAAGAACAGGATTATGTTGTACTTCATTAACTGTTTTGTGCATCGATTCAAGAAACGACTCATAATTTGTATCACAAATGGAACCTGCATTATTAGCTTTGGTATAACATTTGTAAGGAACAGTCACATTACATTTGCTCCAACCCACCTGAACAGTATCATTTTTGTAAAAACATACAATTCCCTTTTGTGTAACAGGCAGGTACAATGCTATTTTGTCTTGTGATTTCACAGTCGTAGTATCAAAAATCAAATTTCCCCAGGTCTCATTGACCCCTAGGGGGACAGCAGTTATTAACAATCCCCGTATGCTGTTGGTATAGCTGTACAAACCCAACAATTTGAAACATTAAAAGTCTCAGCATACGCATGTTTGATCGCTTGGTAAGTGTTAAAGTTTGGATGCCAGTCTACGAGTAAAGCATCACGTTTATTCAGTTCAGCTCGTGTGGCTGGAAAAAGGAAAGGCCACAGCAAAAAGATTATTGTTATCAGTATAGTTAACAGAATGATCATGCAATACTTCTGAGGTTGTTCTGTATTACTATTTGCTCCATATCTGGTCATTTTGTTCTTGTGTAACAGTAACAAGTTTTTTGTCCAGTTCAAAGTTTTTAACCAGTTTACAGTGTGTCAGATGAATCCAGGACGCTCGCTCTGCGATCTTGACTGCAGTGGGTGTTGACAGTAGCACTTGGTATGGCCCTTCACACTTCGGTGACGTCCAATTCTTCTTTTTGATGACTTTCACCCAGACCCACGTTCCTGGGACTACTGCTGCTTCCGATGGCCTGGTTTGTTCTTTATCTGAAACAGAATTTAACTGCAAAAGTTGTTTATTACTTAGAAGTTGTCTCATATATTCTGCGAGTGAACTGTCGGCCTCCTGGTCTGCAGGCATGAGAGGTTTCCTTTGAGGTATATAGTATGCCCTCCCAAATCATTTTTTAAAAGGAGTTAACCCCTTTGGATTTGGAACAGTTCTCATGCTCAACAGTGCCAGAGGCAGGTAGTACACCCAATTCTTTTGTGTCTCACTAATTAACTTCCTAAGTTTACTTTTCGAAACCCCATTATGCCTGTCTACTAGTCCTGCAGATTGTGGATGATATGCACAATGGTTTTTCAAGGAAATTCCGAAATATCGGCTCAGCTGTTGTACAGTTTGATTTACAAAGTGTGTGCCATTGTCACTGTAGATCTTTTTCGGTATGCCAAATCTAGGAATAATTTCTTTAACAAGGACTTTTGCAACAGTAGCTGCATCTGGATTTCTGGACCGAAAAGCTTCCACCCATTTGGAAAACATATCTATAATGACAAGACAATACTTCTTATTTTCGCATTTGTTCAGTTCTGTGAAATCCATACAGATAGTATGGAACGGGTACGGTGGTGCAGGGAAACTCCCTTGCTTAGGCTTCAACGCCCCTTGTGCATGATGCTTATTACAAACATGGTATTCCGCACAAAAATTTTTTGTGTAGTTTGTAAATCCATATGCTGTGAACACTCTATTCACTAACTGTACCATCCCCCCTGTTGAGACATGGCACTGCCCATGGCTCAACAAAGCTGCATATCTAAACAAATTAGACAGCAAAATCGGTTTTCCTTCTTTGGAGATGTACAGCCCTTTCTCAAGAATTGCTCCTCGTTTTATCCATTTCTGTTTTTCTACTTTCGTAGTAAGTGTCTGCATTGTTTTCAATGTTTCTAAATCTAAAATCTCAAGGTTGTAATTCCTCACTCAAAAGAAATATTTCTGAAGCTGAAGCTGCCTGCTTTGCAGCTGTATCAGCTCTCGCATTACCTTTTGAAATCTTATCCTGTTGCTTGGTATGAGCTACACATTTACAAATAGCTACTTTCTGAGGTAACTGAATAGATTGTAACAAATCTAAAATAAATTGCGCATGATTAATCGGTTTACCAGTAGATGTTATCATTCCTCTATTCTTCCACTGTTGCGCAAAAACATGTACAGTAGAAAAAGCATACTGGCTGTCAGTAAAAGTGTTCACACATTTACCCTTTGCCAAGGTACATGCCTTTGTCAAGGCAATCAATTCTGCTACGTGTGCAGATAAGTTGTGTGGTAAAGACTCTGCTTCTAAAATCTCAGTATCAGAAACTACTGCATACCCCACTAGGTTCTGCTCTGTAGGACCCCTTCTGCATGAGCCGTCCACGTAAGATGTCACCTCGGCATCATCCAAGGGAACATCCATTAGATCTTTTCTAGGCAGTGTCTTTTGCTCAATCTCCTGCAGGCAGCTGTGTGGTGTGCCGTCCGCAGGGGTTGGGAGCAAGGTAGACGGATTCAAAGTTGTACATCGTTCAGTTGTCATATGAGGTTGGCTCAACAGTATAGTCATAGAGGAAAGATGTCTAGCAGTAGAAAGATATGCTACTTTTTCTTGCAGTAAAATAATCGCGACTGCATGAGGCACTCTCAATGTGAGAGGGTGGAACAACACTACTGAGGCTGAAGCCTGTACTGCCATTGCAGCTGCGGCTACTGCTTGTACACAGTGGGGCAGGGATTACGCCACTGGGTCCAGCTGTGATGAATAGTAAGCTATGGGGCGTTGCTTGTCCCCATGTTGCTGTGTTAACACTGATGTCATATAACTTGCTTGCAATCTACAGTTTGGAAAAAGCATTTATGATAGTTTGGTAATTCTAAAACTAATGAGGATGCTATCAATTGTTTTAGTTTGCAGAAAGCTGAATCTGCTTCTGGTGTCCATTGTAATAAATCTTGTGCTGCCATAGGCTTCTTGTATATCAAGTTGGTCAGTGGAGCAGACTCCAAGGCATAGTTTGGAATCCAACTCCGGCAGAAATTAGTCGTACCCAGGAAGGACATAATTTCCTTCTTGGCAGTCGGTTTGGGTGCTTGTAAAATTGCTATTTTCCTATCTTCATCTAATGTTCTGCCTTCTTTGGATATTACATATCCCAGGTATTTAACCTGCTTTCTCCAAAGCTGCAACTTGTTTTTGTTTACTTTATGTCCTTGAGTGGCTAAAAAATGTAATAATGCTATGGTATCTTCTCTGCATTCTTGCTGGGTGGGGGCTGCCAGCAGGATGTCGTCTACATAAAGCAAAATCTGACTGCGTCTCGGTGGGCTAAATCCCTCCAAGTTGCTTGCCATCTCTTGTGAGAATATTGTTAGACTTTCACAATATCCCTGTGGTAGTCACGTGTATCTATACCTTTTCCCCTGAAATGTGAATGCAAACCAATGTTGGCTGTCAGGGTGTATCGGTATCGAGAAGAACACATTGCTAATATCTACCACAGAAAAATACTTCTGTTGAAGCTTCAAATAATTCAATAGGGTGTGTGGATCTGGCACCGTAGGTGCTCTAGGTATTACTGCGTCATTTACAGCTTGTAAATCTTGGACCATACGCCTTTCTCCATTTACTTTCCTGACAGGAAATAAGGGTGTGTTACATGGTGAATCGGGAGATTCTACCAGTACTCCTTCCTTAAGTAAAGCTGCTATTATAGGTTTGACTCCTACTTCTGCATCTTTCCTTAAGTGATACTGTCTCTTTTGTGGTCTAAATGCTGATTTTGGCGTGATAGTAACTGGTCCTGCTGTACGAATTAGTCCTACATCTGATTTCCCTGTTGACCAGAGAGTTTCTGGTATGCTCCGTAAGGCATTCTCTTCCTCTTCTAGTAAGAGTGCTAATCAGCTGTCCTTGCTAGACTGCAAGTGTACAGCTGGGTGTGTCTGTGTTATCCAATTTAACCTCTGCTTCTGTACTCCCTGTTCTGACATTTCTAACTGTGTCTGTTTTTCTCACTTTGTGATTTTTTTCTCCTAGGTCTGCCCATTTCACATTCTTGTTCTTAGTCAAACTAACATGTGGTAATCAATTAGATTTATAGAGTACAACAAATTCCTGGGGCAATAAACAGCTAACTACACTGTTCCCTTCTGTGTCCCAGTACAGATTACATAATACTAATCTGTTTGCATGGTTTCTAAACAGTTCTTGCTCATATTCTTTATCAGGTCCTGGTGTGCTACAATAATACAGAGTACAGTGCAACAAATGCTGTTTATCAGTGTCAAGGGAGGGGGACTTACTGATGGCTATGTTCATCAGCTCTTTGGTTACTGCCCCTGGACCAGTCGTGACCAAGTCCTGGCTGTACCAATAAAATGTTTTGCCCTCCGGTCGCACCACAAAAGTATCCATTTGTCGCTGTGCTTCCATACCCTGCATAGGAACTATTGCTATGCCCAATATCTGCATAAGATCTCTGCCCAAAAGGTTTACCGAGCATTTTGCAGAAACAACAATTTTGCTTTTCTGGGTCATTCCTGAAACAGGGTCAGTTATTGCTATGTTATGGGAGAGTGGCTCCCGATATAGCTGTCCATTAGCTGCTTTCACTAATATGTAATCGAGTGATTCTGAATTTTCTGGTAGTTTAGAAGGATGTATCAGGGTCCGCGATGCCCCTGAGTCACACAGACATTTAACTTCCCTCCCCTCTACCAGAAGTGTAACTTCCAGTTTTGTATCTATTAAGTAGAGCTCTAGGCTCAATAATGCTAAGTCTAAAATTTCACTTTCTTCACTATCTGCGATTTCTTGCACTTCCTCTATTTCTTCTATCACATTCTCTACTCCCTCTATCACATTTGCATTTGTCTTTTCTTGGTTATTCCCTTCTAGTGATTCCTGACTATCATATAGTCAGTCCTCACCCTCCTTATCTTCCATGGCTACCTTCTTGTTTTGCTTGCAATCCCTTGCTAAATGTCCCTTTTTTCCACACTTAAAACATTCACCCCTTTTCTTTCTCTCTTCAAACTCCTCTGATCGCTTATCAGATTGTTTGTTTCCCTGGGCATTTTTCTTGCCCTTTTTCCCGGACTGTATTACATAAACTTCTGCTCCATCTTCTACAGAAAATACTTGGGCTTTCTTTTTCTTTTTACTGTTAAAATGCCTTTCGGCATGTCTAGCATATTCAAGTAGTGACTGTAATCTACTTGTATGATGGTCTACCATGTACTTTGTAATAAAGCTGCTAATAGGCAAAATACTGCCTTTTAAAAATGCATTTTTTAGCTGCTGCTCATATGGGGAACCATGTGTTTGGTCTTCAGGTACCTGCATTCCACAATGGTTATTAAAACACTCTAATAATCTAGTATGATATCTGTCAACAGTTTCACCTTCTTGTTGGATGCATTGATTAATGCAAGTCCATTCTGCCCTAGGCTTCCACTTCTCAGAGATTTGGTCTGTTAGACCTTTCACTCTGTTATCCAGTTCTGCGTTGCTATGTGGGAGTGGCTTGTGTTCTGCGTCACGGGGATTCCAGTTGCCACTGATCATGTGCCAATCTGGACCTACAATTTGTCTAACTACTTTTCTTCTTCTCCATTTAAATGATAACATAACCTCATGCCCTGTAAGTCTTCTAAGAATTTTCTAGAATTAACTTTTGGATGGGGAATTCCCTCTGTAGCTTTCCGGATGTCTTCCAGTGTCCATGGTCTATATACTAGGAGAGATGGGTCCTGTCCTTCCTGTCCTGCCTGAGGATTTGGTACTTCTATGAGCAGACATATCTCTTCTTCACTCATAGCTTGTGAATTGTTGTTCATTTGATATAACTCAGTATCCCCTCTTAAGTTACGTTTTCGAGACCTAGTCTCGATGGGATCTCTGACAAACGGTGTTGGTTTTGCGGAGACAGCCGGGTATAGCGGAGGTGGATCAGCTTGTCCACTTGCTTCATTTTCTGGTAAGGGAAGCGGAGGGGGTGGAGGGGCTGATGCTGTTACCAAATTATTGTCTTTTTTATCTAGAAACATAGCTTTTGAATTATTACTTTTTGTTCCCTACGGTTTGCTTCCTCAATCCACCTGTGTGCCTGAGGAATGCCTAATTGACGTTGCTTTTTTACCTGACCTTTTGCGTCGGTTTTAAGCTGTTTGACAAGTTTAATAAGTGAGGATTTTTCTAATTTGCCATCAAATTCATATTTATTAACCCATTTTGTAAAGTACCTAACATTGTTGGCACGCTGTAATTGCATATATTTTGCGTCTTCAGTTAACAGTGGATCTTGGGAACTTTTTGTGCACTTATTTCCCATATTGTTCTGACTGTTAAAATGTTACGTAACCCTTCTTATCTTTACGTGGTACCACGATTTCTGTTTTTCACAGTTTATCTAGATTAACTGCCTTACCTATTCTGTTTTTCTGATCTATGACAAGACTGAAATCTTCCTGTCCCTGACTTGTACAAGACAAATCTCCTGACAGATGATACAAATCAAGTCTCTGATCTAAAACAGAAAAAAAAGGTAAATCTCACCTTACCTGAGCCTCCGTGATTGATCGTCTGGTTTGAGGAAGAACCGTTAACTCGTCCTGCAATCGCAGATCAGAACAGTGGGTGGCTTCTTTTGAACGACAATTCAGTTGGAGGTTTTTCAGAGCAGAAGAACCAATGTGGTCTCTTCCCCGTAAGGTTTCATGCCACCTGGCCCATCTGACCTGAGGTGAAGTGAGAGTTTCCGGTCCGAAGGACCAATCTGTCAAAGGAAAAACAACTTCAAAAAGATCAACCCACAGCAGGTTCAGGTTAAGGCACTTTAATCTTGCAGCAAGGAGACAAAAACGTTCTAATACAGAGTATGTCTAACTAGAATCAGGAAGTGAAGCCATTCTTATACATTTCTTACAAGACGTTGCCTACTAAGTTGACGTAATAAATCACAAGTTCTTGCAATATTATTTCATAGCAGCTGTTTGTCCATGATTTTCTGCTGGCATATCAAGTTTATAAAAAAAACTTCCTAAGAAAAACAACGTGGCCTTGGAGACCACCGGTTAGATACTACTTCTCACTATATGATGTTACCATTCAAGGTACTATGGCTAATTCAAGCACAAAGCAAGCACAGATATTTCTTCAAGCAGTCTTTGTTCAACTGTATCTATCTATGTGAGAGTGTTCAATCTCACCATTTGTTCTTACACATGGGTGTCGGAGCCGAGAGTCGGCCCTTAGCAAAGCTCTGCATCTAGGAGAAGCTCGAGACCAACCTACTTCCCACAATTCCCTCTGCCTCTACCTCAGATCTAGTTTGCCGCTGCAACTGATCGCATCGATTTTGAAGAGCTCTGACCAACTTTGGGAAGATAAGCTAAATTCTTACCTTTTTTTCTTGTAAAATCTTCTGATCTTTTTGGGATCATATATTTAGTGTGTGTGTGTGTGGGTCTGGTCATCCTTTGGCTACTCTTTTATATATAATATATATATATATAGTTTAGTTTTCCTTAGGGCCTACCCCACCTACTTACTGGACTAGGATTGATACTTGCAATTTTTATTGCTGTGTCTGTGGACTTACATCTAACAATTTTGACAGTGTTATTTGATATTGTACAGTGTTTTTCTTATAGATATGTCTGAAAAAGCTAACTCGGGATTTAAGAGGTGTCAGTGTGGGCAAAAGATGTCTGTCACCGACAACCATAGCTCCTGTGTCTACTGTCTTGGCCCTCTCCATCTACAAGAAGACTGTTCTATCTGTCATTCTTTTAGTGGAAGGGTCATGACAGATAGACGCAGAAAGCTTATGGATAGAGGTCTTTTGAAGCCTGCCTTCCAAAAGGCGCTTGACAAGTCAGACCAGGCTTCTAAGTCCTCGAAGGAGTCGAAGACATCGGAGCCCATGTCATCGGCTCCGAGTTCTTCGTTTAAGGTTCGTTCACCGGTTCCACAGACTTCGGGGCCGAGTGTCAAACTTCTTACTGTCACCGAGCCTCGAGTCTTGGAACCGGTGACGGAGCTTCCACCTCCTGCTCTATTGAGGTCGGCACCGTCCTCGGTTCCTTCGATCTGATCTTCCAGGCCCCTCTCTGACACCGACGTAGATCGTGTCGTGCAGAAGTTAATGGAGAACACGGCCCTGTCCAAGCTCATTTCAGTCTCCTCCCAATTGGTGTCGAGACTCGAAGGCCTTCCTTTATCTCCATCTGATCCTCCTCCGAGGCCTACTCAGCTTTCGGAGCCGGCAGATGTTGATATGATGATAATGGAGCCCTTGGTGCAGGAACCGTCCCTTCCTCAGTCGGCACCGTTGACCTCGACTCCGTCGGAACCGTTAGCGGACTCGCGGAGCCGACGATCTATCCTTGGCTCCGGGACCGAGAGTCGAACCGATGTCTTGGTGCCGACTCTCCCCCTCGGTGCCTCGGCATGGATCACTTCGGCTCCGTCCTCGGGGTCGATGCCCTTGGCCTCCGCGTCGGAGATACTTCCGCGTTCTTCGGAACCGGGGGATTCCTCGTCTCGGGGTCCGGGGGCCTTCGACCTCATGAGGAAGGTATTGTCTTCTCAGACAACCACGTCAGCAGAAGCAACTTCTCCCTCCCATAAAGGTCCGTTGTCTACTTCTGCACCCACGACTACACATAAGCGTAGAGCACCAGTGTCTCACCCACTCCCAGAGGGAGCCCCTTCTTCCTCGGAGGTCTCATCGGATGCCCCTCCCGATGATGTTCCGAGGAAAAAATTGTGCAAGAGGAGGCACTTAGATTCTCCACAAGAATCTTTAACATCGGATACTGACTTAGATGAGTCAGAAGGGTCCCCAAAATCACCCTCAGAGGATGTCTCCTTTGCTGACATCCTGGAGATCCTGAAGCAGAGAGGTGATTGGCAGGCCCTACCCCCTTCTGAGGATGAGTCGGTTTTGTTGAAGGCATTTGGTGCTCGCCCTTCCTCCTCCTGGGTCACTCCGCCCTTCGACGAGTTAATGGAGTTAATTGCTCGAAGGGCATGGGAGGCACCTGACACAGTGGAGCCAGTTCCCAGGAAACCTAACAAATATATAACTGCCCCTCAGGACAAGTCATACCTTACTAAGGGAGTTCAGTGGACGCTATGGTGGTGGCCGCAGCCACTAAAAAGGAGATGTCCGAATCTTCCTCGTCTGTCCATCCCCCTAACAGAGACTCTAGGACCATGGACAGATATGGGAAGCACATTTTCAGTTCAGTGACTTTTTCCATGCGATCGCTGAACTACTTGACACACTTCACACGATTACAGAGGGATCTAGTCAAAGAGTTGGGAGATACCCTCCAGGGTAATACAGATGCTGCTGTCTCGGATAAGGTTACAGCACAGCTCAATACCCTTACGTCTATTGTGAACTCGTCCATGAGGCTTATCTGGTATGTGGCCGAAGGGTCGAATAGGGCTGCAGCTGCAGCGATTGCTCTTCGTAGACAATCCTGGATGCGGCTGTGCTCCTTTGCGGAAGCCTTCAAGTCTTCCTTTACTAACGCCCCCTTTGATGGTGCCACTCTTTTTGGCCCCAAAGTAAAGGAGACCCTAACCCAGTGTGAGCAGGAGGGAAAGACTCTGTCTGCTGTCGGAGTCCGTTTTTCCACCCCATCCAGACCGTACCCCAAAGGGCAACGAGGTGGAAAGATGTGGTTTCGTAAACCCAGGGTTCTTTCCCAGGCATACAGGGTGATGCCCCCCCCCAGAGGCAGAGGAGGGGGCAGAAATGGAAGACGCCGCCCTGGCGGCAGAGGGGTCCGCAGAACCAAGGTGACAGGGATACCATCCCTGGGAAGCCTTTCCAGCACTCCTGAGAGGAGGCCCGACTGTCCTGCTCTGGAGGCAGTCGGTGGTCGCTTGGCTTTATACCCTCAGGCCTGGCAAAACCTTACTTCAGACAATTGGGTAAAAAGCATTATTACCAGAGGTTACAAAATTCCCTTTATATTTCCCCCATTACCACAAAAAAGATTCCCAGATGTACCACCCCATCTGCGAAAACCTGCAGCTATAGAAATCTCAAAGCTGCTAGAAAAAAAAGTCATCTAGCCAGTCCCGGCGGACCAAAGAGGATCCGGAACTTACTCAAGGTTCTTTTTAGTTCCAAAAAAGACAGGGGACTGGAGGCCAATTCTGGACCTAAGCACTCTCAATACATTTGTGAAGAAAGAAAAGTTCCGGATGGTCACGCTTCAATCGATCCTTCCGTTTTTACAGAAGGACGACTGGATGTGCTCAGTAGATCTCAGGGACGCCTACTACCACATCAAAATGGCCAGAGTGTCCAGAGATCACCTGCGCTTCCGGCTGGGAGCCAGCCACTTTCAGTTTCGAGCCCTGCCCTTTGGTCTAACCTCAGCCCCCAGGGTTTTCACCAAATGCATGGCAGTGGTAGCGTCTCACTTGAGACGCCTAGGATTCCGGGTGTTTCCATATCTGGACGACTGGCTCCTTACTGCCACCACCGAATGTCAACTAATACAGGCCAGGGACTACACAATCAGCCTTTGTACACAGCTAGGGATTTCGATAAATTTCGAAAAATCTGCGTTACAGCCCTCGCAGCATATTTCATTTATAGGGGCAGATCTAGATACCCTTTCTTCGCTACTAAAACTCCCCGCCACAAGAATAGCTTCCCTGCAAGAACACGTATCTCTCCTGCTATTGTCCAAAAAGTCCCCAGCCAATCTAGTCCTGAAAGTCTTAGGGCTCATGTCAGCTTCCCTCATTGCAGTTCCCATGGGGAGGCTACACATGAGAGTTCTTCAATGGCTGCTGTTCGCACAGTGGTCGTTCCAGCAGTTACCGCTGACACACGAGATTTACATAACGAATACCTGCAAAACACACCTGTCTTGGTGGTTACAGAATCACAACTTCTTCAGCGGCCGACCATTTGTGTTACCCAAACCAACAGCCACAGTGACCACGGACGCTTCCCTGATAGGGTGGGGGGGCATCTTTCAGGGACAGACAGTCCAAAGTGAATGGTCCAGCGTAGAGTACAGCCTGCACATAAATGTTCTAGAGATGAGGGCAGTGTTTCTAGCGTTGCAACACTTCTCCCCCCTTCTACCTCTAGGGACTATTGCAGTACAGACGGACAATATGTCCGTAGTTTGGTACATAAACAAACAGGGAGGAACCAAGTCTTACCAGTTGTGCAGAGAGGCCATGAGAATTTGGCAATGGGCAGAGTCCACGGGTCGCTTTCTAATAGCAACACACATCCCGGGGTTATCCAACGTCATAGCGGACAGGTTGAGCAGAGCAATCCTGTTACCTCACGAGTGGTCCCTCAATCAGAAAGTAGCGGAAAGGATTTTCCGCAAATGGGGCCAGCCTTGCTGCGATCTGTTTGCGTCTCCAATGAAAACCAAATGCAGAAGCTACTTTGCCCTTTTACCCCCTCCAGGGGATGTCCCCAGGGACGCTCTGATTCACGATTGGCCCCCGGGTCTCCTGTACGCATTCCCTCCTATACCACTGATCCCGAAATTTCTTCAGAAAGCCAAAGACCATGAGAGGACTATAATTCTCATTGCCCCATTCTGGCCTCGACAGATTTGGTTCCCCTTTCTTCAAGCCCATCAAATACAGGAGCTCTGGATTCTGGACCCAGTGCCAGATCTGCTGACTCATTCGTCAGGAGCTCCTCACCCGTCGCTTCTATCCCTCAAGTTAGCAGCCTGGCTGCTCCGCTTCCCTACTTAGCCAGGTCTGATCTTCTTTCTCCGACGGTTCAGAACATTCTGGTCGCCTCTCATAAGGCTTCCACTACTAAGATCTATTCTAGTAAGTGGAAACGTTTCGTCTACTGGGCGACTACACAGCATTTGGATCCTTTAGTAGCTCCCCTAAACAAGATTTTGGAATTCCTGTCCATTCTGTTTCACCAAGGAGCATCTACTGCCACTTTAAAAGTTCAGTTGGCCGCTATTTCCAACTTTCACATAGGAGAAAACGGAGTTCCTATTATGGCTCATAGGCTTTGTAAGGCCTTCATGAAAGGGTCTTTTCATCTCAGACCAACAGTTAGGTCACCTACAGCTCCTTGGAATCTAATTTTACTTTTGTCCCAGTTGATTTTACCACCCTTTGAACCAGCTTCTTCCTGTTCCTTAAAGTTCTTGTCCTGGAAAACTCTTTTCCTAGTAGCTATCACTTCAGCCAGACGAGTATCAGAACTTCAGGCACTTTCCATCAAACAGCCGTATTTAATTTTTCACCCTGACAGGGTATCATTACGCACCAACCCTTCCTTTCTCCCTAAGGTCTGTTCGGTTAACAACATTAATCAATCTATTGAGCTTCCTACATTTTTCAAAAACCACTCCAACAAGTTGGAATATATTTTACACAAATTGGATGTTCATAGACAACTCAGATTCTACCTGGATAGAACTAAGGACCATAGAAAAGCGGACCAACTCTTTATATCCTTTGCGGACAACAAAAAGGGCATGGCAGTGACGAAGCGTACACTTTCTAAATGGCTAACTGATTGTATAACCTTCGTGTATTCTGCTTCAAACCAAATTTTGCCCACCAAACCAAAGGGACTTTCTACTAGGTCAGTTTCCACATCTCTGGCTCATGCGGCTCGTCTGCCATTGGACACTATTTGTGCAGCCGCCACTTGGCCTAAACCACATACATTCATCACTCATTATAAAGTTGATAAGACTTCCAGGAATAGAGCATCATTTGGTTCCACTGTGCTCAGGAACGTTCTTCCATGAGTCACTCAGGGTAACGGAGCTAGGGACGCTACCCATGTGTAAGAACAAATGGCGAGATTGAACACTCTCACATAAAGAAGTTATGTCCTTACCATAACGTTCCATGTGGAGTGTTCATCTCGCCTTTGTTCTTACATCCCCACCCTCCCACCCTCAGGTCTGGAAGAACGTACGGATTTAGAAGTCTGGTCTGTTTGTCTCCCACTAGTGGTCTCTCTGTTGTTTCTACTGGCTTGAGCTAGTTTCTGCTCCTTATGTATACTTATGTATTCCTTTATTATTGATTACCTTTTGTTATTGCTGGATCTGGTATTGTTTGCAAACTAGATCTGAGGTAGAGGCAGAGGGAATTGTGGGAGGTAGGTTGGTCTCGAGCTTCTCCTAGATGCAGAGCTTTGCTAAGCGGCCGACTCATCGGCTCTGACACCCATGTGTAAGAACAAAGGCGAGATGAACACTCCACATGGAACGTTATGGTAAGGACATAACTTCTTTTTTCTGCAGCTGTGCATGTTCTCATAACACGAACAGAGCTGATTGTTCAAGTTCAATAACATTATAGAAAACAGTATTGTTCTATTCATTATTTTCCTGACCTAGCAGACAATCACCTGCTTCTCAGTAAATTTCCAAAAGGCATAAACATGAATTTTGCTGTGCCAGCAAATACTAGGTCAGAGAGCATCTTGCATTTTCAGAAAGCATCTTGTAGTTTCATACAAAACTAAGCTGTACATAAAATAGAATGAAATGTGTTAACCCTTTTAGCTTCTAATAAACACTAAACATATACATTAATAACATATTTTTCTGACAGAAGCTCTGCCCTTTGGTCTCACTACAGCCCCCAGAGTGTTCCCCAAATGCATAGCAGTAGTTACGGCTCACTTGAGGAGTCTAGGATTCCAAGTGCTTCCGTATTTAGATGACTGGCTCCTGACCTCCAATGCCAAGCATCTACTAGTCAAAGCAAGAGACACCACCATTCATCTGTGCTCTCAACTGGGCATTACAATAAATTTTGAAAAGTCTGCCTTGTTGCCATCACAGCATATTTCATTCATAGGAGCAGACTTAAACACTAAGGACATGGTAGCAAAACTTCCTCGCAACAAAGTTCAAACACTATGGCATCAATTATCCCTCTTACTCACTCAAAACAAGGTACAGGCAAAGTTTGTTCTAAAGGTACTGGGCACAACTGCAGCAACGATTACTCTAGTACCCCTTGCATGCTTACACATGAGAGTCCTTCAGTGGTTACTTTTTGCCCAATGGTCCATGCAGGAGCTACCCATGTCCCACAAGATTATTATTACAGATTCCTGCAAGAGGGACCTGCGTTGGTGGCTTCAGTCAACCCAGGTATTTCTGGGAAGACCATTCATCCCCCCACATCCAGTAGTTACAGTGACCACGGACACTTCCCAGATAGGGTGGAGGGGCATTATCTGGGAAAGATGGTCTAAGGAACTTGACAGGACAATGAATACCACTTGCACATCAATGTCCTAGACATGAGAGCGGTGCTATTGGCGTTGCAAGCATTTCAGAACTCCCTTCCACTAGGAAGAATTGCAGTCCAGACGGACAATATGTCAGTCATGTGATATATAAACAAACAAGGCAGAACCAGATCCTACCCCCTATGTCGAGAGGATCAGAGAGTATGGCAGTGGGCAGTCTCCTCTCAACGTTTTCTGATAGCAGCACACATCCTGGAGAGATCCAATGTAATAGCGGACAAACTGAGTGGAACTATTCTAATGCCTCACGAGTGGTCCCTGAAACAGGAAACTGCAAATCAGATTTTTTGCAGGTGGGGCCAGCCTTGCTGTGACCTCTTTGCCATATTCATGAATGCTAAATGTAGCAACTACTTTGTCCTGATCCCCCCCACTGGGGGAGTCACCAAGGGATATACTTGTACACGATTGGCCCCCAGGTCTTCTTTATGCTTTTCCACCTTTGCCTTTAATCCCCAAAGTTCTACAGAAAGCCAAGTTATTGGGATGCAGGTTAATATTCATCACTCCGTACTGGCCTCGTTAAATTTGATTCCCCTTCCTTTGGCCCCATCTACAAGAAGAGCCCTGGATTCTGGACCCAGTACCAGACCTTCTGACTCATCCGTCAAGGACTCTCCATCCTTCAATCCAAACCCTCAAACTGACAGCTTGGCTGCTGCCAGGCTTCCAGATATATCCCCTTCTGTAAAACACATTCTAGTCTCATCTGATAAAACCACAACCAGGAAACTCTATGCGAGCAAGTGGAAAAGGTTTTCTTGTTGGGCCTGTGCCAGTCATATTGACCCTTTCACAGCCCCTGTAGTTTGCATTTTAGACTTAGCAAAACTTTTTAATGAAGGAGCAGCAGCAGCCGCCATTACAGTTCAACTAGCTGCCATATCGAACTATCACATGGGCGATTTGGGTTAAAAAATTATGTCTCACAGTCTATGTAAGGCCTTTTTGAGAGGTACATTTTTGTTAAGGCCTCCAATAAGAGAACCACCTCCTCCTTGGGACCTCAGTTTGGCACTATCTACTTTGATCCTTCCGCCATAAGAACCAGCTTCTTCCTGTTATCTAAAATTTCTAACCTGGAAAATGGTCATCTGATGTTGGTAATCTTCTTTCCATTCATCACCGATGGGTTCGGTTCTGAACCCTCGGAACCGAGTCGGCCTTTTTACCAAGCTCGCACCAGCCAAAAACTCTCAAGCTAAGCTTCTACCCAGAATGCCCTTCTCCCTGTTACCTCAGATCTCATTTGCCGCATAGCCGTAAAGCCGCGTTTCAGCCGAGCTGTCATCTAAGCAGAACTTTATTTGATATTTTGTGTGGAAAACTTTTGATATCTTCCTTTTTTTGCTGAGCAATAAGTATTTCTAGTGTGTTTTCTTCTGTCAGACCTTGATTATTTCTTCTCTGCTCTACCCATTGTTACCATTGGTAATCTTTCAAGTACCATTGTTGGCACAGCCTTTCCTCCCTTACCCTTGTTGTATTCCTTCAGTACTATAGCTGGTATTTCCTTTCTTTCCTAGCCTGTTAGTGTTTATTTCAGTAAGGTGTTTCTCTTTTACTTATACATATCACTATAGTGATATAATTGTGTGGCTTTTTCGAATTGTGTTTGACTTACTAGTTCTGATTGGTTATACTGTTTTGCTTGCGGTGTCTCTGTATCAAGATGTCAGATAAGAAAGGTACTTCAGGTTTTAAGCATTGTGCTTCATGTAATGGCAAGTTACCTAATAGTGATTCTCATGATGATTGTGTATACTGTTTGGTGGTGCCCCATCTTTTGGTGCAACCTCCTTGTGGCATTTATCAGTCTCAGTCAATGCACTCTTAAAATAAACTAATACTGAAAGGGTTACTTAAGTCTCCCTTTTCAAAGGCCATATCTGCGATGGAAGTCTCAACCCCTCCTACAAAAGACAAAACGAGGTCCCACTCTTTTCCCTCCTCACCATAGGGTTATAAGGGTAAACCTGTGAAATCAAAGGTCCCAAAGTTGTCCTCAGAGCATAAATCTGCCTCTATGGCTCCATCCTTGTCGGCTCCGAGCATCTCGAAACCTACGATACGGGCGCCAGCTTCAGCACCGGTCCTTCCTCCGGCACCGATAATAGACCTCACTATGCCTACTATGACCTCGGCAACTGTGGCCACTACGGCTCAGGGCACGCCTTCAATACCTTCATCAATTACGATTTTGGAACTGACTGTTTCAGCTCTGAGTGCCACTTCGGCACTGAGTGTTTTTCTGACCAAGTTAGATTTGACTCCATTACACCTGCTCTCAAAACTTGAGACTTTGGTGCCAGCAGACCTTGCACCACGGAGCCGATACTCGCCTTCCGTAGATCCGTTACTGGGCCAGATGTATAGCCCATTCATTGACCAACCTGACTCTCCATCTGGAGTTCCAGCTGTTGGCAGCCAGGGGGATAGCCACACTTTCTAAGATCCATCCGCCTGCAGGATTTGGGTTGATTTTTCCATGGACCCCTTCTTACACTCCTCCTTCGACCATTTCGGTTCCGAAGCCTTCTGCTCTGATGTTCTTCTTCGAACCTGTCACCTCGGCACCTGTAGTGGATCTCACTCAGGGTCCAGGTTTGCCCCATTGGTCTTCGATTCCTGCGTTACCAGTCCTTCCTTAATCTGGGGATTAGGGGGGCGGGCGCCTCGGTCCGGGGCATAGAGACGTTTGTCCTCGATTCTGTCCTTGGTGTTGATAGCCACATCCACGCTGATCCTGCTTGAGGCTCCATCTATGGGGGCGGGTTTGTCTGAGCAGGGTATGACCCTGGTCCCGAGGTTGACTTTCTCAGTTGCGCCCTCCCATCCGTCTTCGGGCAGACCTGCTTTCCATGCGATGGTAAGGTCTTTTGCTTCTGGAAGCACTCTTTTGTTGTTGAAACCCCAGTTTTCTCCCCCTGAGCTACAGCTGTATCAGACCACCCCCCCAGGACACCCCTTTTCACGGTACCCACTTTTCCGAGTCCTCCTTAGAGACCCCCACTGAGGAGCCCCCTCGAAAGAGTACGTGCAAGAGGAAGCACATAGACTCATCTAAGGAGTCCTTAATGGAAGTCATGGATTATAATGATGGTGAAGGGTCCCCACGGTCACCTCCTGATGATGTCTCTTTCAGAGACATCCTGGAAATGCTAAAACAGAGAGGTGACTGGAAGCCCTACAACCCTTTGTCTGAGGAGTCCGTGTTCCTGCAGGTTTTCCACGCCCGATCTCCTACCTCTTGTGTGACCCTGCCTGCTGACGAGCTCATCATGCAGCACACTTGAATGAACCCTGATTCCATTGAGGCGATCCCTCAGAGACCTGATAGAATTCTTTCCCCTCCCGAGAAGAACCCGCATTGGTCCAGAGGGTTACCAGTTGATGCTATGGTGGTGGTGGCAGACACAAAAAAGGACTTGGCTGAGGAAAGTTCTACTGTCCATCCACCCAACAGGGAGTCCTCGGCAGTGGACAGACTTGGGAAGTGAGTTTTTGCATCAGGGACCTTTGCTATATGGTCCCTGAACTGTTTGGCACATTTTACGAGGCACCAGAGGGACTTGATCTCTAAACTCTCTGGGATACTCGCAGGACAGCTGTTTGACGAGGTCAGGGACAAAGTGGCCCTCACAGCTCGCAACCCTGGAATCAATATCCAACTTGTCTATGAGGTTGCTATCTCATGCAACTGAAGGGACGGCTAGAGCAGCGGGTTTGAGCATTGTCATGAGGCAGCATGCCTGGATGCACATTTGTGACCTTGTAGACCCCTTCAAGTCTTCATTTTTGAATGCTCCCATCGAAGCATCATCCCTTTTTGGCTCCAAAGTGAAGGACACGCTAGCCAGGTGCGAGCAAGACGGAAAGACCCTGTCTGCTGTAAGTCCAACCATCAACGTGTCTTCTCCAGGAATCAGAGGAGTGGGAAAATGTGGCTCAAAAAATCTCAGGGTCCTGTCCTTGCCACACGTGGTGATAATACCCCAAGGCAGAGGGGGTAACAGTTCTGAAAGACACCCCTACAGAGGCAAAGGGGGTCCTTGTAACCAAGGCTCCAGAGACTCCTTCTCTGGACAGCCTTATCAGTGCTTCAATGTGCGGCCCAATTGCTTACCTCTGGAAGCAGTCGGAGGTTGTTTTTCTCTGCACTAAGCTGCCTGGCATTCTATTACCACCAATCGTTGGGTGCAGAGTATAATCACCAGAGGTTGCACCATTCCCCTTTCTTGTCAACCAAATCTTCCAAAAAAGCTTCCAGATGTTCCACCCAGTCAAAGAGAAGAAGCAGCTTCAGAGATAATAAAGCTGTCTCAAAAAAGAGTCATCCAGCCAGTCCCACCAGACCAATGCAGATCCGGATTCTACTCAAGATTCTTTTTGGTGCCAAAAAAGACAGGGGACTGGAGATCCATTTTGGATCTCAGCAGCTTAAACAAGTCTGTCACCCAAACCAAATTCCGGATGGTCACAGTTCAGTCCATTCTCCCTTTTTTAAGGCAAGGTGATTGGATGTGCTTGATAGAGCACCGGGATGCGTATTACCACATCAAAATGGACAAACACTCCAGGAGTCTGCATCACTTTCGGCTAGGCAACAGTCATTATCAATTTTGTGCCCTGCCATTCGGTCTCTCTACAGCCCCCAGAGTGTTCACGAAGTGCATGGCAGTGGTCACAGCTCACTTGAGACTGCAAGGATTCCAGGTGTTTCCATATTTGGACGACTGGCTCCTCACCACCCCCACCGAGTGTCTTCTGGTAACAGCACTGAATTATACACTCTCTCTGGCAAAATTTTTGGGAATATCCGTACAGTGTGATAAATCAAACCTTACTCCTACACAACAAATAGAATTCATTGGAGCAGTATTCAATACCCGGTCCTTTCTAGTGTCACTCCCATCTCACGTACTCCAGCGACTGAGGCTCCAGCTCCAAGTCATACTTTGTCAAACAAATGTTTCAGCAAGAGAAGTTCTTCAGGCCCTAGGATCTATGGCAGCTTCAATTCCAGTAGTGCCCCTAGTGAAGCTACACATGTGGATCCTACAATGTCTCCTTCTTTGTCATTGGTTTCCAAACTATCACCCCCTCAGTTACCAGATTCAAATAACCCAACTCCTGCAAACAGGACCTCCTTTGTTGGATGAGGCCAGACACAGAACTTTGGAGTTGCCCTTTACAATCCCCTCAGCCCAGGGCCATTGTGACCACGGATGCTTCTCTGATCGGGTGGGGGGGGGCACCATTTCTAGGGAAAGACAGTCCAAAGCGCATGGTCCACCTCAGAGGCCCACCTGCATATCAACATTCTGGAACTGAGAGCAGTGATGTTAGCATTTCAGGCCTTCCATTCGGCTCTCCCTTCCGGGACAATTGCAATTCAGTCAGACAACATGTCAGTGGTCTGGTATATCAACAAACAAGGAGGAACCAAGTCCTACCCCCCTGTGTCGAGAGGCCATGAGAATTTGGCAGTGGGCAATATCTTCCAACTGCTTTCTGATAGCAATGCATATCCCGGGGAGCTCCAACGTAATTGCGGACAAACTGAGCAGATGCATCCTCCTGCCTCATGAGTGGTCCCCTCAATCCCATGGTGGTATCAGAAATTCAGTCACTGGAGTCAGCCTTGCTGTGATCTTTTCACCTCCCCATCGAACAACAAGTGCAGCAGCTACTTCACTCTATTTCCCCTGGAGCGGGAGTCCCCGAGGGACGCTGTAATTCACGATTGGCCCACGGGACTTCTTTTCACATATCTTCCCATCACCCTGATTCCACAATTTCTAAAGAAAGTTCTTCGGTTGAGATGCAAGGTGATCCTCATAGCCCCATTCTGGCCTCTACAAGTTTGGTTCCCATTCCTTCGGCCTCACCTAGTATACCCGCCATGGATTCTGGATCCTCTTCCAGATCTGATTACTCACCTCCAAGGGTTGAGCCATCCAAATCTGTCTAGTCTCAAGCTGACAGCTTGGTTTCTCCACTTCCATTAGTTGCCAGGCAAGCTAATCTCTCTTCACCTGTTCAAGACATCATTCTGGCCTCTCATAAACCATGCACCTGAAGACTATATCAGGATAAATGGAAAAGGTTCCCCATCTGATCTAAGGATAACATGCTAGACCTGTATTCGGCTCCAGTGACTGCGGTGCTGCAATACTTGGCTAAGTTTTTTGATAATGGAGCATCTGCCTCTACTGTACAAGTACACCTGGCGGCAGTTTCTAATTTCCGCAGTGGTGTAGATGCCACCCCTCTCATCTCTTTACGTCTATGCAAAGCTTTTCTCAAGGGAACCTCTCATATCAGGCCTCCTATCAGGCAGCCTGTGGAACCATGGAACTTCTCCTTAGTTCTTCAGTCTTTGACTCATAAACCCTTTGAACCCACAGTGAAGTGTGACCTAAAGTTCTTGTCCTGGAAATCTTTGTTCTTAGTAGCCATCACGTCAGCCAGACTGGTCTCAGAGCTGCAGGCATTGTGTATCAAGAGGCCCTATCTGGTCTTCCATAAAGACAGAGTATCACTTCGGACGAATCCATCCTTCCTTCCCAAAGTTGTTTCTGAATTTTCTATTAACCAGACTATTGACCTACCCGTGTTCTTTCCGAATTTTTCCAACAAAGGAGAGTACTGCCTACACTCCTTGGATGTACATAGACAACTGAGATTTTACCTAGACAGGCCCAAACCTACCCATAAGTCCGAACAGCTTTTCATCTCCTTTTCTGGGCCCAGAATGGGAATGGTATTTCCAAGGTTACATTATCAAAATGGCTAAGGGACTGCGTATGTTTCATCTACTCCCTCATGAAAGAACCTATGCCAAAAGTTAAAGCTTACTCCACTAGCTCTATGGCAACATCTGTGGCTTTCCATTCCAGGGCTTCCATGGATGGCATTTGCGCTGCAGCTACTTGGGCCAAGCCCCATACCTTTATCAATCATTACAAATTGGACTTGGTCTCCAGAGGAAGAGCTGCCTTCAGCTCAGTGGTACTCAGGAATGTTCTTCCATAAGGGCCACCCATGGACCTCAAGGTAGCTTGGGATTCGGTCCCATCATTGATGAATGGAAAGAAGATTAACAACATCAGATAAAGAAGTTATGTCATACCATAACATTCCATCTGTGTTGTTCATTTTCTTTCATTCATCAGTTCCCACCCTCCTTCCCCACTAAAGGCTCCTGGGGGAATGAGGGATGCTTTGGGTCAAAATGGCGCCCTAGGGTATTTGTGCAGAAGTTGCTTCGGCTTTACTTCTCTATCTCCCACAAACTCAATCTGAGGTAACAGGGAGAAGGGCATTCTGGGTAGAGGCTTAGCTCGAGAGTTTTTGGCTGACGCGAGCTTGGTAAAAAGCCAACTTGGTTCTGAGGGCATAGAACTGAACCCATCAGTGATGAATGAAAGAAAATGGACAACACAGATGGAATGTTATGGTAAGACATAACTTCTTTTTTTTGGTAGTCATCACTTCAGCTAGGAGGGTATCAGAACTTCAAGCACTATCCATACACCCTCCTTACTTAGTTTTCCATAAAGACAGAGTCTCCCTTAGAACTAATCCTTCATTCCTTCCCAAAGTTTGTTCTGAAACTAACTTAAATCAGTCCGTTGATCTCCCTGTCTTCTTCCCTAATCATGGAAACAAGGCAGAATACAAACTTCACCAGTTGGATGTACACAGGCAGGTAAACTTCTGCTTACACAGAACAGTATCTAAAGTCACTCTATCAAAATGGCTTACAGGTACTATTACATTCTCGTTTACCTCTCAGAATAAACAACTGTCTGGAAAAATAAACGGCCACTCAACAAGAGCTATTTCAACTTTGGCTGCTTTTCAAGCTAGGTTGCCCACGGATTCAATTTGTGATGCAGCAGTGTGGTTAAACCCTCATATCTTTATCACTCATTACAAAGTAGAAGTGGCCTCCCGGAACAGGGCTTCTTTTGGGTCCACCATTCTGAAGAGTTTGTTCCCTTGAGCCACCCAAGAAAGAAGACACTAGGGATGCTGTCCCAACTGGCAAGAATAAAGGCGAGATAGGACAACATAACACAAAGAAGTTATGTACTCACCATAACGTTCCATGTTTGTTGTCCATCTCACCTTCATTTTTGCATTCCACCCTCCTTCCCCCATCCTTCACACCTGGAGGATCGAGAGGTCTTTATTCATGTTCTCTGATTCCCTTCTTTGTCTTGCAGAGTATATGCCTGGAAATATACCTGGAATGTAAGTATATGACTTCTATTCTATTTAGTAATTGCAAACAAGATCTGGGTAATCTTCCCTAGGCATGATGGAATAGGGTGTAGACTCGAGCCAGTGGAAGCTCTCGAGCTTTAGTAAAAGGCCAAGTCAGAACCGATGATTTGTTCTGAACCCAACCAGCAAGAAGGAAGGCGAGACGGACAACAAACATGGAATGTTATGGTGAGTTCATAACTTCTTTTGTTCCACTTCCTGCAGGCATTCTGTAGAACGTTTTACAGCATCTTCCTGTGGCACCTTCTCTTCAATTTCATCCTGTGCCATCCATTGCTTTGTCATATGGGAACTCATTGGCCTATCACTCCTCAACATTGACTGCATCAGAGTTTCCACAGTCTCCTGTTCCTTCCCTTGCTGTCTAACTTCAAGTGAACTTTTATACTGGTTTCCTGTGGAAGGTTCCAAAATATCTAGATATTGTACCTGACCAATTGTTTCCTGTTCCAATGGTTTCCCCTTAATTTGGATATCCTGTTGTGGTGCTTTCTGTATTAGATTTTCTACAGTGAATCCTTCACTTCGCAGATACTCCATAACCTCAGTTTCTGTTTCTTTAACTTCTCCATTACTGATCTCCTTTTCTACTTTTCCTCTTTACAATACAAAAAATAAGAAGACAGCGTTTTCCGTATCTGGATTCCTTTGCTTGTATTTCTCTTCAAATATCTTTGGTGCTGCTCTTTTTGTATTGGTTAGTTTTGCTTTCCCCTTTGCATAAATATTGCACCATGTTAAATCTCTCTTTCCTATGTCCATATTTCTTCTTCAGATGTATCCTGATCTTCCTGCTTCTCACTCCATCATGCTGTGATGTAGCCTGTGTTAGACTTTCTACATTAAATCCTTCATTTTGCAGACACTTCATAACTTCAACTTCTATTTCTTTAACTTCTGCTTTACTAATCGTCTTTTCCACATTCCATCTTTGTGATATTTTTTATTGTGAAATCTTCCATTTCTGGATGCCTTTGCCTGTATTTCTCTTTGAATATCTTTGGGGCTGCCTTCTCTATATTAATAACTTGGCTTTCTCCTTTGCATAAATATTGCACCATATCAAATCTCTCTTTATTTCCCATGTCTATATTTCTTTTTTATACTTTTCAGAAATGTCTAGGTTTTGCTGTTTACATTTTCGCACTTCCTCAGATGCTTCTTTTTCCAAACAGATCATAATTTCTTTATCTATATACTGTTTTTCAAAAATCTGTTGTATTAACGAATGCAAATTTTTATTTGAAGCTACTGACAATTTTTCCTGTGAAAGTAATTTTCTTTTCTCTAATTTATCTTAGTCTCTTTGTATATCCTCTGTCTGGAAATTCTGGGCTTTTTGCATAATAGTAACAGTACATCATTTCTTTCTTATCCTCGATAGTCCGCTCTATCGTCTATATGGCTCTTCTTTAGCCTATCAGTTTTTGTGATTTTTGTGGACTGCTACTTTCTTCTACAACAGGAGGGCCATCCTCCCCCTAGGTGTGACCTGGCCCCATTGTAGGAATGTTTCTGGATTTTGAGGATTCTACACTGTCATTTTTTCCAGCCCTGGCACCAGTGTGCCTACCAGGATTGGGCACTTTTTTATCCTGGGACTTGTGCACCCAGCTATCGTATTTTTTTTTACTTCTGTCCATGATATGTGCTATATAAATACAGTCTATAAAGCAGTATCACCTTGGTGAGATTTTGTGAAAAACAGGGTCCACCTCGCGAAGGTACTCACCAAGACTTGAGAATACATTGCTGTGATTGTAGTGCACAGGGTCTTTGGTTCAAGACTTGGTAGTGATGACTTTTTATGAGTGGATGTAAATGGAAAGTTCACCACGGGGATCACTCTAGTGGCTCTATTTGATAGAGGCACCAGGAACTAACGGCAACATGATCCCAGGGCATTTCTATGGACTAGGCTTGTAAAGGCTCCAGAGCCACTGGCCTAGTACACACCTATGAACCTATGAATTCAACTTCAGCACTAATACTCTCCTTTGCTTGCTGACTTTTCATCTCTCTATTAGAAAGGTGGTCCTTTCTGGAACTTCCCATGTCTTACAAGATTCTGATTACAAACGCATGCAAAAGGGACCCCCAATGGTGGATCCATTCTCCTCTAACACTGTGTTAGGGATGACCATTCATTCCATCCAGACCGGTAGCTACAGTAACCACGGCCACCTCCCAGATGGGGAGGACATTATCTGGGAAAGAAAGTCCAAGGTATCTGGCAAGATCACAAGGCTCATTTGCATATAAATATCATAGAGATGAGAGCTGTGCTTCTAGCGTTGCAAGCATTTCAGAATTCTCTTCCTCTAGGAATGATAGCAATCCAGTCTGACAATATGTCCGTAGTGTGGTACATAAACAAGCAAGGAGGAACCAGATCTCATCCCCTGTATCAAGAAGCATTAAGAGTTTGGCAATGGGCTACAAACTCCAACCACTTTCTAGTTGCGATGCACATCCCAGGGAAATCCAACTTGATTGCAGACAGATTGAGCAGAGCCATTCTTTGGCAACATGAGTGGTCCCTCAATCTGAAAGTAGCAGAGACTGTTTTCCAAAAGTGAGTCCAGCCTTACTGCGATCTCTTTGCTTCCCCAACCAATGCCAATGCAGCAACTACTTGCCGTGATCCCTCCAAAGGAGGAGTCATTGAGGGATGCAGTTGATCTGAAGTAGTTAACTTCATTTGATCAGCAACCTGTGGGTATTGGATCCGATCCGGATCTGAGCCGGCAGCTTTCCAAGCTAGAGATCCGTGCTCCAAGCTCCTCCCCCTACCCATAATACCCTGCTACCTCCCTCCAGTCCTCAGATCTCGTTTGCCGCGGCTTCTTGAAGCATGAGTGACGAGCTCCTGGCGGTTTGTGAATAAATTAGAGGGTTTTATTCTCTAGTTTTTTTTCTTCAAAAATTGTGTGTGTGTGTTTCCTTCTGACCCTTAGTATACTTAGTAAAATTTTTTTATAGTAGTCTGTTAGTTATAGTTCCCCTTCCCCTTATCTGTGTGTGAAGGTGTGTGTGTGTGTGTCAATATGGCTGAAGGCCCTAAGGCCGTATTTTCTAAATGCTCCGAGTGTGGCCATAAGCTGTCCCGAGCCGATGGCCACACTCAGTGCGTTATTTGCCTAGGGGTGGTCTATCTGTCATCAGGCTGCCAAATTTGTGCTGCCTTTAATCCCCGGGCTTTGAGGGACAGGAGGACCAAGTTAATCCTTGCGGGCCTTTTGCCCACGGATTCTGCTTCATCCTCCTCTCCCTCAGTGGCACCAGCCATGGCTGGGGCTGTTCCGCCGACTGTTCCTGCTCCCCTGGCCGGAACTCAAACTCCCACTGCGGCCAAAGGAGAGAGGGACTCCAGGAAGAGAGAGAAAAGGGACAAGGAGCATGACAGGGAGAGGCATAGGAGCCACAAGTGGTGGGCAGATTCTGCCCCCTCGGCCCCGCCAGCTAAGCAGCTTGGTTCTCCCCTAAAGGTCTCTAGGTCTTCCCCCTCTCAGCTTCGTTCTCCACGTTTCTCTCTGGAGCCGGAGGAGGAGACCCAGTCACCTTCGAGGTCGTCGAGGCGGCCTTCCTGGCCAGCCTTGGCAGCTTCTTCTAGATCCACTAGGAGCCTTTTAGACGCGGACATGGACTGGATGATGCGTCGTTTTCTCCAGGCCCAAATGCGGAGTGCTCTTGCCTCCTTCCCCCCTCTGGGGGGGAGCTCGGCCCCCTTCTTTGCCCCCATTGCTCCTTCTCCGATCCACTATCGGGTTTCAGAGTCGTCGGATCCAGGTAGTGTAGGAGCCGGGGTGTCAGCGCCGATAGTAATCGCTACTTCGATGGCTGTACCCTCGAGTTTGTCGGGTCCTTTTTTGGATCCGAGCTCTCGGGGCCGTGAGTCAAGCCTCGGATCCGGAGAGGTTAGTGTGTCTTCGGCTCCGATGCGGTCGGAGTGCACTTTTCTTTCGGGTCTGATCGCGTTGACTCCGGCGCTGATCCACACGTCGGATCCGAGGGGGCTGCTCTCGGATCCCAGGGAGAGCAGTTCACCCTCGGCCTTCGACGTCGTGGAGAGGGTCCTTTTGAGGGATTCGAGGCCCCAGGCTCATGCTATGGATCCACCCGCCATTCCCTCGCAGACGGGCCTGTCCTCTATCATCCGGCCCCAGGGACAGCCTGTGTCTATGTCCCAGATGGTTCCCCTATAGGGACAGGACCTGGTTGGTGAGTCCTCCTCGGACAGCCATGCAGAGGAGGTCCCTCACAAATGAAAGTGTAAAAGGAGGCACTTGGACTCCCCTGAGTCCCTCACGGAAGACACTGACTTGGAGGAAGGGGAAGGTTCCCCCAGGTCACCCCCTGAGGACATCTCCTTTGGAGACATCATGGAGATGCTGCGCATTAGAGGGGGGTGGTCAGCCCAAAAGCCTTCCTCGGATGATTCTGTGTTTGTGGAGGCTTTTGACGCAGACCCATCTACCTCTTGGGTGTCTTCCCCGGCCGACCCGCTGATAGACCTTACAACTACCAGGGCATGGAAGGAGCCGGACACTGTAGAGCTGATACCCAGGAGACCAGATAAAATCCTTAGCCCCCCCCCCAACAGACAGGACAGCGTGGAGCAAAGGTACCCCAGTAGATGCCATGGTGGTGGCGGCTGCCACCAAGATGGAACTGGCGCAGGAAAGTTCCTCGGTACATCCTTCAGACAAGGAGTCTCAGATGATGGACCGCATTGGAAAGCGGATATTCGCTTCAGCCACCTTCTCTGTAAGGGTGCTGAACTACTTGGCACATGTAATTCGGCTTCAGCGGGACCTAATCAAAGAGTACGCTGGGTCACACCAGGAGTCCATGTCGGCCGAGGACAAACGAACCTTCTCAGCACGAATGACCACTCTAAAGTCGATATCCAACACTTCTATGCGGCTTCTCTCCCATGCCACGGAGGGAGCGGCTAGAGCCAGTGGAGCAGGCATCGCCTTACGGCGTCATGCCTGGCTCCGTCTTTGTGATTTTGCGGAACCCTTCAAGGTGTCCTTCGCGAACGCTCCCTTTGACAGTTCTACGCTGTTTGGCAAGACCATCCGCGATACGCTACTCCAGAGCGAGAAAGATGGGAAGACGTCTGACGTCAGAATCCGCTTCTCGGCTCCTCAAAGGTCCTTTTCCAGGAACCAGAGAGGAAAAAAGAAGATGTGGTTCCGGAAATCTCAACAATCCCATTCCGCTCCGGACCCCTCGTCCTTCAGAGGCAGGGGAGGACAGGGTGGACGCCGGCCCAGAGGCAGAGGGGGGCCGAGGAATTTCGGGTCGAGGGAACGCTTTTCCGATCGACCCACGCAGCAACCCTGAGGGGTTGCCCGACTGCTCCTCTCTGGAGGCAGTTGGGGGGCGTTTCTCGGAGCACCTAGCACATTGGGAGTCCATCATGACGGATCGCTGGGTGCTCTGTATAATATCCAGAGGTTACTTTATTCCCTTCCTGAGTTCTCCCCCTCAGTTGGGGCGCCTCCCCGATGTCCCACCCAATCAGAGGGAGGCGGCAGCCTTAGAGATAGAAGAGATGCTAAGAAAGAGCCATCCAGCGCATCCCCCCAGGCCAGTCCAGATCAGGCACTTACTCCAAATTCTTTTTGGTGCCAAAAAAGACGGGGGAACTAAGGCCAATTCTCGACCTGTCTACACTGAACCTGTCCGTTGCCAAAGAAAAATTCCGGATGGTCACCATTCAATCTATTCTCCCCTTTCTGCAGGAGAACGACTGGATGTGCTCCATAGACCTGAAGGATGCTTACTACCACATTCTAATGGACAGGTGATCCAGAAGGTTTCTCTGCTTTCGGCTGGGAGCCAGCCATTATCAGTTCAGGGTCCTCCCCTTTGGTCTCACCACAGCCCCCAGGGTGTTTATCAAGGTCATGGCAGTTGTAGCGGCCCACCTGAGGCTTCAGGGAATACAGGTCTTTCCGTACCTGGACGACTGGCTCCTCGCCGCTCCCACCAGGCATCTACTATGCTCAGCCAGGGATTATTTCCTGCATTTGGCCCACCAATTGGGGATCACTGTAAACTACAAACAATCGTCCCTTCAGCCTGCTCAGGTCTTGGATTTCATAGGGGCCAGGATAGACACTCTTCAGTCCAAGGCTTTTCTGACGTCGGACAGACTCCGCAGCCTAACTCTCCACGTCTTGGCTCTTTGACAGTCTTCAGCCCCACTGGCGGAATTAGTCCTGAGGGCTCTAGGGTCGATGGCAGCGGCTATCAACCTTTCACCCCTAGCCCGCTTGAATACGAGGGTTCTTCAGTGGACCTTACAGGTCCAGTGGTCCATCCTTCGACATCCATTGTACTCCCCTATTCCCCTCAGCAGGGTTTGCAGGGAATCTCTGCTTTGGTGGTTCCTTTCCCGAGAGCTTCGGGAGGGGCGCCCTTTTTTGATGCCTCTACCCCAAGCCACAGTG
The DNA here is from genome assembly GCF_019279795.1 of Protopterus annectens. Classification (NCBI taxonomy): domain Eukaryota; kingdom Metazoa; phylum Chordata; order Ceratodontiformes; family Protopteridae; genus Protopterus; species Protopterus annectens. Next base: position 51,694,550 of record NC_056745.1, read on the forward strand.
ACCACGGACGCTTCTCGCCTAGGGTGGGGGGGGGAGGGCATTGCATGGGCAGAACCGTCCAAGGCACGTGGACTCCAACAGAGACCGTTCTGCATATCAGTGTTCTGGAGATGAGGGCGGTGCTTCTAGTGTTGCAGGCTCTCCATGCACTTCTTCTGCAATTCAAACAGACAACATGTCAGTGGTCTGGTACATCAACAAACAGGGGGAACTAGGTCTTGCCCTCTCTGCCGAGAGGCCATGAGAGTTTGGGAGTCGGCGATATCCACCAACCGCTTTCTGCTAACAATGCACATCCTGGATCGGTCCAACATTTTAGAGGACAAACTGAGTCGAACTATCCTCTCACCTTAAGAGTGGTCTCTGAACCCCTTAGTAGCGAAACGGATCTTCCTCAAATGGGGTCAACCTTGCTGCGATCTGTTCGCGTTGCCTTCGAACGCAAAGTGCAGCGAGTTTTTCTGCTCTACCCCCCCCCACACACCGGGGGAGAACCCCAGAGACGCTTTGGTTCATGCTTGGCCATCTGGTCTTCTTTATGCCTATCCTCCTCTTCCGTTAATGACAAAATTCTTGCAGAAAGCTCATCGGTTGGGGAGCAGAGTTATCCTCATAGCCCCATTCTGGCCTCGTCAGACCTGGTTCCCATTCCTGCAGTCTCATCTAGTAGCTCCTCCTCGGATCTTAGATCCCATTCCAGATCTGATCTCTCATCTTTCGGGATTGAAAACCCCGAACCTGGACGACCTTAAGCTTTCGACTTGGTTGATCCAGTTCCGTTAGTGGCTAGGACTCCCGGTATCTCATCCGCTGTAAAATCCATCGTGGTGGCCACACATAAGCCTTCTACCAGGAAAGTCTACAATAGTAAATGGAAACGTTTTTCTATCAGGGCAGGGCATAGGAATTTGGATCCCTTTATGGCTCCAATTCTAGCAGTTCTTGAATTTTTATCCCACATTTTTCAACAGGGGGCCAGTTCTTCAACTGTGAATGTTCAGATGGCGGCTATTTCCCACTTCCACATTGGAGATAATCTTGGTGCCTTAGCTTCCTCTAAGATCTGCAAGACCTTCTTGAAGGGTACCTTTCTTTTAAGACCTCTTATAAAGAATGTGGTTCCTTTGTGGGATCTAACCTTAGTCCTCCAGGCTCTTACTGGTCCCCCCTTTGAGCCTGCAGCTTCGGTTGACTTAAAGTATTTGTCTTGGAAAACTGCCTTCTTGATTGCTATTACCTCAGCTATAAGGGTATCGGAGCTTCAGGCCCTTTGTTCTAAACCTCCGTATCTTGTCTTCCATAAAGACAGAGTTTCCCTCAGGACTAATCCCTCCTTTTTACCTAAAGTGGCTTCTGACGCTAACATCAACTAATCCATTAACCTGCCTGTCTTCTTGCCTAACCAGCAGAACAAAGGGGAGTACAGACTCCATTCATTAGATGTGCATCAACAGTTGCGCTTTTATTTGCATAGAATGACTGCCTCTTGAAAATCGGAGCAGCTCTTTAGTTTCCTTTGCTAAGCCATCTTTGGGTAAACCAGTGACAAAGGTAACTCTAGCTAGGTGGATTTCTCACTGCATTTTGCTCACGTACAAAGTCTCTGGTCGACCTGAGCCCGTGGGAGTTCGTGCACATTCTGCCCGCTCTGTGGCTACCTCTGCTGCCTTTTGGTCAAGGGTGCCCTTGGATGACATTTGTTCTGTGGCCACTTGGGCTTCCTCTCATACTTTTATTACACATTATAAGTTGGATTTGATATCCAGGGGGAGGGCATCATTTGGCTCTGCAGTGCTCCGGAATATCCTTCCATGAGGACCTCCCAAGAGTTTGGTAGCTGGGGACTCTGTCCCACAGGTTGCTGATCAAATGAAGTTAACCACTTCAGATAAAGAAGTTATGTACTCACTATAACATTCCATGTGAGTAGGTAACTTTTGTCAGCAACCAACCCCCCCCCCCTCCGTCCCCCTAACCTGTAGTTCGTCACCTGAATGATCGTTGTTTCACTCCTAGCTGGTATCAGGTTAGGATGTTCAGGTGGTTTGTTTCTTTGATATTTTGTACTAATAGGGCAAACTCTATCTGAGGACTGGAGGGAGGTAGCAGGGTATTATAGGTAAGGGGGAGGAGCTTGGAGCTTGGATCTCTAGCTTGGAAAGCTGCCGGCTCGGATCCGGATCAGATCCCTTACCCACAGGTTGCTGACAAATGAAGTTACCTACTTAGATGGAACGTTATGGTGAGTACATAACTTCTTTTTCATGATTGCCTATGGGACTACTGTATGCGTTCCCTTCTTTTCTCTTGATTCGCAAATTGTTTTAGAAAGCAAATACATTGGAGACCACTATAATCCCCATTGCCCCTCATTGGCCTTGACAAATTTGGTTCCCCTTTTTATGGCCTCATCTTCTGGAAGATTCATGGATTCTGGATCCAACTCCGGACCTATTAACACATCCAGCAGGAATGGTTCATCCCAATCTTCAAAACCTCAAATTGACAGCTTGGCTGCTCCATTTCCCTTAATTGCCAGGTATCCCCTTTTGTCTTCTTCAGTGAAGAAAATTCTACTATCATCTCTCAAATCCTCCACATGAAAACTTTACACCAGCAAGTGGAAAAGATTTGCTGTTTGGGCTGAGAGTCACCAATTAGACATCCTTTCTGCTCCAATCAGTACCATCTTGCAGTTTCTTACAGATCTCTTCCATGAAGGTGCAGCTCATTCCACTATCAGAGTTTTTTTAGCTGCAATTTCAAATTTTCTTATAGGCCAAAATGACTGTCCCATTATGTCACACATACTTTGCAAAGCCTTTTTGAAGGGTGTATCATTGTTAGGACCCCCTTACAATAGCCCTACTCCTCCTTGGGACCTTAACTTTGTTCTTACTTGTTTGGTTTCCACACCCTTTGAACCTTCAGCAACTTTGGATTTAAAATTCTTGACCTGGAAAACCTTATTCCTAGTAGCAATTTCATCAGCCAGGAGGGTCTCAGAGTTACAAGCTCTCTCTATAAAATCTCAGTACCTCATTTTCCACAAAGACAGTGTGTCCATAAGCACAAACCAGCCTTTCTCACAAAAGTGATTTCAGAATCAAATTTGAACCAATCTATTGAGCTGCCAGTATTCTTCCCTAACTTTCAAAACAAAGGAGAATATATATATCTTGAATTTGCTTGATGTACACTGACATGTAAGATTTTGTTTACAAAGAACTTTTGATTTCAGGAAATCTGACCAATTGTTTATATCCTATTCAGACACCTGCAAAGGCCTTCCAGTTACAAAGGTTACTTTGACTAACTGGCTATCTCAGTGCATTTCCTTGTTATACAAATCTAAGAATAGACCAATACCATTTCCAATCAGAGCTCATACTACCAGATCAATAGCTATATCTGCAGCATTCCAAGCAAAAATGCCAGTAGATACTATCTGTGCTGCTACTTTTGCATAACTTCTTTTTTCTGCATCTGCTTGAATGTATCCAACTGTATTTTCATTTCTCCAGTGATTGAAACTGCATTTAATATTTAATAATCTCATGTTTTGTATTTTACTGTTTTATTATAAAATGTTTTTACATCTTTTATTGTGGCTGGTCTTTTAGAGATTATTTTTAACATCTTGAGAATACTTGTGCTTATTGTAGTGACACCTTGGTCACTCTGAAAAGCCTTGCTGCATGGGTTACACTCTACCATTTATGTTAGTATTGATTTTACTCAGTATATTTGAATACACTTGTAAGAACCTGACAGTGACTGGCTAGTGACAGCATCATTACCTTATTATCTGGGCATAAGGGGCCCAGCCTTTCCCAGAAGTGTGTTTGTGTGCATAAGAAAATCAAATACCCAGGTGTGGGTGTGTCAGTCACTTGGAACTGCTCTTTGGGAAAATTATTTGAAATTACTGTGTAAATCCATTCCTATTTTTAGTGACAGTCTCTCATCGGTTTCGGTGGTAAGGATCGAGACTCCTTCATAAGTTCATAGGTGTATACTAGGCTAATGGTCCTGGAACCTTTACAAGCCTAGCCCAAAAATATTGCCCAGGCACTGTGCCACCAGATGTTTGTTCACAGTGCCCCTATCCAGTAGGGCAACTGGAGTGATCCCTGGGGTGATCTTTCTGTTACCCATCCACTCAAGATTTCTCGTGATAAGCTAACTGCTTATCAGGTATCTTTTTTTCAGCTGGCAGTCAAGCGTGAGTCCCTGTGGAAAGTCCGTGGATTATTTTTAGATTCTATTCATTCAGTCCATCCAGTCCAACATACGGGTCCGTGGAGCTGCTTATCAGGTCTGATCTGGCCACATCAGTGTTCCAGCCTCGAGTTCCTTTAGAACTTTCTCTCCCGTAATATCTCTCTCCTGACTTACCTCAGATCTCATTTGATGCCTTTGTGAACAGGCACAGATCTGTGCAGCTAAGTGCTCCATGTCATACTTTTGAATTTTCTTGTGAGAAAAGTATACTTTTTGTGATAGTTCTTCTTCAGTAGTGTAGCCCTCACAGTTGTATTATCATCTTTTCTTTTTCAGCTTGGTATATAAGCTACCTTTTTCCTGTTGTTTAGCCCCTTCTATTAAGACGATTCCTGCTGCTGGTGGTTATCTTTTACTCTGAGGAGCATAGTTTAGCATATTTTAGTTTAGTAGCTGTTATTATTGGGATTTATCTTTCATAGCTGTACAGCATGTTAGATTTCAGTGTGTTGCTGTACTTAACCTTAGCATAATAGTGATTATAGTGGTGTCTATATTACATGATTGAACAGTGAAATGTTCAAACACGTAATAATAGACCCGTAAATGTTGAAACGCCGTAATGTCGAGCAGGAAAAAAAAAACATAAAAACACCCAAGCAAACCATCAAAATGCTCTAAGCAGGGGGGTAAGCCCTCCTGCACCCCCCCACCCCCCGCTACTTAAATATACCAACTCCGAGATCGCACTACAGTGCAGACAATGGAAAACTTCCATGTCCGCACTGTACGGAGATCTCCATTGAACCATTCGACATTCTGACGGTTCAACATTTAGGGGTCGATTATTACGTGTTCGAACATTTCACTGTTCGATCATGTAACATAGACCCATTATAGTGTGCATTAGATAGATAAATATATAGATACGTAAGCCTTTTTTCCTACAGTTTTAGTTTTTCTGGAGTGCTGTTTACATTTTTTATGAATTTCTTGCCTGTGCACTACGGATAAACAGACAAGTTTTAAAAAATGTTCCCTGGATGGACCATGAATCCCCCACAGGATTTACATAATAAATGTGCCATCAGCTTTAGGAGTTTACATCTGAAGGTGGCCTATGAAATGAATAAAGTCTTTGGTCCTCACAATATTTTAGACAGGAGGAAAAACTTGTATGGAAATGTTTCCTCCCTCTGGACCTGAGACTTTTGAAGCCCAAGAAACACACAGAGAAGCCATTCAAACCCTGAGACTGGTATCCCAAAGGAGACCGTTGGATCTGATGTCTCCCACTTCAGCTCTGAAGCAGCTGAGACTCAATGACTCATTGGCCAGGATGTCAGTGTACAGTTCCCCTCCAGATCTGATACCTTCAGAGCCAATAGTTCTGCAGGATTCTCCAAGGAAAAAAGCTTTAGGAGGGAAGTCTGACCAGCAACCCTCTTCTAGAACTTTCATCAGCACTGTCGGCTAAATCCTTCAGGTCTTACAGGAGTACCTATGAGGGTAATCTGGAATGTTTGATACAGAGGTTTCTGAGGACTCAGATGGAAACGGGAGGCATTCTGATGCCTTCTTCTCCAAAGATGGTCAGATCCACACAGTACACCCCGATTTCTATTCCATTGCCAATCTGGGCTTCAGCTCTTGTGGTTTTAGATCAGCTCTTTGTCCTGGGATCTGCATCTTTGGTACAGACTTCCATGTTTCTTCAGCACTGAGGTTTTAGGATCTCACGTTTTGGCCCCAGTCTTGTCAGACGATACAGTCCCAAGACTAAGGGGTGAGCTAGTGACCTTGACACCTGCCTTAGATCTGATGGGATTGGCAACACTGCCCTGTCGAGGTTATCAGCCTTCAGCTCTGGTCCCCTCATCAAAGTCATCCAGTACCTTGAACTCGAAGCTTCTTCCTGCTTATGGTTCCTGAACTCTGAAGGGAATGTTGGATCTATTGCCTTGAGGGAGATCTTCAGATCATTTGGAGATTAGATCATTCTTGCAGGTGTTGGGGCAGATGATTGGTTTACCTATAACGTATACATAGACCCTCCTGCCCCAGGATCGAGTCCGAGACACTCCCTTTTCCATCTTACTTCCATCTTCTCTTAAAGTGCCCAGTGGTCCGAACTAAACAATAAGTCTTGATCCCACTGCTGCACAGCAGCTTCATTCCTCTGATGAGTCAGATGAGGATACCCTTGACACACCCAGAAAGAGGATGTATAGAAGGAAGCACCTAGACTCCTCTTAGAGGCTCTCACCTCAGATTGCCACTCATTGGATTGAGGGGGTTCCTGGCTATCCCCTCCAGAGTATACCTAATTTGATGATATTCTGGAACTTATCAGCCAGAGGGGAGCTTGGCTTGTAGATCCTTCCTAATAGAACAAGATAGTTCTATTAGTACTTCTGGTTCTGCACCATCCTCATCCTGGGTGGTTCCTTGGCCAACAATGTTGTAGACCTGGCAGCCCAGAGATTATGTAAGAAGCCCGACAACTGTAAGGCAGTTCTCTGAAAACTGGACAGGATACTTTGACCACCAGAAGACAGACAGTTTTGGGCTAAATCCCTGGCAGTGGACTCCCATCATTGTGGTGACAGCTACAAAACAAGAACTTTCAGAGGATTCTCACTCCATCCACCGACCTAATAAAGAGCCTATGGTGATAAACAGGCTATGGAAGTAGGTGTACAGTTCAAGCACATTTCCATCTAGAGCCTTGAACTACAGCACTCACATGAATAGATTCCAGAGATATCTGGCCAATGAAATCACGTCTTCTCTTTAAGACTCCACTACAGTTGTCACTGTTAAGCAACTGGTGACAACCATTTCTTCTAAGATGAATAGCTCTAACTTCTTTAGGAGCCTCATACACAAAGTAGCGGATGGAATGGCCAGAACAGCTGGGTCAGGCATTACCGTGAGATGCCACACATAGCTGCATCTGTGCAACTTTGCAGACAACTTTAGGGTGAATGCTCTACAGTGGCTCATCTCTATTTGGTCCTTCAGTGAAAGAAAGGATGAAGAAGTGCTAGCAGGATGGCAAGAGTTTATCTGCCATCAGAGTCAAGTTTGTGGCCCCTCAAAGAGCTTATAGTAGGAACCAAAATATGGCCTCATTCACTCTTGTTCTGAAAGTCTAGACATCAACAGTTTGACTGTGTTGCTGACAGGGGCAGCCACAACAGAAGCTGCCTCTTCAACAGAGATCAGCCCAGAGGCAGAGGAATTCTGCAGTACCAGGGAAACCATGGACAATTTTTAGACAGAAAGCAGCAGTATCCATGAAGGGTCGCCTGACTGCTCCACTCTGGATGCAGTCAGGGGAGAATCTCTCCCTCCACTCCTTTGTGTGGCAGCTGTCATGCAGTACAAGTGGGTAAAGGGATTATATCTGAAGGATACTATGTTCCTTTTTCCTTGACACCACTCTGATCCACCAGGCCATTACTAAATGTCCCACCACATCAGGTAAAACAGGCCATAATAGAGGTTCTAGCTGTCTGTTAGAAAGAATATCCATCCAAGACATCCCACCAGACTAGAGGGGGGTTAGGATTTTATTCAATATTCTTTTTGGTTCTCAAGAAAACTCTGGATCTCTTATCAATTTTTGATGTAAGCCTTCTAAACAAATTTGTTTGAAAGACCCACTTCGGGATTGCTTCAGGATTGTCATGGTGCAGTCAGTTCTACCCTGTATCAGAGAGAATGACTGGATGTGCACAGCAGATCTCCGTGATGCTTACCTTCACATAAATATTCTGAAGGAATCAAGGAGAATTCCTATGCTTCTGAGTCAGATCCAGGCATTATCAGTTCAAGGTCCTGCCATTTGGTCTCACCACAGTCCCAGGGTGTTCACTAAATGCATGGCCATTGTAGCAGCTCATCTCGGACTCCTGGGATTAGGGATTTTCCCATACCTGGGTGATTGGCTCCTAGGAGCCCACCTAGGTGGAGTCCCTGATTCAAGCCAGGAATTATCTTCTCTACCTTTGCACCTCCTCAGGGATATCAGTCAGCCTTCAAAAATCAAACCTGATGCCTTCCCAGACCATCATGTTCATAGGATGCAATTTGGAAACTATTTGATACATAATCTTTCTTCCAGAAATCCAGTCCCTGAGAACAATAACATGCTTTTCCTTAGTCTCACCTCTCCTGCAGTTCTGGTCTTGAGGGCACTGAGTCTCATTGCCACCTCTATCTGATGGTTCACTTTGCTTGCTTTAAATGAGAATCCAATAATGGCTGTTACAAGCTTAGTAGTGCCAGTGTTTGCATCCTCTGTCCAAGACCGTTGTCATCACAGTCTTGTAAATCTTATCTGGTATGGTGTCTCGAACTTCCTCTGGTATCTGTAGGGAAACCATTTATGACTCCCACCCAGGTAGCTATGGAGACCATGGATGTGTCCTCCCTGGTGTGGAAGGGGGGCAGTATGAATGTCAATGGTCAGACTTAGATGCTGAGGATGGGCCTCCTTGTGTTGCTGGACCTTCATGACTAATTTTCCCAGGGTGTGAACTGATAAGTCTTTTCAGGATGCTCCTATAGCACCCGGTGGTAGTCAGAATGGGCGGCATCTGCTTGGCAGGGGTGGTCCAAAGAAACAGGGCTTCAGTGGATCCTTTTCCTGGAGGCCCTTCCAGCATACCTGAAGGGTTGCCTGACTGTCCTGCTTGGGATGCAGTTGAGAGTTGCTTAGCTCTACTTCCAGAAGCTTGGATGGCCAACACCTCAGATATATGGGTGTTAAGAGTTTTATCCAGAGGATACACAACTCTGTTTTTATTTCTGCCAAAAGAAAATGCCATGCACCTTCTGGATGTGCCACACGGTCAGAGAAGGGATGCAGTTATTGAAATCCAAAAGCTGTTAGTAAATCGAGTCATCCTAGAGATCCCACCAGACCAGTGTGGATATGAGGACTATTCCAAGGTCATTTTGGTTCCAGAGAAAAACAAGGACCTCAGACCAATTTTGTATTTAAGCAAATTGAATCACTTTGTGAAACAGAGTTCCAGATGGTTACAGTGCCGTCCATTCTTCGTCTCTTAAGGAAGGTTGATTGGATATGCTTGATCACCACAACAATGCCTACCATCATATAAAGATAGTGAGGCAGTCAAGGAGGTATCTGCACTTCCAACTGGGCACCAGTTATTATCAGTGCAGAATACTGCCATTTGGTCTCACCAGCACCCCCTAGGTTTTCACCAAGTGGATGGCAGTCATGGCAGCGTGGCTCAGGCTGCAGGGTTTTCAGGTCTTCCCAAACCTGGATGATTGGCTTCTCACCAACTCCATGAGGGCATCACTAGTCAGGGCCAGGGACTGTCTATTTCAGTTGTGCCTTTTTGTGGGAATCACTGTAAACTATCAGAATTCTAGCCTTCAGCCAGTTCAGACATTAGAGTTCATAGGCTGCCAGCTGAACACAGTATCTCAGGTTGCAGAATTCCTGGCTGTCTGAGTATTTCCCCTTCATTCTGAAGCCAGTGCCTTACTGCCTTGGAGGAAACCTCCGGCTCCCTTGGTTCTGAAACTCTTAGGCCACATGGCTGCAACAATCTGCTTAATTCCCCAGGCGAGGTACTATATGAGAGTAGTGGCACAGTGGTCCTACTTGAGTCACCCTATGGAGTTTCCCATCATATTGACAGGGCTCTTTCGAAATCAGTTCAGGTGGTGGTTGGAGTCTCCTTTGGTGTTGGCCAGGAGACCATTTGGGATCCCCCACCCCCCCATAGGGTACAGTCATGGGATTCACCTCCCTTCTCTGGTGGGGTAGCATTTCAAAGGAAAGACAGTCCAAGGAACCTTGTATATGATCGAGGCCAGTCTTCACATCGATGTCCTGGAGATGAGAGCAGTCCTTTTTGCATTGCAGGCCTTTTTCAGATCTTTCTCCCCAAGGCTGTGATTTCAGTGCAGACGGGCAATATGTCAGTTGTCTGCTATCTTAACAAAGAGGGAGGAGCCCGATCTTTTCCTTTTTGTCATGAGGCCATGTGAGTTTGGTAATGGGTGATTTTTATCTCAATGGATGTTCATCGTGTTACCCTGCTGCAGTCATCACACTTGGGTTATCCTGTCATCAGGCGGTCCTGTAGTCGGCCTGAATGCCAAAGTCTTGGTCCGGCGTCGGTTGCTGTCGCTTCTTCCCTGACGTCAGTGTGCCAGGGGTATATAAGAGGCATCCAATGCCATTTTCTTCAGTCTTTCTTGCTGTGCGGTGCCCGAAGCAGAAGCAGCTCGCAAGTGCCGGTCGGCTGACACCTGAGATTTTCGAATCGAATTTCAGTCTGAAGTCTTCAAAGCTAAGTACCCCATTGGGAAACCTTTTCTTGCCTGAGTCCGATGTCAGAAAAAGTTAACAATTGCATTTCTTGTGGGAAGCAAATACCTCATAAGGACTTTCATTCTTATTGTATTCCTTGCCTAGGCCCAGACCACGATGTCACTGGTTGTCGGTTTTGTGCTAGGTTCAATAAGCGAACTATAAAGCAACACTTTGATTTCACACGGCACTACTTCGGTAGGAAATTTAATTACACTATGCCGTCGGAGCAACCGACTACCGGCATGCATAAAAAACGCAAAGATAAAGACAGGCAGCCTAGATCCAAGCCAGACTCCGAGGCCTCGGCTGGGCTGGTCGCCGGTTCTTCGGTTTTCAGTGAGGCGCCTACGCAGCCCCTGACGACCGCAGAATTGGAACCCCAGACCGCTTCGGATTCTCAAACAGAGAGTTCTAGGCCAACGCAGCCATTTTCTTTAGGCCCTACCGACAACATTGCAGAAGGAGAAGCCGGTGCTGCAGAAACACTTTCGGTTACAGAAGATGTCTTCAGACCGACTACTCTCACCATAAAATCTTATGCTAAGCTTAAGACTCCTTTAAAACCAAAAAAGACTGCACATCAGTCTCCAGTTCAAGGCCCCATGCCTAAGAAACAGATGCTTAAAATGGCTGAAGATTTGATTTCTTTAATCAGGGGTTCCCAACCACCCCCCAGACAAAAGGCCTAGACAAGAGGAGGATTATGCCTCCTCTGATCAAGTGTCTATTTCCTCAGGTTCCTCTGAGGAACTGGATTACTCCTTTCCCCCTTATGAAGATTCTGATGCTGAAGATTCCATTCCCTCAGCTTCTCCCCCTGAAGACTATTCCTTTGGGGAAACCTTACATACCATGAGGGAACATTTCCACTGGGAAGGTCAGGACTACTCCGACTCAAAGAAAAGGCTCCGAGAGTTTCTTTTACTCCCCTAGCACAGACCACTTGCTATCCCTCCAGTTTTAGACATTGTGGATGATGTTTACTTAGAATCTAGTCTAAATCCTGATTCTCTGCCTCCTGCTCCAGCCAAACCAGATAGATATTATAGAGTGCCTTACTCACACAAATTCCTTTACAAAAGCCCTGTTGCTGACCCAGAGACAATCTCCCAGGGTCCCGAAGGGGCTAAGGCTTCTATGGCTAAAAATCCTGTACCCTCTGAAAGGGACTCCAGAGCACTAGATAGGTGGGGGAAGAAGGTTTACACCTCAGCTACTGTAGCTATGAGAGCACTAAATTGTCAATTTCACATGCTGAAATACCAGCAATTCCTAGTGTCTCAAATAAAACAAAAGATGAGCACGCATCCCCAACAGTCTGAATTCAAGAAATGCAAGATCTGTTGCATGCAGCTGAACAGGTGGGCAAACATATTTTACAATGTGGATTTGATTCCTTGGAAGCTTCCTGTAGAGCAGATGTTACTGGGTCTGTTATATGTAGGCATGCTTGGTTAAAGGAACAAACCCTGCCTGATCATGTTAAAGCAAAGTTACTAGATGCACCCTTACAGCAGGATGTCTTACGTGGGGTTAAAGCAGAAGAGGTTTTAAAGAAAATGGAGGATAAGGCAAAATCTCTGCAGACGGTAAAAGATTTCTTACAGGTACAACCCCCACGCTTCAGTAGAAATTGGCCAGCAAAAAATTGGTCCTTTCCAGCTTCTGACAGACCACAGAGGGGTAAATACAGATGCCCAAGGGGCAGAGGACAAGCACAAATCCCTTACAAACCTCACCAATGGGGCACTGTAACACAGAAGGGAGGAGAAGACAGGTCCCAATCTACTAGAAGACAAACACAATGACTTAAACCTCAAACTGCCAAGCAAAATTCTCTTGGCAGCTCCCTTGGGAGGAAAATTAGCATTTTTTATAGACAACTGGATCATCGTCACAAAGGACAAATGGGTTCTAGACATTATCTCACAAGGACACAGATTCCATTTCCACACCTTGCCAAGGATAAAAGGAATGCCAAACTTGCCACAAAATCAATGGGCAGAGGCACAAAAACAAATTGCAGCTCTCATGGACATGAGAGCCATTGATCTGGTACCTACACAGGAGCAAGGCCAAGGATTTTACTCAAGGCTCTGTCTAGTCCCCAGAAAGGACAATACTTGGAGACCCATTCTGGACCTTTCAATTCTAAACAACTACTTGCAAGTACCCAAATTCAAGATGCTAACAATACAGCAGCTTCTTCCCATGTTGGGCAAGAAAGCTTGGTTAGTAACGTTGGACCTCAAGGAGCCATACCTGCATGTCCCTATCAGACAAAATTGCAGAAGATACCTCCGTTTCATTGCAGGTTCAACCCATTACCAATTCTCTGCACTGCCCTTTGGCTTATCTACTGCACCCAGGGTCTTCACAAAATTCCTGGCACCAGTAATTGCATACTGCAGACAAAGAGAAATTCAAATGTACCCATACCTAGACGACTGCCTCATCTAAGCAGAAAGCAAGGACATTCTATTACAACATCTGACTTTTGTAAAACACCTTCTAAGTTGCCTAGGGTACACAGTAAACGAAAAGAAATCAAAGCTAGTGCCCTCACAAAATATGACATTCCTGGGTGCCAGCTTGAATACAACGGCCCAGATGGCTTATCTGACGCCAGACAAACAACTACAACTAACTCAATACTTCAAAGTAATGGCAACAAAGACCCAACTCCCTGCAAGAAAAATTCTGCAAGCCTTGGGCTTCATGGCATCTTGTATACTACTAATACCATTTGCAAAACTGCATATGAGGAAATTACAATGGTACCTGAAAAGCGTATGGACTCAACACAGCCACAGCTTGGAAACAATGATACTTCTCATTCCCTGCCTTCAACAGGAGTTTCTATGGTGGTCACAGGCATGTCATCTCAACAAGGGTCAGCCTTTCACCTTACCCCCAGCCAGGCAAACTATGACAACAGATGCATCGGACTATGCCTGGGGGGCACACATGGCAGGACGGTGCGTTCAAGGCATATGGACTGCAGATCAAAGGAATCTGCACATCAATCAAAAAGAAATGCTAGCTCTACAGAATGCTCTGACAGCCTTCAAGGACCTCTTACATCCAGGACAGCTTATAATAAAGACAGACAACACCACAGTAATGTGGTACATCAACAAACAAGGGGGTACACACTCCTACCCTCTATGCAGGCAAGCAATTACCTTGTGGAACACAGCACTGGCTTACCAAGTTCAATTACAAGCTCAATTCCTGCCAGGAAAAAAGAACACATTGGCAGACGACCTAAGCAGAAACATCATGGATCCCCACGAGTGGAAACTGGATCCACAAGTATTTGCAATGATAACTCAAAAATGGGGGCGCCCAGTCATAGACCGGTTTGCCAACCCCCAAAACTATCAGCTTTTAAAATTTAGCACAAGGACATTTCACCATCAAGCTTGGAAAGTGGACGCACTCTCATTCAGTTGGAAAATGCTGACAGTATATGCCTTTCCTCCATTGCCCCTTCTCACAAAGGTGCTGCTGAAAGTCAGGATGGAGAGACCTCGAATGATGCTCATTGCCCCGGACTGGCCACGCCAGCACTGGTACCCACTACTAAGGAGCATGGCCCAGGGCCCACCATGGATTTTACCACAAATTCCTCATCTACTCACACAGCAAGTCAGTCAGATTCTACACAGCCAGCTCAAAACCTTAAGTTTGGCTGCATGGCACATCACCTTAGCGACCAGCCAGCCCCTCTTTCACAAGCTGTTATGGAAGTCATTCTGGAGGCCAGAAGGCCCAGCACCAGGAAAGGCTACTCAGGCAAATGGAAAAGATTTTGCACCTGGAACCAAGCTAAAGGCCAAAATACCCTTCAGCTGGACATACCTCAGATTCTACAATATTTAACTGAGATGTTACACAAAGGACCTTTTTCATCAATTAAAATCCACGCCTCAGCTATTTCAGCTCACTACAACACGGATCCTCCCTTATTTTCACATCCACTTCTAAGGCAGTATCTCAGAGGGGCAAAAAACATTAGGCCTCCCAGGAGTGCGCCAACACCAACTTGGGACCTAAATTTTGTTCTGGAAAAACTTACGCTGCCACCTTTTGAGCCAGCTTTCTCAGCTGACTTGGTTTATATCATGGAAGACTGCCCTGCTGCTAGCAATTACTTCAGCCAGAAGAGTCTCAGAGCTACAGGCACTAATGGCAGTAGAGCCTTTACTCATTTTTCATCAAGACAGAGTTTCTCTACGAACTACCCCCTCCTTTATGCCAAAGGTGGTGTCCAGTGTGGCTCTAAATCAAACCATCCACTTACCCACCTTCTTTCCAAATCCACAGAACAAAGGAGAAAGACTCCTGCATTCCTTGGACATTCACAGGCAACTACGTTACTACTTGGATAAAACTAAGGCTTTCAGAAAATCTGACCAACTTTTTGTATCCTATGCTACAGCATCACAAGGAAAGGCTATCTCAAAACAGACCATTTCCAAATGGCTAGGACATTGCATACGTTTTTGCTACACCCATCATGGAAAACCAGTTCCTGCTAGCATAAGGCCCCACTCCACCAGGGCAGCAGCTACATCTACAGCCTTCCTCAGGGGGTTGCCAACCTAGGATATTCTGGAAGCTGCAACTTGGAGTTCAGTACACACCTTCACCAAACACTATCACTTACCACTTTACTCTAAGACTAGAGCTGGCTTCGCCACTGCAGTTCTGCAGGGCCTTCTAGCCTCCTCTAACCCTGTTTGACTCCAACTCCCATCCTTAGCTTTGGGATTCTACCCAAGTGTGATGACTGCAGCAGGGTAACACGATGAACATAGTACAGTTTTGTACCTACCATAAATGTAGATGTTAGAGTGTATACCCTGCTGCAGTCCAGGTTACCCTCCCTCCATCCCCTCTGACCTAACTAAAACCTTTCAATACCTTAAAATCTGATACAACCTTTGTGGTGTATTTGCTTATAGCTGGAGGGATGTTTTGTTGGTGCTAAGCTTTTATTATTGGTACTATCTACTGACCATCTTTTGGGGGGGCACCTGACATCTGGGGCAAGAAAAACTGAAGAAAATGCCATTGGATGCCTCTTATATACCCCTGGCGCACTGACATCAGGGAAGAAGCGACAACAACTGACGCCGGACCAAGACTTTGGAATTCAGGCCGACTGCGGGACCGCCTGACGACAGGATAACCCAAGTGTGATGACTGCAGCAGGGTATACACTCGAACATCTACATTTATGGTAGGTACAAAACTGTACTTTTCTGGTAGCAATGCACACTGTGGGTGGTACTGTTGGCCACTAATTCTGCACATGCATAATTGAATCGCCAAATGATGTCAGTATACTCCAGGAGGGTCTCATGCAGACCAACGATTGGAAAATTAGTCATGATCTCAGACTGAATGCAAAGAAATGCATCATCATTCCCTTTGGCACAAATAGTGTCCCTTCACACTGCCAAATTAACAGCAATACCATAAACACCCACAAAGTGGTAAGGGACCTCGGATCACAAGTTGACTGTGACCTTAGCTTCAACCACCATGTTGTCTACTGTAGTAAGGAAAGCCTTCTACGTAGCACACTTGATTAGTAAAGGCATCGCCTTGAGAGCAAAAGAGGTTCTAACCCCTCTATACGTGGCACTTATGTGGCTCATAATTGAGTGTAACACCCTGTTTAACATGTACCATACAAAGCACCTGCAGCAATTTGTGAGACTTCAGAGGTTTCTAACAAAGAAGATCAAGGGGCTTCAGCATGTGCCTTACACAGACCGACGAAAGTCCCTGTTACTATACTCTGTATCATATAGACTTTTTAGGGGAGACTTATGCCTGGCCTACAGACCAGTTCAAGACCCAGACCTAATGAACTTGCTTGCTGCATATCTGTAAATCATACGGGATTAGGGCTACCCATTCAGAAGACCTAAATATGGCCTGCAACTTAAATAGGACATGCTTGAGGGACAAATTTATCTCCCAGCAACGGCCACATTGACTGAACAGGCTACCAATTCATGTGAAACAGAGCACCTCTATAACACTGTTCAAGGGGAACCTGGACGAGTGGATGAGGCACCATAAATTCTTACCGGGGATAGCAGTCATCACTAAATACAATCTTGGGTATTGACAAGCATTTCTACGGTATTATATTGGGATGAAACTGCTAGGCTTAAAATGACCTCCAAGTCAATAGCCTAGTAATCTCCTATGATCCTATGGAAACCTCTCCAGGCCATTCTTAAAGAAACAGTCACTTCAAAAAAATGCTAAAATAATAGACATTACTGGTTAAAATTCAAAACATATAAAAAAAACTTTTTGTGACATTAAAATACAACCATAGTAAAAACAAACACAATTCATAAATAGTAAGTTGTAAAGTATAAGTTATAAGTTTAGTGCTTTTAATTATAAGACACTGTTAGAAATATATCCATTTAACCATGGGGCCTTGCAGTTTTAATGCATTCTAAAAACCACTATTTTAACTGTGTTTAAACAGTCTAAGCATAACCTACACCATATGTTCACCTGCTGTTCATAGGTTCATACTAGGCTATCTGCCCTAGGGCATTTGTAAGCCTAGCCAGAGTGTATTTGGCTTTCACCACCCATTTTAAATTAATTTTTCTATGCCCTTTTTCAAGGTTAGTATACTGTGTCTTTGTCTAACAGTGACACAGAAGTGATACCCTGGGTAAACCTATGATCTCCCATCCACTCATCAAGATTCCTCTTTTAGAGAGTCAATGAGGGACTCTGCCTAACCTGGACTGGGATTTTATTCCAGAGTGAAGGGAGCCTCTGGGTTATGAATCTGTCCCTCCAGCATGTCCTATTTATTTCAATGCTGAGGTTCAAGTCTCTCGAGCGTGTGGCTCGATGGGATTTGGCTTTTCTGAGGTGCAGCATGTCCATTAATTCCGGGTTGGACATGGCTTTATACATCAGGCACAGATCGCCTCTGAGCAGGCGGTATGCCACTGAGTAGAGCTGGAGTTTCTTTAACCGGGCAGCATATGGCATCTGTTTGAGCCCTTTGATCCTCTTGGTGAGGTACTTTTGGGGTCTTTCCAATTGCTGCAGGTGTCTGGTAAGGTACATCCCAAAAGGGGCATTGTACTCAATTATGGGCCTGATGAGGGATGAGTAAAGAGGCACGATGACCTCCCCTTATCTAGATGTGAATCCCTTCATGATTAGGTGGGCTATATAAAATGTTTTTCTAACCACTTTGGCCACGTGGTTGTCAAATGAGAGATTGCTATCAACTTGGGTCCCCAAGTCCCTAATTACTTCTTCTGTACTTAATGGATTAATACCTATGTGGTAATTTGTGGGCACTTTGTTTTTGCCAAAGGGGATGACTATACACTTTTTGGCGTTTAGCTTGAGGCCATGGCTCTGGCACCAGTTGTCTGTTTATATGAGGCCCTTTTGGAGGATGCTTGTGTCGGCTGGAGAGTCGATTATGGCGCCCAGTTTGCAGTCATCTGTGAACTTGGTCAGCCACAGTCCTTCCTTGTTGGCCTGTACCTCCGAGAAATATATACCGGACAAGAGAGGTCCCAGGACTGAGCCTTGTGGGATGCCACTTGCAACTGGTTTGGAGTCTGACATGGCTCCAGCAATTCTAACCATGTGGGTTCTGTCCTTGAGCCAGTTTGCAACCCATCTAGTGACAGGGGTTTATATTTAAGCTGGTGCGCTTATCTATAATGTCCGAGTGGGGGGTATTGTATTGAAGTCTTTTGCGAGGTCCAGGTAGGCTGTGTGGACCACCTTCCCCTCATCAATGGCCTTGGTGACTGTTTCAAAGAAATCGACCAGGTTTAAGAGGCAGGATCTGCCCTTAACAAAGCCGAACTGGGTAGGATCCAGTGTCTGTAGGTCCCCAATATCTTTATTTGAGGTCCATGATGATCCTTTCCATAGCTTTGCAGACCAAGCTAATCAGGCTTATGGGGCGATAGTTTCCAGGATCCGTTGAGGCACCACCTTTGTGGAGAGGGACCACTGTTGCTGTATGCCACTCTTTGGGTACATATCCTATAGTAAGGCTGAGATTGAACAGTAGTTTTATGTTTGGGTTTAGCTCTTCTTGGAGTTCATGTAGGATGCAGCCCGGGACACCGTCTGGTCCCATTGATGCTGTGTTTTTTTGCTTTGGAGAGGGCGGCTCTTACCTGAGCATCTGAGATGTCAGGGGGGGCAGCACTCTGCTGGGATAGATATTTGCCCTTTTGGTGGGGAGTTTGCTGAACCGGTCAGGTAGCATGTGGGCAGTGTCTGTGGGCTCGGTGTATTTTTGTCATTTTGGACTAATTCTGAGCATATCTGGGAATTCCCACCCAGGTTCCTAACATAACTAAAGAAAGCCTTGTGATTATCCTTAGTGTCCTGTGCAATTTTTCTCTCGATGCTGGCCTTAGACGATTTTATGAGTGCCCGTAGTTTTTTGCTAATACTGATCAGAGATGCCTTCCCTTTTTGGGATTCTGCTCTATCATGTGGTAGCTTCCTCCTTCTATTGTATAGTTTGTTTATGGCTGGGGTCCACCAGACAGGACGTCTGCCTTTGGAGGATTGGGTCTTGGTTTTATTTGGGATTGCATGATCCATGCATTCCTGAAGTTGTTCATAGAATGCATTTATAAAGGATTCTGCGGTCTGGGCCGTATTTTCCACAGGCCCGGGGGCTTTGAAGGATTCTACCTCAGTTTTGAGGAGTGTGAAATTTGCTTTAGAGAAGTTTTTCACTGTGGTTTTCTGGGCAGGGGTTGGGGTCGGGATGTGAATATCCAGTGAAATTAGTTTATGGTCTGATCTTACCAGTGAGGGATACACTTCTGGTCTGGAGCATAAAGTCCCCATGTTGGTGATGATCAGATCCAGTATGTTTTCCCCTCTTGTGGGAGTGGTAACAAGTTGTTCCATATCATTTGAGTTTATAAATTCTAGGAACCTGTGGACTAGGGTGTTGGAGCTAGAGTAATGCTCCCAGTCTATGTTTGGGTAGTTGAAGTCACCCAATATAATGGTGTTTGGAGAGACCTTCATATTTTCCAGTGTTTTCAGGAAGGCCGAGTGGGGTTCCTGGGTTTGGGAGGGTGGTCTGTAGCAGACTATAAACTGGAAGGCAGTTTTACCCACTGTTAGTTGCACATGGATAGTCTCTGATGCTTCGTGCTATGCCACCAACCTGGAGGTGTGGGTATCTTTGACGAATATTGATACTCCCCCTCCTTTTGTGGTTCGGTCCAAGTTTTGGGGCCGAAAAGCATGGTATGAGGTATAACCTGGTAGTGCTGGGGTGCTCTCAGGAGCCTTGAACCAGGTTTCTGTTACTGCACAGATATTGATGTTCTCCATGCTAAGGAGAGTTTCGAGTGCGTGTACATGTTTTTGCCTGATGGTTCAGGTTGGGGCTGGCTATGGATGAAGAGTCTCTTAAACAACTCCCCTACCTAGTTAACAAATGTAAAATAATTAAATAAATGCAAGTAAGGTATTGCCCTCACCTAACAGGAACTGTAATGCCAATGACTACATTTGTAGCTCTTCCAACATACTGCTGTTTTCCATTGGGTAAGTAAATCAAAAGGTGCTTCAACAAAGTATTAGTTTAAGGCTGTGCACTCTTATGCATCCCGGCTTATTGTACATTTTTTATTTTTTATATTTTTGACCCTAACAGATTTGTTTGTTTTTCAGGTACTTTTCCATTATCGGGGCAACACTTATGATGTGCACACAATGATCACTCATGTTTCTTAATGAGAACACATACCCAGTTTTTAAAGAATTAGCACACAAGTCATGTGGAAATATCAGTTTCTATTTGCAAATGAAAACATATTAACCGTTGTCAACCACCAAAGTGAAGTGCTTACTTCCCGCACTGCATACTAAAAGCGCAACAGATCATTTTACTGCCATGGAAAATTTTTTTATGAAAAAGACCAATGTACCACAACCAGCTCTGTCTAAAAGCACCAACAAGTTCGATAGTGCCTAAAACCAGATACACAGTATAAATATTAATAAATCTGCTTCTGGGTGGGAAAGAAAAACACACCAGTTTTCATTTCTTCTAGTAAGCTGTTTTGTAGTGGTCGATAAATCCCATAGTGAACAGCTCATACAAAACAACAACAATAAAAAAACATATGCTTGTATACATTTGTAGTAAGTGGGAAAGCTTTCCTTCTATTGCAGCACAAAATAATAGATAGAGACGAACATGCACAAGCAAACATGTTGGTTGTTTCATAAATATCTCATTACTGGCAGTTGATGAAGTGAGAGAATGTTTTAACACACCTGTCCCCGATTTTGCCTCCTGTTTTTGCCGTGTTCCTCATAAAACATTTGTTTTGTAGTAAAAATCAGTGAGGATTAGTCGATTTTAGTCGATAATACAGTTGTTCAACACTACTGTTTCATACTTCTTATACTCTTCAGAAAGTGCGTGTTGATGCATAAACTGTTAATTTCATTTTCAAAGTAAATCATAGCAATATTTACAAAATCATCCACTATTTTGGACCTTATGTGCCCCCGCAATTATACTTTTAAGCTAAGACGTTGACAGATAATGAACACAACATAGGCACAAGCTTGATGTCTCTTTATCCAAAGACGAAGACACACACTGATAAGGATTCTCAATAGCTGACAAACAGCTACTGTTCTAGAAGACCAATTAAGTTGAAATCTGAATATTTCTGGCTAAGAGCTATGGCATGCTGCTTGCGAGTAAGCAATTCAGCAGTTAAAACTTGTACTGTGCGACATCCAGCAAGTCACCCTAATGCTGCTAAAATGTGATGCTTGTGCCCCGTGGGCTTAGTCTGAGGTCAAGAAGTGAATAAAATAAGGTATGCACATGGGTGATCACTGTGTGCATGTTTAGAAGTTTTGCTCCAATAACGGAAAAGTACCGTTTTTCAATTTAATTGTACAGATTATAGGTCACATTAAACGTGGGAAAAGTTTTGAAATGATTTATTGTGGTCTCAGTTTTTTATATCACAAAAACTTGGCATTATGACAGAGGTGTGCACACCTTTTATATCCACTGTGTATATAAAAATGTATATATGTATATATATATATATATATATATATATATATATATATATATATATATATATATACATATATATATACATATATATGTATATATATATATATATATATATATATATATATATATACATATATATATATATATATATATATATATATATATATAGAGAGAGAGAGATAGATATATAGATATAGATATAATGGATATAAAAAGTGTACACACTCCCTGTTAAAATGCCAGGTTTTTGTGATATAAAAAAATAAGACTGCAATAAATCATTTCAAAACGTTTCCCATCTGTAATGTGATCTATAACCTGTACAATTCAATTGAAAACAAATCTGTTAGAGGAAAAAATATACAATTTATTTTATTTATTTTACATTTGTTGATCGGGATAGTCCGATTGGAATCATGTCCATTTTCGGCGGAGGCCCGGGGAGAAAAAATAAAAAAACGTACCATAAGCTGGTTGCATAAGTGTGCACACCCTTAAACTACTTTTTTGGTGAAGCACCATTTGATTTAATTACAACATTCAGTCTTCTTGGGTAAGAGTCTATCAGCATGGCACATCTTGACTTGGAATATTTGCCCACTGTTCCTTGCAAAAGCACTCCAAATCTGTCAGATTGTGAGGACATCTCCTGTGCACAGCCCTCTTTAGGTCACCCCACAAATTTTGCATTGGATTTAGGTCTGGGCTCTGGCTGGGCCATTCCAATACTTAAATTTTCTTCTGGTGAAGCCATTCTTTTGTTGATTTGGATGTATGCTTGGGGTCATTGTTGTGTTGAAAGGTGAAATTCCTCTTCATTTTCAGCTTTCTAGCAGATGCCTGAAGGTTTTGGGCCAAAAGTGACTGGTATTTGGAACTGTTCATAATTCCCTCCACCTTGACTAAAGCCCCAGTTCCAGCTGAAGAAAAGCAGCCCCAAAGCATGATACTGCCACCACCAGCTTCACCATGAGGATGGTGTTCGTTTATGTGAAGCGTTGTTTTTGGGCCAAATGTACCTTTTGGAATTGTGACCAAAAAGTTCAGTCTTGGTCTCATCAGACCATAACACATTTTTCTACATGCTTTTGGGAGTCTCGATGTATTGTTTTGCAAATTTTAGCCAGGTCTGGATGTTTTTCTGTGTAAGAAAAGGTTTCCATCTTGCAACCCTACCCCATAGTCCAGACATATGGAGAATACGGGAGATTGCTGTCACATGTAGTACACAACTAGTACTTGCCAGAAATTCCTGCAGTTCCTTCAGTGTTGCTGTAGGTCTCTTGGCACCTCCCTGACCAGTTTTCATCTTGTCTTTTCATCAATTTTGGAGGGACGTCCAGTTCTTTGCAATGTCACTGTTGTCCCATATTTTTTCCACTTTTTGAGGACGGTCTTCACTGTGTTCCATGGTATATCCAATGCTGTGGAAATTGTTTTGTACCCTTCTCCTGACTGATACCTTTCAACAATGAGATCCCTTTGATGCTTTGTAAGCTCTCTTCAAACCATGGCTTTTGCTATAGCAGACAACTTAGTAAATGTCAGGAAAATCCTACTAGGACAGCTGAACTTTATTTGGGGTTAGTCAGAGTCTGTTTAATTTATGGCAGATGTGTACCCAAGAAGACTGAATGCTGTAATTAAATCAAAAGGTGCTTCAACAAAGTATTAATTTAAGGGTGTGCACACTTATGCAACCAGCTTATTGTATGTTTTTTATTTTTTATATTTTTCCACTAACAGATTTGTTTGTTTTTCAATTCAATTGTACAGGTCACATTAAATGTGGGAAAAGTTTTGAAATGATTTATTGTGGTCTCATTTTTTTATATCACAAAAACCTGGCATTTTAACAGGGGTGTGTACACTTTTTGTGTTCTCTGTATATAGATAAATATAATGTATATAAGCCTTACCATGTATGGGGAGTTATCACACAGCTGTACTTTTTGGTCCTTTTCATAAATTGCATGAATGCTTGTATTTAGAGTAAGGATGAAGCTGAGATAAATATTTTTCACTTTCAAGACCATATAATTTGTCCAGTAAAGTATTTTAGGAGGCATTGGGACAGGGAGTACTACTCAGAAAACTATGGGAATGATACCAAATTAGCATGTAGAGACAGTTTGCTATTAAAAGAAATAACAATAGCAAATAGAAGTTGAAAACAAACATATATATGACCTTTAAGCTATGCAGTAAGGGTTTGAAAACAAATTTGACCTAGTATGGTTTCTCATATCTCCCATCAATTGTTATGTTCCTTATGTGAATAAGGGATTTTAATACACGTTACAGATGAATGGAAATATGGTATCATATTCTGCAGTTTCTATATTATATTATGTTCATATTTTCAGTTTAGTTACACCTTCCTTGATTGCAAAATCGTAGGTTATGTTACTGTTGTCAATTGCTTTGACTAAAGTGTATTTCCTTCCATTACTGAAATGTGTTAAATTCATACATACTCCCAAAATACATTATGTTTAAAAAAAACAAACCCAGAATCCTGGGGATTCATAAAGAACCCATCTGCTCACATTAAGGGCTGAGATAAAAAAAAGCCTTGTTTCTGCAATGCAGTATTTTGAGATTCAGAGACACATTAGCTGCAATGAGCAAGGACCTCGTTATTGGCTGATTTTGCATGTCTCTTATTTAACATTAAATCTGATGTTGCTAATCTTCTTTCCATTCGTCACAGATGGGTTTTGTTCTGAGCCCTCGGAACAGAATCGGCCTTTTTACCAAGCGCCAGCCAAAAAACTCTCAAGCTAAGTCTCTACCCAGAATGCCCTTCTCCCTGTTACCTCAGATATCATTTGCTGCGGAGCCTTAAAGCCGCATTTCAGCTGAGCTCTCGGCTAAGTGAAACCTTTTTGATATTTGTATGAAAAATTTTGGATATCTTCATATTTTATTAAGCGATTAGCATTTCTAGTGTCTTTTCTTTGTCTGACCTTGTGTGTTCCTCTCTACCCGTAGTTACCATTGGTACACTTTCAAGTACCATTGCTGGTACAGCCTTCCTCCCTTAACCTTGTGGTATTCCTTCAATACCATAGTTGTTATAGTTTAACCTATTAGCTGTCTTTTATTCAGGTGTTTCCTTTCTTTTCTCTATCATACCAGTGTATTGTTATATTTGTGACTTTTTCGAACGGAGTTGGCTTTGATTATAGTTGGATTACACAGTTGGCCTGTGGTGTTTTTTCTCTATCAGGATGTCGGATAAGAAGGGTACTTCAGGTTTTAAGCATTGTACCTCATGTAAGGGCAAGATACCTAACAGTAATTTTCATGATGACTGTGTATACTGTTTGGGAGTGTCCCACCTTTTGGTGCAACCTCCATGTGACATTTGTCATTGTTTCAGTCAACGCACTCTTAATGAGCGCAAAAATAAACTCATTCTAAAAGGGTTACTCAAGTCTCCCTTCTCAGAGGCAATTTCTGCAGTGGAGGTCGCATCCCCTCCTTCTAAGGACAAAAAGATATCCCACTCTGTTCCTTCTTCACAATCAGGTGATCAGAGCAAGCTTGGAAAATCAAAGGTCCCAGTGTTATCTTCGGATCAGCCCCCTCGGCTCCATCTTCTTTGGCTCTAACCATCTCAAACCATCTCAAAACCATCAGTACCGGCGTCCATTTTGGCACCGGTCCTGCCTCTGGCACCAATCATAGACCTTACTACAACTATTTAGACTTCGGCACCTGTAGCCACTTCGGCTCAAGGCACATCTTCGACTATGTCATTAATTTTCATTTTAAAACCGACCGTTTCAGCTCCGAGTGCCACTTCGGCTCAGAGCATTGTACCGACCTCACTGGATTTGATCCCTTTGCTTCCGGTCTTGAAACAAGAGACTTCAGTGCCAGCAGACCTTGCACCATGGACCCGAAGCTCCTCCTCCATAGATCCATTTCTGGGCCAAGCGTATAGCCCCTTCGTTGAACGTCCTGACTCCCCGTCCAGGGTATCCACTAGATCCACCAAGAGCCTTTCTGAGCATGACATGGTGCGTCTTGTAGACCAGCTGTTGTTAGCCAGAGGGATTTCCTCACTTTCTAAGACCCATCCACCTGCAGGACTTGGCTTGCTTTATCCACAGAGTCCATCTTACACTCCTCCTTCGACCATCTCGGTTACAAAGCCTTCTGCTCCAACATTCTTATTGGAACCCATCACCTCGGCGCCTATGGTGCATATCATGCCAGCTCCGAGTTTGTCCCTTTGGTCTCCGGTTCCTGCTGAACCGATCCTTCCCCAATCTGTGGATTGGGAGGATGGGCGCTTCGGCCCAGGGGTACAGAGCCACCTCTCTCCTCGGTTCCATCCTCCGTGCCGATAGCCGTGTCCACGCCGATCCTACTTGAGGCTCCATCCATGAGGGTGGGTTTGTCAGAGCGGGGTGTGACCCCGGTTCCGAGGTTGCCTTTCTCGGGTCCGGACTCCCATCCCTCTTCGGGTGGGCCTGCCTTCCACGCGATGGAAAGGGCTCTTGCTTCTGGCAACACTCCTTCGATGTCGGAAACCCCAGTTTTCACCCCCTGAACTACAGCTGTCACAGACCCCCCCCCGGGACACTGGGCAGAGAAGCCGCAGGACACCCCTGTTCAGGGTACCCGCTTTTCCGAGTCCTCCTCAGAGACACCCACTGAGGATCCCCTCGAAAGAAGACGTGCAAGAGGAAGCACATGGACTCACCCAAGGAGTCCTTAATGGAAGACATGGATTACGATGATGGTGAAGGGCCCCCACGGTCACCTCCTGATGATGTCTCATTCTGAGACATCCTGGAAATGTTAAAGCAGAGAGGTGACTGGAAGCCCTCCAACCCTTTGTCTGAGGAGTCCGTGTTCCTGCACGCTTTTCGCTCCTAGCCTTCTACCTCTTAAGTGACCCCCACCTGCCGACAAGCTCGTCCAGCTCATTGTGCAGCTCGCTTGGAAGAACCCTGATTCCATTGGGGTGATCCCTCGGAGACCAGACAAAATTCTTTCTCCCCCTGAGTAGAACCCGCATTGGTCCAAAGGGTTACCAGTTGATGGTATGGTGGTGGCGGTGGCCATGAAAAAGGACTTGGCTGAGGAAAGTCCCGATGTCCACCCACCCAGCAGGGAGTACTGGGTGGTGAACAGACTTGAGAAGTGTGTTTTTGCATCAGGGACCTTTGCCATATGGTCCCTGAATTATTTGGCACATTTTCCAAGGCTCCAGAGGGACTTGCTCTCTGTACTCTCTGGGATGCTTGCAGGACAGTTGTCTGATGAGATCAGGGACAAAGTGGCCTCACAGCTTGCAACCCTGGAATCAATATCCAACTCGTCCATGATGTTGCTGTCACTTACAACCAAAGGGGCGGCTAGAGCAGCGGGTTCAGGCATTGTTATGAGGCATTATGCCTGAATGCACATTTGTGACCTCGTGGACCCCTTCAAGTCTTCCTTTTTGAATGCTCCCATCGAAGCTTCATCCCTTTTTGGCTCCAAAGTGAAGCACACGCTAGCCAGGTGCAAGCAAGATGGGAAGACCCTGTCTGCAGTAGGCCTATGGTTTTTCAACCTTCAGCGTACCTTCTCCAGGAATCAGAGAAGTGGAAGGATGTGGCATAAGAAATCTCAGGATCCCTTATGTGCTGCCCGCGGTCATGATACTCCCAGAGACAGAGGGGGTAACAATTCTGGAAGACACCCCTATAGAGGCAGAGGGGGTCCTCGTAATCAGGGCTCCAGGGATTTCTTCTCTGGACAGACTTATCAGCGCTCCTGAGGAGCAGCCCAATTGCTTACCTCTGGAAGCAGTCGGGGGTCATTCCTCTCTGCACCAATCTGCCTGGCAATCCATCACCACCGATCGTTGGGTGCAGTGCATTGTCACCAGAGGTTACACCATTCCCCTTTTTTTGTCAACTAAATTTCCCAAGAAAACTTCCTGTCGTTCCACCCAGTGAAAGGGAAGAAGCAGTTTCAAAAATTATAAAGCTGTCTCAAAAAAGAGTCATCCAACCAGTCTCACCAGACCAGAATGGATCCGGACTTTACTTGAGATTCTTTCTGGTACCAAAAAAGACAGGTGACTGGAGACCCATTTTGGATCTCAGCAGCTTAAACAAGCCTGTCACCCAAACCAAACTCCGGATGGTTCAGTCCATTCTCCCCTTTTTTAAGAGAAGGCGATTGGATGTCCTGTATAGATCTCTGAGATGCGTATTACCATATCAAGATGGACAAAAGCTCCAGAAGTCTGCTTCGCTTCCAGCTAGGGGCTAGTCATTATCAATTCCATGCCCTGCTGTTCAGTCTCTCTACAGCCCCAAGAGTGTTCACGAAATGCATGGCAGTGATAACAGCTCACTTGATACTAAAAGGATTCCAGGTGTTTCCATATCTGGATGATTGGCTCCTTACCTCCCCCACTGAGCATCTTCTAACAACAGCACTACATTATACTCTCTCTGGCAAAATTGTTGGGAATAACGATACATTGGGAGAAATCAAACATTGTCCCTATACAACAAATAGAGTTCATTTGAGCAGGGTTCAATACTCAGTCCTGTCTGGTATCATTCCCAAGTCACAGACTCCATCGATTGAGGTTTCAACTCCGGGTGATAATCTCAAAAACAACAGTTTCTGCAAGGGAAGTTCTTCAAGCCCTAGGTTCTATGGCAACATCAATCCCAATAGTGTCTCAAGCAAAGCTACACATGCGGATTCTGCAATGGCTCCTTTCTGTGTCAGTGGTTCCCAAACTATCACCCCCTCAGTTACCAGATTCGAATAACCAACTCCTGCAAACAGGACCTGCTTTGGTGGATGAGGCCAGATGTAGAACTTTGGAGTCATCCATTTCATTCTCCTCAGCCCACAGCAAAAATAAAGAGTATACGTTGGTTACACACGACTGTAAAAACCTTTTAAAACTTAAAGAAAGTAGATAGAAGTGAGTGCTTTCACGGATACAATCTGCTTCATCAGACTAGTAAAAATACATACAAGAGCTCATTTAAAAAGACACTCCAATTAAGGAGGCACCAATCAAAGACAAATCATTGATTCAAAATCACATATTTAAAGATACATAATGTTTAAAAACAACATATGTATTCTTAATCCATATATCCAATATTTTTAGGCCACATATTAAAATAGAAATGTATATAAAAACTGTGTATACATAAAAAATATAAATATCAAAAAAGTGTATATATCAGTATATATGTGTAGGAATTAAAGCTTAATGATGTTCTTCATTCCACATTGCTGCAGTCCTAACTATTGGGTAGTCCGCTGTCCAGTCGAATACCAAAGTATATGGCTGGCGTCCGGTGGCGCATATCCTCAGTCTTTTTGCCGCATGGTCCGATGCAGAAGCAATTTTGCGAGTGCAGGTTGGCGTTCTGAAAGTTTCTGAAGTCAGAGTTTCAGACCGAATCAAAGTTGGCTAAGTACCCGTTGGGAATATTTTGTTTTTCTTGCCTCAGTATTTAACCGGATGTCAGAAAAAGTGAATAACTGTATTTCTTGTGGGAAACAGATACCTCATAGGGATTACCATACTTTGTGTATACCTTGTTTAGGGCCTGAGCACGACGTTGTTGGATGCTTGTGCAAGATTTAACAAACGCACTATTAAGAGAAGGTTAGACTGTGCCAGGTTAGTGTTTGGGAAGCGTTGTAATTATAAAATGCCGCCGGATGTTCCGGCGCCCGCTCAGTAAAAAGCGCCAAGGATAAAGCAGCAAAGCCTAGAGTGGAAGAACCGACAGTCCCTGGCCGGTTCTTTAGAAGGCTCAGTGGAGCCGGAGGTTCTGCCAGGTGTTTCTTTGGAGTCTCAGGGAGAGACTTTATTGTTACAGGATGTATCCTCTCAGGAAGTAGGCCAGGCTGAGGGGCTTCTCAGGTGGCTGTTCTTCCCTCTCTTCCTAAGGTGGTTAGAGCCTCCCTCTGTTTCCAAGGCTTCTTTGAGAGGCAGGCCTAGTGTAGCTTCAGTGGGGGTTTCTCCTAGTGCTTCAGGGTCTTTGCCTAAGAAACATATGCTTAAAATGGCAGAGGATTTGATTACTATGATTAGAGGTTCTATGCCCCTCCTGATAAGAGGCCTAGGGTGGAACCTGAGTTTGAGAGTTTTGAGCACTGTTCGAGGCTTCTGAGTCTTTGAAGACTTGCAGGAGTATCCTCGTTATTCTGATTCTGATGTGGATGATTCTACTCCTTCAGCTTCTCCTCCTGAGGATTTTTCATTTTCAGAGACTCTGCATTCCATGAGGGAGCATTTTAAATGGGAAGGTCAAGATTTCTCTGATTCCAGGAAGAGGCTTAGGGAATTCTTGTTTTACCCCAGCATAGGCCTTTAGCTATACCTCCGGTTCTGAATGTGGTGGAAGATGTTTTGCAGAGGCTTCCTGAATCCTGATTCTTTGCCTCCTGCACCAGTTAAACCGGATAGGTACTATAGGGTGCCTGAAGCTCATAAGTATCTTTTAAGAGTCCTAGGGCAGACCCGAAACTGTCTCTCAGGGGCCTAAAGGTGTGAAGGCTTCTGTGGTTAAAAATCCTGTTCCTCCTGATAAAGAGGCAAGGGCTTTGGATAGATGGGGAAAGAAAGTGTATACTTCTTCCACTTTAGCCATGAGGGCATTGAATTGTCAGTTTCACATGTTAAAATATCAGAATTACCTCCTTTCACAATTGAAATCTAAGGTGGATGCTCTGGCAGAAGGTATTGTGTGTAAAGAGTTGCAGGATTTAGTTCATGTGTCTGAACAGGTGGGTAAACATTCCTTGCAGTGTGGTTTTGATGCTGTGCAGGCCTCCTCGAGGGTGGCTGCCACTGGTTCTGTTCTTCGTAGGCACGCCTGGTTGAGAGATCAGAACTTAGCTGAGCATGTTAAGACAAGGATTTTGGATGCTCCTTTACAGTCTGATGTGTTGTTTGGTTCGCCTGTTGAAGCAGTTTTAAAGAAAATGGAGGACAAGGCTAAGTCTATGCAAACTGTTAAAGATTTTTTGCAGGTGCAGCCTCCAGTTTAGTAGAAATTGGCCTACTAAAGGGTGGACTTATCCTGCTTATGATTCCCAGTCTAGGGGTAGGTCTAGACGTGGTAGGGGCAGAGCTCAAGGTTCTTTTAGGCCTAGGACAGGGAGTTCACCTGCTCAGACTTCTGGTGAGGGCAGGGGTCAGTCCTTTCGTAAGCAGACCCAATGACCTGCCTTTTCAGCTGCCAGTACATTCTCGCCTGGCAGCACCTCTGGGAGGAAGGCTGTCTCTTTTCAAAGAAAATTGGGATTTAATTACCCAGGACAGATGGGTTCTGGATATCATTCACCACGGTTACAGGTTTTATTTCCATACCTTGTCTCCTTTCAAAGGCATGCCAGACATTCCTCCTCTACAAAGAACAGAGGCTCACAAGCAAATTTTTCTGTTGCTCCAAATAGGAGCCATTCAGTCAGTTCCTGTGCCAGAAAGGGGCCTAGGATTTTATTCTCGCCTGTTCCTAGTACCAAAGAAGGGGAACACGTGGAGACCAATTCTGAATTTATCTATCCTCAACACTTATCTGGACATTCCCAAGTTCAAAATGTTGACGTTACAACAGCTTTTACCTCTGCTGGGCAAAGATCACTGGATGGTAACTTTAGATCTCAAGGAAGCTTACCTTCATGTGCCTATAAGGCTAAGTTGCAGGAAGTATCTGCATTTTCGAGATGGAAATTCTCATTATCAGTTCTCTGCATTGCCCTTTGGCTTATCCAGAGTATTCACAAAGGTTCTGGCTCCAGTGATAGCTTACTTCAGGCTAAAAGGAATTCAAATCTATCCTTACTTGGACGACTGCCTGATTCTGGCTCAAGAAAAGGAAGACCTTCTACAGCATTTGGAATATGTTATAGCAGTGCTAAGATGCCTAGGGTATTCTGTGAACGAAATAAAGTCCAGTCTAGTACCCTCTCAAGACATGTGCTTTCTGGGTGTGAGACTGAATACAGCAGCCCAGATGGCCTTTTAACCCCGGACAAACAAAAGAATCTATCCAGTTACTTCCATCAACTATCTCTTCAGTCCGGGCTGACTGCAAGGACAGTCCTTCAAGCCTTAGGGTTCATGGCATCTTGTATTCTGGTGCTTCCCAATGCCAAACTGCATATGAGGAAGCTACAATGGTATCTAAAAATCTATGGACACAGCACTGCCAGGATTTGGACACTGTCATTCAAATAATACCTTGCATTCAAAAGGAATTTTTGTGGTGGGCTCAGGAATGTCACCTAAACAAGGGACTCTCTGTGACCCGGCCAGAGGCGAAGTCAGATTCTAACGACAGATGCCTCAGACATTGCTTGGGGAGCTCATCTAGATGGAAAATGGATACAAGACAAGTGGCCTGCCAGACTACAGCATCTACATATCAACATGAAAGAGATGTTAGCAGTCCAGTTTGCATTAATGGCTTTCAAGGAGTTACTTCTTCCAGGGCAGGTGTTGATTCTAACAGACAACACAACTGTCATGTGGTACATCAACAAACAAGGGGAACACATTCTTACCCATTGTGCAGGCAAGCAATGATTTTATGGGAGACTGCGCTCAGCTTGCAACTAACTCTTCAGGCAAGGTTTCTGCCGAGCACAGAACTCCTTAGCAGATGTGTTAAGCAGGCAAATCATGGATCCCCACGAGTGGAAACTGGATCTTCATGTATTTCAAAATTGACAGTGTCATGGGGAACTCCAGACATAGATCTGTTCGCTTCTCCACTAAACCACCAGCTGCCAAAGTTTTGCACGAAGGGATTTCATCACACAGCTTGGAAAGTGGATGCTCTTTCTTTCAGTTGGAAAAATCTTCATGTGTATGCTTTTCCACCTCTTCCTCTTCTCCCAAAGGTGCTTCTAAAGGTCAGACAAGACAAGCCAAGAATGATTTTAATAGCTCCAGATTGGCCTCGCAACACTGGTA
The DNA here is from genome assembly GCF_019279795.1 of Protopterus annectens. Lineage (NCBI taxonomy): Eukaryota > Metazoa > Chordata > Ceratodontiformes > Protopteridae > Protopterus > Protopterus annectens. The sequence continues at coordinate 51,727,223 of NC_056745.1, forward strand.
CCCATTACTGAGGAGTCTGGTAAGGAAGCCTCCATGGCCTTTACCCTTGATTCCACATCTGTTGTCTCAGAAGGACGGTCGTCTGCTCAATGTCAAGCTTCACTCTCTTCATCTAACAGCCTGGCATATTCTGTTTTGAAAGACAGCAGGTCTCAACTTCCTCAACAAGTTTTAAATGTGATTATGGAAGCCAGAAGACCTAGTACAAGGAAAGTGTAAAATGGAAGAGATTTTTATTTTGGACTGCTGCAAAGAATTTGGAGATTTCGAGCCTAATTTGAGTGTGGCTCTTCAATATCTTACTGAGTTATTGGACAAAGGTTTGTCTTTCTCTTCCATTAAGATTCATGCTGCAGCAATTTCAGCTCACTATGATTGTGACCCACCATTGTTTTCACATCCTTTGTTCAAGCAATTTCTTAGAGGGGCAAAGAATATAAGACCCCACGAGCTCCTACTCCTGCTTGGGATCTCAATTTTGTGTTGGAGAAACTTACTCTACAACCTTTTGAGCCTGCGGCTACTGCTGAACTGAAATACTTTGTTGGCCATTACTTCTGCAAGAAGGGTTTCTGAGTTACAGGCCCTTATGGCGGTTGAGCCTTTTTTGATTTTTCATAAGGATAGGGTATCATTACGTACTAATCCTTCCTTTATGCCTAAGGTGGTTTCTAGTGTGGCTTTAAACCAAACTATTCATTTGCCTACTTTCTATGCAGATCCCCAAAATAAAGGGGAAAAGATTTTGCACACTTTAGATGTACACAGGCAATTGCGTTATTATTTAAGCAGGACTAAGGATTTTAGGCAGTCTCAGCAGTTGTTTGTTTCTTTTGCTTTGAGTTCACGGGGCAAGCCTGTGTCAAAACAAACTATTTCTAGGTGGATTGGGTTCTGCATTGCATTTTGTTATTCCCATCATGGCAAGGAGATTCCAGCTGGGATTAGGCCTCATTCCACTAGGGCTACTGCCACTTCAACAGCATTTCTAAGGGGGGGTGGCAACTAAGGATATTTTGGAGGCAGCTACTTGGAGTTCAGTGCATACTTTCTCTAAGCATTACCACCTTCCTCTCTACTCTAAGTCTAGGGCTGGTTTTGACACAGCTATTTTGCAAGGCATGTTATCAGCTCCTGCTTCCTTATGATTTGCCAGCCTCCCTTACCTCTGCTTTGGGATTCTACCCAATAGTTAGGACTGCAGCAATGTGGAATGAAGAACATAGTACAGTTTTGTACCTACCATAAATGTAGATGTTCGAGGATCCACATTGCTGCAGTCCAATCCCTCCTTCCCTCTGTGTTTAGGGGTGGTTGTGTAGGTGAGATTATATTCTGGTACCTTTGTATATATTGTATATATTTTTGGTGCAGGTATGTTTGGTGTGTTTTGGTTTTGGCCTTGTCTTTTTAGGGTCTTCTGACATCTGGGGCAAGAAAAGACTGAGGATATGACGTCGGTCATGCGCATTAGTACCCTGACGTATTCGGGCCGACTGGACAGCGGACTACCCAATAGTTAGGACTGCAGCAATGTGGATCCTCGAACATCTACATTTATGGTAGGTACAAAACTGTACTTTTCAATGGTCTGATCCTTAAAAAAGGTTTTAAGGATACTATACTATTTAAGCCTGGAGGTTTATCACCTCAGCCCACAGCCATTGTGACCGCAGATGCTTCCCTGATCGGGTGGGGGGGGGGGGCATTTCCAGGGTAAGACTGTCCAAGGTACATGGTCCACCTTAGAGGCCCACCTGCATATCAATGTTCTGGTACTGAGAGCTGTGCTGTTAGCATTGCAGGCCTTCCATTCGGCTCTCCCTTCCGGGACAATTGCAATTCAATCAGACAATATGTCAATGGTCTGGTATAGCAACAAGCAAGAAGGAACCAAGTCCTATCCTCTGTGTCGAGAAGCCATGAGAATTTGTCAGTGGGCAATAGCTTCCAACCGCTTTCTAATAGCAAAACATATCCTGGTTAGCTCCAAAGTGATTGCGGATAAGTTGAGCAGATGCATCCTCATGCCTCACGAGTGGTCCCTCAACCCCGAGGTGGCTTCAGCAATTTTCAGCCACTGGAGCCAGTCCTGCTGCAATCTTTTCGCCTTCCCATCAAACACCAAGTGCAGCAGCTGTTTCGCCCTGCTTCCCCCGGAAGTGGAGTCACTGAGGGACGCTCTGATCCATGAATGGCCCACGGGACTTCCTTACACTTTTCCTCCCATCCCTCTGATACCACAATTTCTAAAGAAAGCTCTTCGGTTGAGATGCAAAGTTATCCTCATAACCCCATTTTCGCCTCAACAAGTTTGGTTCCCCTTCCTTCGCCCTCACCTAGTATACCAGCCATAGATTCTGGACCCTCTACCAGACCTGATTACTCACCCCCAGGGCTTGAGTCACCCAAATCTGTTCAGTCTCAAGCTGACAGCTTGGTTTCCTCGACTTCCACTAATAGCCAAGCAAGCTAATCTCTCCTCGCTTGTTCGAGACATCATTCTGGCCTCTCATAAACCATCCACCAGAAGACTACACCAGGATAAATGGAAGAGATTCTCCATCTGGGCCAAGGATAACATGCTAGACCCGTATTCAGCTCCAGTTACTGCAGTGCTTCAATACTTGGCTAGGCTTTTTGATAATGGAGCCTCTGCCTCTACTGTGCGAGTACATCTAGCGGGAATTTCCAATTTCCACAATGGTATAGATGGCAACCCTCTTATCTCTACGCATTTGCAAGGCCTTCCTCAAGGGGACTTCTCATATTAGGCCTCCTGTCAGACAGCCCGTGGAGCCTTGGAACCTCACTCTAGTCCGTCTGTCTTTGACTCAGAAACCTTTTGATCCTGCTGCGAAGTGTGACCTAAAGTTTTTGTTTTGGAAAGCCTTGTTCTTGGTAGCCATCACGTCTGCCAGAACAGTCTCAGAGCTGCAGGCATTGTGTATCAAGAGGCCCTATCTGGTCTTTCATAAAGACAGAATATCACTTTGAACTAATACATCCTTTCTCCTCAAAGTTGTTTCTGAATTCCTACTCCCTGGCACCCACTACCCTAGAACCAAAACTGGTACTACTAATCAGTCACATAATTCTAACCAACCACTTCCCCACCTCTCATCAAACTCTTCTAAAGCAAAAACTCAGCATCCCATTTGTGCTTCATATTTTAATCCTAGAACTAAATACTACCATAAACTCTTATTAAAACTCCAGAGACTTGCTATTAGATTACTACCTAACCTCATAGTGGATGGTGGCATCCACCCTAACCCAGGCCCAACCCCACCTGTTACTATCAGCCCCACAAATAACACCCATACTAGCCTACGAAGCTCAAGTAATACCCCCAACCCACTCCTAGTGTGTCACCTAAACATTAGAAGTATAAACAAGAAAATTCTCTACTTGCATGTCCTCCTGGATGTCCACTCCCCTGATATACTATGCCTTACCAAGACCTGGCTCAAGCCTACTACCATTGATAATGAGATTATACCCCCAGGGTACAATATATTAAGACTTGATCGCATCTCTAAGAAAGGAGGGGGGGGGTAGCCATCTTGTATAAATCCACTCTGGAAGTATCCAAAACTAGTACCCCAAATGCCTTGTTTACTAACAATGCAGAAATAGTCATCACAAAGGTCCAACTCAGCAAACGCAAATCTGTAAACATTGCATGTATCTATATTCCCCCAGGTGACAACACAAATTCCTTGGAGGGTATCCTCCAATGGCTTTCCACTAACTGCCCCCAGGAAACTATTATTTTTGGGGATGTTAATATCGACTGGAATACTTGCTCTTCAGACTTCCCCTCCACCCATATAAATTTGCATGGCTTCTCCCAGATGATATCTTCCCCAACCAGAATCAATGAGCCTAACAAAAAGGGAAAGTATCCTAGACTGGATATTAATAAACAACCTACCCCTGATATATAAAACAGGCACCCTACCCGAGGACTTTAGTGATCACTTCTTGACCTATATAATCAGAAAAAGAAATGGCATCCCTCAGCAATCTTCTTTTAAAACCATTAGAAGTTGTAAGAACTTTATTCAGGCTAAATTTCAGAATTAACACATGTGACTGGTCCAACCTATAGCTATTTCCACTAGATGAAGCGGTCTCACACTTTAACTCTACATTTCTTGCTGTCCTGGATTACCATGCTCCCCCAAACACTATCAGAACCAATAAAATAGCACCATTGCTCTCCAATGATACAAGACAAAAAATTATTAGCAGAAACAAAGCGTGGACCTCCTGGAGAACCACTAAATCCCCAAAAGACCACCTTATATATAAACAGCTGAGAAATGATACAAAGAAGACTATTATCCTAGACAAAAAAAATTACTACTGTAATCTGCAACAAAAGCACCAAAATCAACCACAAAAATTATGGTCAGGCATAAACAAACTTCTCCACCCAGGCCAATCAACTGCCCCTACCACCTTAACTACCCTCCAACAACCTCCTAAAATTGTTGCTAACACCTTTAACACTTTCTTTACAGAAACTGTGCAATACCTAGCCAGTAAGCTATCTCCCTATACCCCAAGTACCACCATCCCCACACCTGATAATAAGATCCCCTTTAAGCTTGATCCAGTACCAACATCTTTTATTAAGTCCCTTCTTAAAAAACTGAAACCCACCACCCTTTCAGCAGACCTACTACGTGCAGAATATCTCCAAAAAGCTGCTAATGAAATAGCATACCCCGTATCAATTTTAATCAATAGAACTATCCATGACGCCTATATCCCCCACATCTGGAAAATCTCCCACATTTTTCCTCTTCATAAAGGGGGAGATTCCACTGAACTTTCAAATTATAGGGCTATAGCCATTCTGTCTCCTTTGCCTAAAATAATGGAAAAATGTATCCACAAGCAATTCCTTGCCTGTCTGAATCAAAACACTCTCCTAGCCCCTCTTCCCAGCATGGATTTAGACCTTGCCATAGTGCAACTTCAGCCCTTCTCTCCTTCTCCCGTACAATAAATCAAAACCGTAATGACAAAAAGCTCTCCTCAGCCCTCTTCCTTGACCTATCCAAGGCATTTGATATGGTAAATCACTAGCTACTCTTAAACACATTAAAATCACTCTCCATAGATAGCATAGCAATTACCTGGTTTCATTCTTACCTAAGTGACAGACAACAAGCTGTACTATAGAAGAATAACCTATCATCCCTTTTACCAGTCACCCTTGGAGTCACACGGGGATCTGTATTAGGTCCCTCCTATTCTCCATATTCATTAATGATTTGTACAAAGTCATCCCTGATGCAGTTTGTATTCAGTATGCAGATGACTCAACCCTAATCTGCTGTGCCACCTCCCCCACAGATTTACAATCCTTGTCCCAAATCACTTTCAACAAAGCAGAGAACTGGCTCACTGGTCGCCAACTACTATTGAACCCAAATGAAACCAAACTATTACTCTTCTCCCCCCACTCGCAAGGTCCCCTCACTACCTCTCTCCATAATATCTAACAATGGTACCATAATTTCCCCAGAACCTAGTACTAAACTACTGGAAGCGATCATCGACAGCAACCTCAAGTTTGATGCTCACATAGACAAAACTATTAAAACAGTTAATAAAAAATTAGGCTTTTTATACAGGATTAAACCATTCCTAACCCCATCTGCTAGAACTGTTGTTGCCCGTACACATCTGCTATCAACACTTCTTTACGCCTCCCCCATCTTCGTAAACCTAAGCAAATCAAACCTCAATAAATTTACTAGGTGCTACAAAAACATTGCCAGATTTGCCACAGGATCAGCTTATAAGAACCCATGACTGGCTTAACCTTCAATCGTTAGACTGGCTTGAACTACCGTATCAACTGCAATATAACCAACTAATAGTTGTTCACAAAATCCTCTACCAACCAGACAGTACACCCATACTGAAAAATATTATTACCCCCTACAGTAACCTAAAATCCCTTCACGCTAGAATCCGTCACATAACGCAAGCACTCAGGTCTCTCAACAGCAGGTACAAATATGACTCAGTCATTGTCCACGCTGGTGTAAACGACCTGAGACGTACCTCCTTGGACTACATGAAAAGAGACATTGAGGAGCTCTCTGATTATGTAGCCCAGGCAGATATGACCCTGACCTTGAGCAGTATCCTACCTTCACCAAGAATGATGCCACAATACAGAGATAAGATGATCAGCTTTAACAATTGGCTTAAACACTGGTGTCATTCAAAGGGGATCCAGTATCTGTCTGCCTGGGATGACATGCTGGACAAGCCACGCTGCTTCAAGGGACGGCTTGCACCTGTCACCCCTGGGATTCGGATATTGGCAAAGGCTCTTGCCACCCCCATAGTGCCTTTTTAGGCAAGGCTCAAATTCTAAACCTACCACCCTAGAACACAAAAAGGAAAAACTAAGGGTAATGCTGCTCAATGCCAGAAGTCTAAATCTCAAAATGCACGATTCGAGGCCCTTCTCAGTATGGAGAACATCGATGTCTGTGCTGTGACAGAAACCTGGTTCAAGGCTCCTGAGAGCACCCCAGCTTATCAGGTTTTACCTCATATCATGCTCCGCCCCAAAATCCGGACAATACCAAGAAAGGAGGGGGTATCCATATTCATCAAGGACACCCACACCTCAAGACTGGTGGCAACGCACGATGCATCGGAGACCATCCAGGTGCAATTAACCATAGGCAAGACTGCTCTGCAAATTGTAGCATGTTACAGGCCACCCTCACAAACTCAGGAAACTCACATGGCCTTCCTGAAAACACTAGAGGGATAAATGTATCACCAAACACCATCATACTAGGTGACTTCAATTACCCTAATATAGACTGGGAACACTACTCAAGCCCAAACACCCTAGCCCAAAAGTTCCTGGAATTCATAAACTCAAATGCCATGGAACAACTAGTCACCATCCCCACAAGAGGAGATAACATACTTGATCTCATCATCACGAACATGGGAGCACAATGTTCAACACCGGAAGTATACCCATCACTGGTGAGATCAGATCACAAACTAATCTCGCTGGAGGTCCTCATCCCGCCCCCACCTGAACTAAAGAAGACCACAGTAATGAACTTCTCAAAAGCCGACTTCACACTTCTAAAGACTAGTGTGGTCTCCTTTCAGGCCCCGAGTCATGGAAAACAATACTCAAGCCGCTGAATCACTTACAAACGCCTTCTACCAGCACCTGCAGGACTGCATGGATAAGGCAATCCCAAGCAAAACAAAGACTCTTTGTACCAAAGGCAAGCGTCCAGTCTGGTGGACCCCAGCCATAAACAAACTCTACAACAAAAGGAGGAAGCTACTACAAGATAGAGCAAAATCCTTAAAAGGTAAGACACCCTTGATCACTATAAGTAAAAACTAAGAGCTCTCATAAAATCATCCAAAGCAAATTTGAGAGAAAAATAGCTAAAGACTCAAAAGACAATCATAAGGCCTTCTTTAGCTATGTTAGAAACCTAGGAGGAAACTCCCAGATATGCTCAGAACTAGTTCAAAATGATGTGAAGATTACTGATCCTACAGACATTGCCAACATACTGGCTGACAGGTTCAGTGCAAACTTCTCCCCCCAAAAGGAGAGATATCTATACCAAATGAGTGCAGCCCCCAAACATCTCCAGCCCAAGTGAGAACTGCTCTCCAAAGCAAAACACAGCATCCATGGGACCCGATGGTGTCCCCGGCTGTGTGCTCCACGAACTCAATGAGGAATTAAACCCACAGCTAGGACAGCTGTTTAATCAAAGTCTTACCTCTGGATACATACCCAGGAGTGGCGCACTGCAACTGTGGTCCCACTTCACAAAGGCGGTGCCTCCACAGACCCTGGAAATTACCGCCCATTAGCTTGACAAGCCTTATCTGCAAAGCCATGGAGAGGATCATAATGGACCTCATAAATAAAGACATAGGGAATTTGCAGACTTTGGATCCAACCCAGTTTGGCTTTGTCAAAGGCAGATCATGCCTTTTAAACTTGGTTGACTTTTTCAAACAGTCACCAAAGCCATTGATGAGGGAAAGGCAGTCCATACAGCCTACCTCGATCTGGCGAAGGGCTTCGATACAATACCCCACTCGGTATCATTGAAAAACTCATCAGCTTAAATGTTAACCCATACATCACAAGATGGGTTGCAAACTGGCTGAGTGACAGAACCCACAGGGTCAGAGTTGCTGGCGCCATGTCAGACTCAAAGCCTGTCACAAGTGGTGTCCCACAGGGCTCAGTCCTGGGCCCACTGTTGTTTGGCATCTACTTTTCAAGTACAAGCAAACACAGGAGGGTTATGGCTGACAAAGTTTGCAGATGACTGCAAACTGGCCATAGTAGAAAACACATCTGACACAGATATCCTTCAGAAGGGTCTCACAGAAACGGATAACTGGTGCGAGAGCCACGGCCTAAAGTTAAATGCCAAAAATGCATAGTCATACCTTCGAAAACAAGGTTACCCTAGCTACCAAATAGGTGGCAATCCACTGAGCACAGAAGAAGTTATCAGGGACCTGGGGACCCAGGTTGATAGTAGTCTGTCATTCGACACCCATGTAGCTAAAGTAGTTAGGAAGTCCTTCTACATTGCCCACCTTATCATGAAGGGATTCTCATCTAGATCAAGGGAGGTCATAGTCTCCCTTTACTCATCACTCATCAGACCAATGACTGAGTACAATGCCCCATTCGAATGTATCTGACCCGACACTTGCAGCAGCTGGAGAGGCCACAAAAGTTCCTCACCAAAAGGATAAAGGGTCTCAAAATCTGTCCTATGCTGCCCGACTGAAAGAACTCCAGCTCTATTCAGTCTGCTCAGAGGTGACCTTTGCCTGACATACAAGGCCATGTCAAACCCAGATTTGATGAATATGCTTCACCTCAAAAATCTAGATCCATCAGAGCCACAAGGGGAGACTTAAACCTCGACACGGCTATTAATAGGACGTGCTGGAGGGATAGATTCATCACCCAAAGACTCCCTATGCTGTGGAACAAAATCCCGGTACATGTGAGGCAGAGCACCTCGCTGGCCTTGTTCAAGAGAAATCTTGACCAATGGATGGGAGATCGCAGATATACCCCAGGAATTACCTCAGTGTCACTGCTCGACAGAGGCACAGCAAAATAATGGGTATAGTTCCCCATACTAAAGGGGTGGCACAATGGGCTAGGCTTATAAATGCCCTCGGGCAGATAGCCTAGTATGAACCTATGAACCTATGAACCTATGAACTCTTCCAAAAAATTGCTAGTGCAAACTGTTAAAACCAACAATTCAGCTGGTGAATCACTATTCTCCAACTCTCCCAGTAAAAACTGGAACCTACTTCCTGCTGAACTCACCACTGACCTCCTCCTTATCCCAATTCAAAAAAAATCCCTTAGGAAATACCTAACAATGCAATGGCTTTGACCTTGTACAAACCCTGAATAACCCCCACTCAAACATAATTCATAAATGAGAACCTCATTACAAGAATAAAACTCTTGACTCTCTGTTTAAAATTCTGTGTATCACCCACCTACTGGAAAGATTTAAAGTTAACACAACACCATGTATGATAACCACCTTAATAATGTGTTTTCCTTTTTCAGATGAAATCTTTAACTGTTTTTTTCTCAGCTACTTGCTTCCAATCTTTGCTGTGTGTATCTGAGAAAAACGTGTACCTGCGTGTACATATCGTTAGACAAATCTCAGTTTTGTGATTAACTCACTGTAATAATTTCACTGTATTTACACTTGTTTTTGTACATTTGGAGCTTTTCTCCCTGGATCTCCACTGAAAATGGACCTGTATCCAGTCGGACTTTCCCGGTTAACAAATGTAAAATAAAAAATAAATAAATAAATAATAAACTAGACCAGTGACCTACCAGTGTTCTTTCCAAATTTTGCCAATAGATGAGAGTACTACCTTCACTCTTTGGACATACATAGACAATTGAGATTTTATCTAGACAGGACCAAACCTGTCCATAAATCTGAACAGCTTTTCATCTCCTGTTTTGGACCCAGAATGGGAGAGGCTGTTTCCAAGGTTACCTTATCAAAATGGCTAAGGGACTGCATATGTTTCATCTATTCCATCAGTAATGAACCTCTGCCAAAAGTTAATGCTCACTCCACTAGATCTATGGCAACATCGGTAGCTTTTCATTCCAGGGCTTCCATGGATGACATCTGTGCAGCAGCTACTTGGGCTAAGCCTCATACCTTTATCAATCATTACAAATTGGACCTGGTTTCCAGAGGGAGAGCTGCCTTTGGCTCAGTGGTACTCAGGATGTTCTTCCATAAGGGCTGCCCATGGGCTTCAAGGTAGCTTGGGATTCTGTCCCATCATTGATGAATGGAAAAAAGATTAACAACATCAGATAAAGAAGTTATGTCTTACCATAACATTCCATCTGTGTTGTTCATCTTCTTTCATTCATCACTTCCCACCCTCCTTCCCCCTCCAAAGGCTTCTGGGGGATGCTTTGGGTCTAAGTGGTGCCCTAGGGTAGTTGCGCAGAAGTGGCCTCGGCTTTACTTCCTTTTCTCTAGCAAACTCAATCTGAGGTAATAGGGAGAAGGGAATTCTGGGTAGAGACTTAGCTCGAGAGTTTTTTGGCTGGAGCGAGCTTGGTAAAAAGGCCGACTCGTTTCCGAGGGCTCGGAGCAAAACCCATCTGTGATGAATGAAAGAAGATGAACAACACAGATGGAACATTATGGTAAGACATAACTTCTTTTTGCCACAAGTATAGATCAGTTTACTGCACTAGTAAACAGTGGCTGACACATCATTTTAGCACAAGCACCCCCCCTCAGTCACTCACGCACATGCAACATGTGCCTGTCCCTGTGTTGTCAGAATTTCCCCATTGTGTCCTTTTTCCCTCTCGGTTTATTCATGGATGAGAATAGTTAGTAATTAATACCAGACGTTAGATTTTCATACTGCATATCCTTTAGTAAATATTTGGTAGCGCAACATGGGTTTCTAACGTTGTAGGAATAATACTTAAAATTTGTCCATGAATATGTCCCACCACTAATTTTGGCTTTGTCTTCATGTCTTGCTGTACGAGGTTGAGAGCTAAGCTTAAAGCTCCCCTTCTCCTCCCTCGTAACACACACCCAATTTGCAAGCATTGAATAATACCAGAAATCATTATATGTTAAAAGGTCCTTTTGTACTAACTTAACAGTCAATGGGTTAGATAAATGCTGAAGTTTCCTTTGACAAAAGTGCATTGCTTGAATCCTTTGTCCCTCTTTGTAGTTTCCTATACTTTGTTTTAAATTCTTATTTTTTTCATCAAATCCCTTCGCATATGACTCTCCCTGGAATGCCTTCATAGCACCTAGCATGGTTGCAGAGAGAGCCCACCACTGTGCTGCACATCTTCGTGCAAAAGCACCATGGTGGAGCTGTCTCTGAATTTGAAATAGCTGTTGGCAGATATATACCTCACAGTAACTGTTAGGAGTTCCCCTCAATACAGTAATATATAATTAACTTACAAAATGTATTTATTATTCATTATATTCCTGTGACTTCCTTTGGGTGAGTATTAACTGGATGACATTTCAGTTCATTGACTCCACTGCTCACAGATCAGGAATCATTTAATCACTGATTACTTCTCTGCAAGACATAGTGGAACTGTATTCTTTTCATATCACTGATTTCACAGGTACTGGATATAGTAATGTAAACACATGCTGCTTAAACTTTCTCCATCTTTTTGTTAAAAAACACCCTCTCCAAATCTCTGTAAAGAACTTTCTCCTTTACTTTCCATTGTGAGCAGCAACTTTCTGCAGTGCATGTTAATAGTTCCAGTGTAAATGATACCTGTATATATACTCTACAGTTTACTCTGCTATCAGGAAGATACATCAGTTATGAAATCATACAACTGTTTTGGCACTTTGTAGCCCATGTTACAACTGAAAAAGGTTATTTTGGATCAGGTTATCACATGAAATAAATGTATAAAATATTTTAGAGAAAAAAATCCTTCATCTTAAGCAGGCAGTTTAGTTAAATGCAGGAAATTGTATTAACTCTTTTACATGGTGAGTTACCTTTATACTCTGATTGTTGCATAACAGCATTTTTTTCTTGAGGAGGAGGGGGTGGCTGGTGTTTCTTTATGCATTGTTTACAGTCTGATGACGTTAAGTATATCTGCAGGATAGAGTAGCTAAAAATAGGAACTGTCATAATCCTCTAAATTCTTGCTATTGTCATTTTAGTGCTCAGTAACTTGTGGTATTGGAACAATCAGAAGACGAGTCAAATGTATGGATGCAGAAGGTTTATCCAGTACCCTATGTCTTCCTCACGAGAAACCAAAAAACACAATGTCTTGTCAAAAAAAAGATTGTGAGTAGTTTTGAGATTTTTGCTTTCCTTTTCACAACTTGTTATTGTGCTAATAGGATTTGGTATTTCAGTGTGTCAGGTTTTGTGTGTGATCTTAAGTGGTCCATTACTGAAAGCTTTTGCAGAACATTATAGAACTGTTTAGAATTTTTTTTATACTTGAGTAAATAGAATATTGAGCCTCACTTTGATACCCTATGCCATAAAAAGTATTCTTCTTAATAAAGTATGCCTTTTAAAAAAAAATGTTAAAAGATGACGTTATCTAAGGGGAATCAGATACCCCCAAACCTTCTGCTTAGTAAGGTGTTATTATACCGTCCTTTTTTCTGTAATCGGCTCCAAAATTATTCCATCTTGTGTGGGAAAACATTCTGTTTCAGCATTTATGTAACAGTGAGGGACACGAACATGCACATGCACAGTGATACTCAGACACATGCATCCTTGCATATACTCACACACGCACACACACACGCACACACACACACACACACACACACACACACACACACACACACACACACACACACACACACTCACTGATGCACCCACAGACAGAAACACCTATTAATGTATGCACTTACAAGCCCACATCAACGTTTAGAACACACACTTTTCAATGCTGTCCAAAATGAGAAACATCAGACGAGAGAGATGTGGAGCATGTTGCACAGTGCAAATTAGCAGGGTAGCGTAAATGGACACGATATGGGACATTCTAAAGTACAGACAATGGAGATGTATAATTGTCAAAATAGTACAGTATGTAGCACATGCCAATGAGTGTTTAATAACAAAAAAGATAGTGAACCCCATGGATTAGGCTAATGATGACAGCTGAAATGGTAGACTAATTCAGAAATGTATAAAACATACCTACTGTGCCGTGACACGTACCCTTTGTGAACATGAAATCCACACTGTATATAATGGCACTGATGCTAGCAGTAGCAGCAGAAGCACCTGCGTGTGGCACAGTGTTGTGCTAATCATGGCCACCCACACCAATGGAGAAGGTAGAGACTGTGCCAGAAATACTGCCAGCTCACAGACATGCAGATTAGTATACAAGGAACTGTGTCATCCACAAGCAGAACCGGTGTATGCATAGTATGCATATTCTTCTGCATGTTAATGTCTAGTCTTAACCATTATTAGCTACAGCGGTCTTCAGAAAACTATAGAGAAGACAGAAGGGATATTGCAGGGGTCAGCCTCATGCATCCATGACACTGTGCTGCAGCATGCAGAGGTGCATGCCTGGTTCACCAGGGGGTGGGAACTAGCATTATGCAAGCATTTCATGGCAAAGCCCATTTCTCTGTGGTCTTGGTAACCATACATTGCTCAAATGTTGCCACTAAGGCAGAAACTGGTCCAGGTTTTTTTTCCCAGAGGGTCTATCATGCAACAGTAGCAGAGGCTTCTACTCCCTGACCTGCCTGGTGGTCTGTAATGCCCAGGTAATTAATTATAATGTGCCCATGCACCACTTAAGCAGTTCACATGAGTCACACTTTTGGCACATGTCCATATTCTACTAAAGATTCCTGTGAGGGATCTTTTCATAAGGTTATCTGGCTAAAATGTGCAGTAGGTGCATACACATGTTGGATGGAACAAGTTTATATATAGAAGTACCATACAAGCAGGGAGCAAGCTACATGTACTGTTTTGTTTATTGTATGACATAGGTGGTGCTAGATATGCCCTGGATCCCTGCTTAATGATCCCCATGCCCAACACCCAGACAAGGAGGAATTAGCCTATAATTTAATCCATGCAGAAATCCAAAACATAGTAGAGCATGTTTTCAGAGTCCTGAAGGGATGCTTCTGATGTCTAGACAACTCAGTCAGGGCACTACAGTGCAGTTCAGGTATTTGCAGCAACATGGCACTGCACAAACAGATGGAGCAGCAGAAGACCATCTTGTTGAGGTCTGAAATACCAGTCAAAGCAGCAGTTGTTAAAAATTCAAAGGGGGATATTTCAGGGTGACTCTTAGTCACTGCTTCTCTTTTCTCTTGCCTCTAATTCTCTTCTTTTTGTGGATGATTTAAAACTCAGATGAGGAGCTGAAAGCACAACTGCAAGTGGTCAAAGCTTTCTCAGATGTGTTACGATTGTTATTGATCTTTATTGTTTTATACTTTATTCTTTCATTTTTTGTATACATGATTCATGATAGTTTGTATATTGTATTTTTCATTACTTGTTTCAAAATTGTTATCTTAATGGGAAAACAAATAAAAAAATATTTGAAAGTGGAAAAAAAAACTTTCTGAGATGGTATAAGAATGTAATTTGGTCTTGATAAATGTGCAAAAGCAACCTTTAAAACAGGAAAGCTGCAGCACCAAGAAAATATCAGTTTGTGACAGGAATGTGATATAAAGGAACTTGTGCAGCAGGGGGTGTAGGGTATATATCAGAAGCTCGAGCAGTCAAAAGAGCGAATGCTCTTTGATCAAGCTTTAAAGATCAAACTTCTAAACAGCAAAAACATGGAACAATGATTTTTTTTTCCTAGGGGAAAAAAATCACTGCTCCGCAAAAAAAAAAAAAAAAATGTAAACACAATAAAAGGTGTGGGGCTTTACCCCCCCCCAACCCCCCTACTTAAATATACCAACTCCGAGATCGCACCACAATGGAGAAAATGGAAAACTTCCAAAGACAGCCCAGGGATTTTTTTTCTCTGGGAAAAAAATCACTGTTCCGCATCTTCGCTGTTTAGTGCCTTCGATCTTTAAAGCTTGATAAAAGATCATTCACTCTTTTGACCATTCAAACTTCTGATATAGAACCCCGGGTGTTTATGAATATCTGGGAGTTGATGAAGGATTGACAGTAAACATGCTCAAATTCAAACAAAACTCAGTAAAGAATATTGTAGAAGGCTAAAATTAATACTAAAACAATGCTGCCATCTAGGAATAAAGTTCAAATTCTAAACCAATTTGCTGTCCCTGTTCTAACTTACAGATGTTAAGTTGTCAATCTCGCCTTCTTTCTTGCTTGATGGGTTCGGAGCCGATCCCTTGCTAAAGCTCGAGAGTCACTTTTACCAGCTCGAGGCAGCCCCATATCCCATGATGCAAGGCGGTAAGTACCCAGATCTGCTTAGGAGGTCTTCTTTACCAGCTCCTGGTAAGTTGTTCACTTTGTGATATTTAAGCCCCTTTTTAGTCAAAAACTCCTTTATTGATAGTTTAAGTTTATATTCTACCCTTTCTGACAGAATTTCCCTGTCTCCTTTAATTTTTTGTTAGTCAATCTTTCCCTATCCCATCCCCCCCCTGTTAGGGTGTGTGTGTGTTGGATTTTATAGAATACCTTTTGGTATTTTGTGTAAGTTAATTTGGACTGGTGTTGTGTGTGTGTTGTGTTTTCAGCACCATGTCTAAGGAGAGGGTCTCAGGTTTTAAGAAGTGTGACTCGTGCTGTCAGAAGATGTCTCTGACAGACGGTCACACTTCTTGCCTGTATTGTCTGGGCCCTCTTCACCTGCAGGACTCCTGTGCTATTTGTCACTCCTTCAGCCAGAGAGCCCTGCAGGAGAGACGCATAAGCTGATTCTTAGGGGTTTCTTGCCGGAGGGCTCTCCGCCAAGTCGGCTCCACCAAAATCAGCAAAACCTGCCAAGGCCCAGGCTTCTGTATCTAAGCCTGCGGCCTCGGCCCGACTGCATTGAGTCGAGATCGGCTCGCTGGAGCCGATTCTGGCTTGACAGCTTTCGCACCGATGGCTATCGGTGCCGAATCTGTATTGACCACTTCGATGTCGGCTCCCATCGCTTCCGACACCCATCTGGCACAGGCAGCTCTTTCGGCCCGCATCGACTCCGACACCGTTACTTTGGTGGCTGTGTCGGCTCCGCTGGAGCCGATACATCGAGCTTCCTGTCGGCTCCGAAGTCGGCTCGACAGGATCTATAGTATCGGCCCGATGGCTCATTCCAGGAAGAGGTCGAGGTCTCCTTCCTTGGAGCCGATACTTTCGCCCGCTTCACCTCTTCTATCGGAACGGAGCCATCGGAGCCGATCTTCAAGGTCATCCAGGTTGTCAGATCATGACCTAGAGAGAGTGGTCAGTAGATTACTCAAGTCACAGGTACTGGCCCAAATGTTACACAGTCCGTCTCAGCAGACGACTGTTGGTCCACACCCGTTACAGTTCCTCCTTCAACTCTACCCCAGAGCTTGGAGTTGGAGTCTTCGGCATGGTTACTGCTACGGCTGGAGGACGGATACCCCTTCTGTTCCTTCAGCCTCTACTCTTATCTCCTCTTAGACCTTCCTTAGAGGGATTCGTGGTCGGGCTTCCATGGTCTCCTCCGAGGGGTGAGTGGCATCGACCCTTGTCCGAGCCCGCTCTTCCCCTTGGAGCCTCGGCCTTGGTGAGCTCGGCTCCGACATCTGCCTCGAGACTTCCCTTCGGTGGTCCCTGGAGTTCCTAGCTCTTCGGAGCGGGTTCTCTCGGACCTGCCTGGGAGGGGAGCATTCGAGGTGATGAAGAGTGTACTGGCCACTGGTATCAGTCAGCAGTCTGTTCCCGTAGCTCCTCCCTCTATAGTACCTGTTGACATCTCTGCCACTTCTCTTGCTACAGGACCCAGAGATCCTCCGCCTCAGGTTTCCCCATTGGGAGTTTCCCCCTCTTCCGAGGATTCTCCTGATGCTTCGGGAGATCCTCCTAGGAAGAGGACTTGTAAGAGGAAGCATGTAGACTCCCAGTCTGTCACTGATACTGACTTTGATGAGTCAGAGGGATCCCCTTGATCCCCCTCTCAGGATGTCTCCTTCTCAGACATCCTTGATCTTCTCAAACAGAGGGAAACTGGCCCACCAACAATCCCTCTGAGGATGAGTCAGTATACCTAGAGGCGATTGGATCTCGGCCCTCCACCTCCTGGGTGTCTCCGCCTTTCGACCCCCTTATGCAGGTTATTGCACGGCAGCTCCTGACTCTGTAGAGCCAGTCCCTAGGAGGCCTTCAAAATTTATCACTGCCCCAGTGACAAACAATTCCTTACCAAGGGTGTCCCCGCTGATGCCATGGTGGTGGCTGCGGCCACCAAAAGGAACTTGCAGATCCTTCCGTGCCTGTCCATCCTCCTAATAAGGACTCTAGGACCATGGATAGGTAGCAAGCGGATGTTTTCCTCAGCGACCTTTGCTATGCTCGCTGAATTATCTTTGTCACTTCACCAGACTCCAGAGAGATATCCTGAAGGAGCTGGGAGAAGTAGTTCAGGATCCTACAGCTGCAGGGGCTCAAGAAAAGATTGCTTCAGCTAGGAACCCTCAATTCCTGTTAACTCCTCCATGCGCTAATATCTTATGCTGCGGATGGAGAGTAGAGCCGCAGGCACAGGTGTGGCTCTTAGACGCCAAGCCTGGATGCGGCTATGTGATTTTGCGGATCCCTTTAAGGCCCTTCACAAATTCTCCCTTTGATGGGTCAGCTTTGTTTGGCCCTCAGGTGAAGGAAACCTTGACCAGGTGCGAGCAGGACGGCAAGACTCTTTCTGCTGTTGGAGTCCGTTTTCCACCCCTTCTAGGCCTTATCCCAAAGGACAGAAGGGTGGGAAGATGTGGTTCCGAAATCCCAAGGAGTCACGCCGATTCACGTGGTCAGTTTACCCCTAGAGGCAGAGGGGTAACAACAACAGACGCCTAGAGGCAGAGGGGTCCAAGAACCAGGGAAACAGGGAGCCTCTCTCTGACAAGCCCTTTCAGCATCCCTGAGGTGTTGCCCGGCTGTCTCTCCTTGGAGGCAGTCGGGAAGATTATCACTGTACCCAGAAGCCTGGCATTCCCTCACTCAAGACAGATGGGTACAGTCGATCATATCCAAGGGTTACATAATTCCTTTCGAGGAAAGTCCTTTCCCTCAAATTCCCTTCCAGATGTACCACCCGGTCTAAGGGAAATTGCAGAGTTAGAAGTCTCAAAACTACTGCAAAAGAGCCATTCAGCCAGTTACAACAGACCATTCAGAGCCCGGAATCTACTCAAGGTTCTTTTGGTCCCCAAAAGACGGGAGACTGGAGACCAGTATTGATCTCAGCAGACTCAACAAGTCTGTGAGGAAGAGAAGATTCGAATGGTCACTCTTCAGTCAATTCTGCCCTTCTTACAGAAGGACAACTGGATGTGCTCAATAGATCTTCAGGATGCATTATCACATCAAAATTCACAGACGCTCCAGAAGATTTCTCCGGCTGGGGTCCAGTCATTTCCAGTTCAGAGCCCTGCCCTTTGGTCTCACTACAGCCCCCAGAGTGTTCACCAAATGCATGGCAGTGGTCACGGCTCACCTGAGACGCCAAGGATTCCAGGTGTTTCCAGATCTCGACGACTGGCTCCTGTCAGCCACCACCATGCATCAGCTTATACAAGCCAGGGATTACACAATAGACCTTTGTTCTCATTTAGGCATCTCAATAAACTAAAGTCATCCTTATCGCCCTGCCAGTCTATTACCTTCATAGGCAAACTTAAACACTGTTCGGATGTCAGCTACCCTTACAGAACAAAGAGTTTCAGACATTCAGACTCATGTCAGGATCATTCTGGCCAACAAGAAAATACAGGCCAGAATGGTTCTAAAGGTATTAGGTCTCATGGCTGCGCCATTACTCTTCTTCCCTGGCTCGATCCTACATGCGCCTCCGTCAGTGGATGCTGTTCACACAGTGGTCATACCAGCAACTTCCAATGCGCCACCAGATTCTGGTGACACAGACATGCAAACAGCATCTTACTTGGTGGACCACATCGTCTCAGGTTCACCAAGGCAGGTGCTTTGTACCTCCGCCCGATAGCCACTGTCACCACGGATGCCTCCCTGATCGGGTGGGGGTCATTATCAGGCAGGATGGTTCATGGGACGTGGCAACCGTTCGAGTACCATCTGCACATAAATGTCCTGGAGATGAGAGCAGTGCTTTTAACGTTGCAAGCCCTCAACGACTTTCTTCCCGTAGGGACAATTGCAGTCCAAACAGACAACATGTCTGTAGTTTGGTATATCAACAAACAGGGCGGAACCAAGTCCTACCCCTTGTGTCGAAGCGCTCAGACTTTGGCAATGGGCGATCTCCTCTCATCGGTTTCTGGTAGCAACGCATATCCCTGGGAAAACCAACATTATAGTGGACAGATTGAGCAGAGCTATCCTCATGCCTCACGAGTGGTCTCTCAAGCAGTCTATAGTGGAAGAGATTTTTCTGGAATGGGGTCGCCCATGTTGCGATCTTTTGCTACTCCCCAAAACAGCAAATGTCCAGACTTCTTCAGCCTCTTCCCTCTATCAGGCCATCCCCAGAGACGCTCTAACCCAGGATTGGCCCCAGGGACTTCTTTATGCCTTCCTCCATTTCCTCTGATCCCTCAGGTGATCCAGAAAGCTACCGCTTTGAGGGCCAAATTGATTCTCATTGCCCCTTACTGGCCTCGACAAGTTTGGTTCCGTTCCTCCATCATCACCTTGTGGTGCAGCGCATCTGGACCCAGTGCCAGATCTTCTGATTCACCAATCAGGTCAGCTGCACCGGTCAATCCCGTCTCTCAACCTCACAGCATGGTTGCTCCACTTCCTTCCTTAGCCAGGCTTCCTTTGATCTCTAACCCAGTTAGAGACATCATAGTAGCTTCACTAAAATCCTCTACCAGGAGGATTTACACAAGCAAATGGAAACATTTCTCTTATTGGGCTAAGGCCCAAAATATTGATCCTTTTACTGCCCCTGTTCAGGCAGTTCTGGACTTCTTAGCAGAGATTTTTCATGCAGGCTCCTCTTCTTCCACAGTCAGAGTTCAATTGGCTGCTATTTCCAACTTTCATGTCGGGATAGCAGATCATAATATTATGTCCCATAGGCTCTGCAGGGCCTTCTTGAAAGGAATTTTCCTACTAAAACCTCCGATCAGGAATCCTCCTCCTCAGTGGGATCTAAATCTAGTGCTGACATCCTTGATTCTTGAGCCAGCTGTTTCTTGTTCCCTGAAACATCTTTCTTGGAAAACTTTATTCTTAGTGGCTATTACATCTGCCAGGAGGGTGTCTGAACTTCATGCTCTTCGGTTCGACCCCTATTTGGTTTTTCACAAAGACAGAGTATCTTTGAGAACTAACCCAACCTTTTGCCTAAGGTCGCTTCAAAGAACAATTTGAATCAATCCATTGATCTCCTGTTTTTTCCTAACTATTCAGATAGGGCTGAACAAAAGTTACATTATCTTGATGTCCACCGTCAACTTAGATATTATTTGGACAGAACAAAAAATTTAGAAAATCTGATCAACTTTTTGTTTCCTATGGATAATAAAAAGGCCTTCCTGTTTCTAAAGTGACCTTGTCCAGATGGCTTTCTTCGTCATCTCTGAAATTTATACTCAGGGAAAACAGCTGTGCTCTAAACCTAAAGCACATTCAACTAGGAGCTTAGCTACTTCTACAGCTTTTCAAGCTAGACTTCCTTTGGACACTATTTGTGCAGCGGCCACTTGGGCCACTCCTCACACTTTTGTTTCCCATTACAAATTGGACTTGGCCTCCAGGGACAGAGCCAGTTTTGGCTCTACAGTCCTCAAGAGTTTGTTCCATTGAGCCACCCAGGATAGAGGTGCTAGGACGGTCCCATCAAGCAAGAATGAAGGCGAGATTGACAACCCATGTTAGTTGTCTTCTCTTCTTCTTTCTTGACCCCCTCCTTCCCCCTGGCCTGGACAGACCTTGTATAAGAAACTATTATGCTAAAGACCATTTAGACCTGGTCCTTTTTACATCTGTAAGTTTCTTCTTCCTTTGGGAAGTATTTTATGCTTGGTGCTATTGCCCTTTGTTAACAAACGAGATCTGGGTACTTACCGCCTTGCATCATGGGATATGGGGCTGCCTCGAGCTGGTAAAAGTGACTCTCGAGCTTTAGCGGCTCCGAACCCATCAAGCAAGAAAGAAGGCGAGAGAAGACAACTAACATGGAACGTTATGGTAGGTACATAACTTCTTATTTTGTGGTGACTGACTGCCCCAAAAGGTATTGGATCAGTTGGACAGGAAAACAAGAAAAATGCTTCACACTTATCAAATAACATATAAAAATCAGCGTATACCAAAATTATATATCCCTCTTTATGATGGGTATAGCTCTCCTCAAAACTGGTTATATGTATAGATCTGCAATTGTAGGACTACATACATTAGCTGCTGACCTCATCAGATTCAAACATAGTGCAAGTTTTGAAATATGAAGACAATAAATCTAAGATGCCTTCCCTGATTAGAAGCATATCGGTGTCAAGCAGGAATGGAAACCAAACCTGAAGTAGATAGAAATCAGGCAGTAGCTGAATATAAGGAGAAGGTCAATATTAACTGAACTGGAAGTTAGTCAGTGTTTGCTGAATTTTGTTATTTGCTAGTAATTACAGGTGTGGGGGTAGCCACATTCTTTGATTTCCTGTCCTTGCCTATTTAAGTGGTACAGTGTGAAATATTTTCTGCTTAAAAACCTCAGCTTTGGCCGGCTAAGAACTTGCTGTATTCAACTGGACGTATAAGAGAATTTAAGTACCTTTATCTGCACTTTTTTTTCAAAAAAAATACAGTATTTAAATTGATTTTAACTGTGTGTTGCAGGAATATTAACTGAACTGGAAGTTTTGACTCTGCTCTTCAGTTAGTCCCACCCACTCTCCCTGTTTTTGTTTTGGTGTTAATCTTAGTGGCCTTGAAACTGCCCGCCCCTCTTGTAAATTTGTGTTTGGATACTCCTGGGCCCATCTCATTTGCTCACTCAACTGAGTGCAAGTGAGATCATATTCTGATTTCAGGCACTCCTACTGTGCACAAAGAGAGCATCTGGGAAACAGAAAAAAAAATTAAGCTTGTTTCCTGCCTTTCCTGTTAAGTGGTATAGACTATTTGTAGGCTTCTGAGCCCCCAAGCCCTTCTGTGTTGGAGGGAAGCCTTCTAGCTTAGTTTTTTTTTCTTATAACTAGCCAGTTTTCTAGTTTCAGCACTCAAATCTGTTTCTTTGATCTCAGCACTTGTTCAGAAAAAAAAAAAAAAAATTCATCTGCTTTTACTGTACTTGTGTTTCTACGTACTTTATTTTACTTTTGCATCACCTTAAAAGTACTCAATTGTATTTATTACTGCTTGGTGTAACTCGTTCTAAGCCTTTTGGTTTAAACACTTGGGCTTCGGACCAGTTGTTTTGCACTAAGAGGGTTTGTGGTCTGCACTGTAGTGGCAGAACAGGTAGCTTACATCCTTCTAGGTTGGGAACTGCTGATTGAGGACTCAGTGTCTGTTATTCTAAAAGTGTATTAATTCTGGTTTAAGCACTTGGGCTTTCAGGCCAGTTATTTTACATTAAGAGAGTACGTGGTCTGCACTCTTGTGGGAGGAGAGGCTGGACTCTACCCTTCTGAGCTGTGAATTTCTGGTTAAAGGCTTATAGTGCATGCATATCTGAACTGCTTCTTACTGAAGTTGGTGCGCCTTGTTTGCTGTGGCATAGACTGGATTCGGGCCTGCTGGATCTAGCTTTGTTTGTGTAACTTGAGCACTAATCCAGGCATTCTCTAAAGTATTCAGTTGTATTTATTACTGCTTGGTAGTAACTTGATTAAAGTGTAGCTATCATTCTAAGTCTTTTGGATTAAGCACTTGGGCTTCAGACCAGTTGTTTTACATTAGGAAGGTTTGTGGCATGCACTGTGGTGGCAGGACAGGCAGCTTTCATCCCTCTAAGTTGGGAACTGCTGATTGAGAGCCCAGTGTCTGCTATTCTTAAAGTGTATTAGTTCTGATTTAAGAAGGTTCGTGGTCTGCACTCTTGTGGGAGAAGAGGCTGGACTCTGCCCTTCTGAGCTGGGAATTTCTGGTTAAAGGTTTATAGTGCCTGAATATTTGAACTGTATCTTACTGAAATTGGTATACCTTGTTTGCTGTAGCATAGACTAGATCCAGGCCTGCTGAATCTAGCTTTGTTTATATGCTTGTTGTTTGTTTGCTTGTTATTTCCCTGGAACGTGAATTCCACCTAATACGCGGCTTCTCAGCACTTCTGTGGATCACTAGTGATATCTGCATTGCTTACTGTACTTATTTCCTTGTTTCACTTGAAAGAAAGTTACTGTTTGTCGTTTTTGCATTTAAGTTACCTGTAACACATTGCACTTAAGTTACCTGGCACTTGCTCGCTAAAGCAGTTATATAAGTCAGCACTAAAAATTAAAAGCACTACACCCTCACTCCCCACTGGCCCTTGTTTTCAATTATTAAGGAATTCCCAATATTATTCTAGCATGTCCAAAGGTCAGTTGTCAATCTCTTCTCCGGTCCAGCTGGTGAATCTGGAAATTTTGAGGCAATGTTACAACTGCCTCATGTACACAGACAACCCTCTCCTCCTCCCAACAAATTCCAACACATGTGAGAGATGCAACCATATAGCCAAACTGGAGGCTAAGCTCTCTCAACTCAGTACTGGCGTAACCAGTCAGGAGGAGAAGGAAACCACACTCACTACAATTCCAGTCTTACATAGACCTACCACGACAGCAAACCAAACACATAATCACACAAAAACATACTCGGAGGCTCTAAATAAAGATCTGCCTAAGCAGCAGAGACCTCCAAAGCAGACACCCAAGCAACCGCTACCCCAAAACAAAACACGTGCAACACATATCTCACAAAGCCAGTGTGCCAAACAGTCACAGCCCTTAAGACTAAACAACACACCTGATACACTTGTAATAGGTGACTCTATCGTCAGGCACACTGACGTCCCGCTCACCAGGCTGAACAAGGAGAGGGTCACGTTGAGCAGCCTGTTGGGCGCTAGGATCCGCCACATAACACAAGCACTTAGGTCACTCCAAGGCAAGTACAAATATGACTCAGTCATTGTCCATGCTGGTGTGAATGACCTGAGACGTACCTCCCTGGACTACATGAAAAGAGACATAAAGGAGCTCTCTGAGCATGTAGCCCAGGCCGGTATGACCCTGACCTTGAGTAGCATCTTACCCTCACCAAGAATGATGCCACAATATGAAGACAAGATGATCAATTTCAACAATTGGCTTAAGTACTGGTGTCATTCAAAGGGGATCCAATGCCTGTCAGTTTGGGATGATATGCTCGACAAGCCACGATGCTTTGCTAGGGACGGCTTGCACCTGTCACCCCTGGGCTTTTGGATATTGGCAAAGGCTCTTGCTACCCCCATAGTGCCTTTTTTAGGCAAGGCTCAAAAGACAAACCCACCTCCATAGGTATCACAAGGGATAAGAAACTAAGAGTAATGCTACTCAACGCCAGAAGTCTAAACCTCAAGATGCACGCACTCGAAACTCTCCTTAGCATGGAGAACATCGATATCTGTGCAGTAACAGAAACCTGGCTCAGGGCTCCCGAGAGCACCCCAGCACTACCAGGTTATACCTTATACCATGCTTTTCGGCCCCAAAACTTGGACCGAACCACAAAAGGGGGGGGGGGAGTATCAATATTCATCAAAGATACCCACACCTCCAGGTTGGTGGCAAAGCACGAAGCATCAGAGACTATCCATGTGCAACTAACAGTGGGTAAAACTGCCTTCCAGTTTATAGCCTGCTACAGACCACCCTCCCAAACCCAGGAACCCCACTCGGCCTTTCTGAGAACACTGGAAAATATGAAGGTCTCTCCAAACACCATTATATTGGGCGACTTCAACTACCCAAACATAGACTGGGAGCATTATTCTAGCTCCAACACCCTAGCCCAAAGGTTCCCAAAATTTATAAACTCAAATGCTATGGAACAACTTGTTACCACTCCCACAAGAGGGGAAAACATACTGGACCTGATCATCACCAACATGGGGACTCTATGCTCCAGACCAGAAGTGTATCCCTCACTGGTAAGATCAGACCATAAACTAATCTCACTGGATATTCACATCCCGACCCCACCACCTGCCCAGAAAACCACAGTGAAAAACTTCTCTAAAGCAAATTTCACACTCCTCAAAACCGAGGTAGAATCCTTCAAAGCCCCCGGGCCTGTGGAAAATACGGCCCAGACCGCAGAATCCTTTATAAATGCATTCTATGAACACCTTCAGGAATGCATGGATCATGCGATCCCAAATAAAACCAAGACCCAATCCTCCAAAGGCAGACATCCTGTCTGTTGGACCCCAGCCATAAACAAACTATACAATAGAAGGAGGAAGCTACTAAATTGTAGAGCAAAATCCCAAAAAGGGAAGGCATCACTGATCAGTATTAGCAAAAAACTACGGGCACTCATAAAATTGTCTAAGGCCAGCTTCGAGAGAAAAATTGCACAGGACACTAAGGATAATCACAAGGCTTTCTTTAGTTATGTTAGGAACCTGGGTGGTAATTCCCAGATATGCTCAGAATTAGTCCAAAATGACAAAAAATACACTGAACCCACAGACATTGCCAACATCCTAGCTGACAGGTTCAGCGCAAACTTCTCTCCCCTCCCCACCAAAAGGGCAAATATCTATCCCAGCAGAGTGCTGCCCCCCTGACATCTCAGATGCTCAGGTAAGAGCCGCCCTCTCCAAAGCAAAAAACACAGCATCAATGGGACCAGACGGTGTCCCGGGCTGCGTCCTGCATGAACTCCAAGAAGAGCTAAACCCAAACATAAAACTACTGCTCAATCTCAGCCTTATAACAGGATATGTGCCCAAAGAGTGGCGTACAGCAACAGTGGTCCCTCTCCATAAAGGTGGTGCCTCAACGGATCCTGGAAACTATCGCCCCATAAGCCTGACTAGCTTGGTCTGCAAAGCTATGGAAAGGATCATCATAGACCTCATAAATAGATATTGGAGACCTACAGACACTGGATCCTACCCAGTTCGGCTTTGTTAAGGGCAGATCCTGCCTCTTAAACCTGGTTGATTTCTTTGAAACAGTCACCAATGCCATTGACGAGGGGAGGTTGGTCCACACAGTCTACCTGGACCTCGCAAAAGCCTTCGATACAATACCCCACTAGGGCATTATAGATAAGCTCACCAGCTTAAATATAAACCCCTATGTCACTAGATGGATTGCAAACTGGCTCAAGGACAGAACCCACATGGTTAGAATTGCTGGAGCCATGTCAGACTCCAAACCAGTTACAAGTGGTGTCCCACAAGGCTCAGTCCTGGGACCTCTCTTGTTCGGTATATATTTCTCGGAGGTACAGGCCAACAAGGAAGGACTGTGGCTGACCAAGTTCGCAGATGACTGCAAACTGGGCGCCATAATCGACTCTCCAGCCGACACAAGCATCCTCCAAAAGGGCCTCATAGAAACAGACAACTGGTGCCAGAGCCATGGCCTCAAGCTAAAATGCCAAAAAGTGTATAGTCATCCCCTTTGGAAAAAACAAAGTGCCCACAAATTACCACATAGGTGGTAATCCATTAAGTACAGAAGAAGTAATTAGGGACCTGGGGACCCAAGTTGATAGCAATCTCTCATTTGACAACCACATGGCCAAAGTGGTTAGAAAAACATTTTATATAGCCCAACTAATCATGAAGGGATTCACATCTAGATCAGGGGAGGTCATCGTGCCTCTTTACTCATCCCACATCAGGCCCATAATTTAGTACAATGCCCCTTTTGGGATGTACCTTACCAGACACCTGCAGCAACTGGAAAGACCCCAAAAGTACCTCACCAAGAGGATCAAAGGGCTCAAACAGATGCCATATGCTGCCCGGTTAAAGAATCTCCCGCTCTACTCAGTGGCATACCACCTGTTCAGAGGCGATCTGTGCCTGACGTATAAAGCCATGTCCAACCCGGAATTAATGGACATGCTGCACCTCAGAAAATCCAAATCCCATCGAGCTATGCACTCGAGAGACTTGAACCTCAGCACTGAAATAAATAGGACATGCTGGAGGGACAGATTCACAACCCAGAGGCTCCCTTCACTCTGGAATAAAATCCCAGTCCAGGTTAGGCAGAGTCCCTCATTGACTCTCTTCAAGAGGAATCTTGATGAGTGGATGGGAGATCGTAGGTTTACCCCGGGTATCACTTCTGTGTCACTGTTGGACAGAGGCACAGTATACTAACCACGAAAAAGGGCATAGCAAAATAAATTTAAAATGGGTGGTGAAAGCCAAACACATTCTGGCTAGGCTTATAAATGCCCTAGGGCAGATAGCCTAGTATGAACCTATGAAAAGGCATGAAATGTGGCAAAGGCATAAAAATAGTTGCAAGTACAGATAACTCCTGGAATAGCATTATGTCAATCAGGATCTGACTCAGGAATGGCTAAGGAGAGGCGAATTTAAACCAAAAGATGAAAGGTTAGTATTAGTCGCCCAGGAGAGTGGACTATGTACATGTTGGTTTACATAATCCATTGAGCATGTGGGAGAAACAGACAAATGCAGGTTCTGTAAAACAGAACTGGAAACAGTCTCACATCTTGTTGCTGGGTGTGATACACTAATGGCAGAGGGCTTGTATTCTGAACAGCATAATAATGAGGCAAGACTGTTGCACTGGGGAGTGTGCAAACATTACAGTACTGAAGTATCTGAGAAGCAGGGGAAACGTGCCACAAAGCATTATAGAGATTGCTGAAGTTTATATCACATGGGATCACCCATTGCCAGCAGTTAAAAAAATAGTTGCGAAAAACCCAGATATAGTAATCCATGAAAAGAAAATAGTAGCCTTGATCATTGAAATTGCTACACTCAGTGGTTATACTGTCTTACGTACAGAGAGACAAAAAAATCATAAAATACCAGGATTAGCAGGCAGAAATGAGGGCAGTGTGGACAAAGCATTCCCGGATAGTTCCAATAGTATTAGGAGCAACAGGTTTTAGAAAAAGTAATTTATAGTCTTGTTTAGATAGGCTACCGTACTGATACATGCAACTCCCTATAAACTGCAGAAGAGTCAGTTCTGGACACACTGCAGGTGCTACAAAGAGCACGTTTGGCTAATATCAAAGATTGAAACAATGTTAATTAAACAAACTTTGTCATACTTTGACTTAAGAATGTGTTCCATTCCCATCATGGTATCAGAATCCCAAAAGACTTGGAGAAATTAAACTGGCAGAAATGGAGTAGCAGGTGACCATTTTGTCATGGTCTAAAATACCAGTCAACGCAGCAGAAAATAGGATGAAGAATCAGGGCAGGAGTATATAGCAGCAGTGCCACGTCTGAGGTAGAAGTGGGCACAGTACATTGCAGCATTGGCAAAGAGGTAACATTTTCTCCACAACAGTGGGCCATAAAGCAGACAGCACACACACCCTGTCTGCATAAGATATGTCATAGACTGGCCATGGTCTGCAACAGACATCACTGTACTCATGCAGGTTAGGGGGTGAGTAGAGCATAGTCAGCATCACTTGGATAGCTGCAGAAAACAGGTGAGTGCAATGCTGTATTATGGGCTAGGGTCACAGGAGATGAACATAGTAACCACATGGTGTCTGTGGTTCTGCGTTATCAGGGATCACTTAATTCAGTGGTTGGTGAAGCTGTCATGATGTAACCACTGGAGATGTCCATTGTTTTGGTTTGCAGTACTGGAGCTTGAAGTAGTCCATGGCAAGAAAGGTGCAAATTATGGCACTGTGCACATGCACAGACGAGACATAGTGTACTGTGATCCTCATAGGCACTGTTGCCCACAATCTGGACAAAGCCCAAGAACATATTGATAGCAGGCAGTGTGCCTAAAGGCAGCAGGGGTACATATAATTACAGAAATATGAGCATACAACCTATTAAGGCATCCCAGGAGTTGAGCCACAGTGACACCATTATGTATGTTTAGAGTAATGCCCATGACAAGGAGTGATGGCCCTTGTGCCCACAGGGGAGAGTGATAGCATCTCTAGAATGGTTTGTGTAGTCTCTGTTTG
Organism: Protopterus annectens; assembly: GCF_019279795.1. Classification (NCBI taxonomy): domain Eukaryota; kingdom Metazoa; phylum Chordata; order Ceratodontiformes; family Protopteridae; genus Protopterus; species Protopterus annectens. Next base: position 51,756,620 of record NC_056745.1, read on the forward strand.
GGATGGTCTGTGGCCAGCCCTCTCACATCCGGACCTTTCCACAGCCATGGAAGACATGACCTATAGAGGCATACCTGATGATGATTACAGTGTGTCTCACAGAGGCAATATTCCTGTCCCTGTTTTCAATGTCACTGAGCAGTGCACATCATCTCGCAAACAGTGCTATAGTTAGCAGTTTGTGTCTGAATTGCTCACCTGCAAATACACAGGTCAAGTACAGTCCTAGAGTAGTGGCAGTGCCAGCGTCCCCTACATCTCTGCCCTGTTGTGGACATGCACAACTCAGAGGTGGTGTATATTTGGATGTTGTGTGTGCCGGGGACACATGATGGACTGTCAGGTGCAAGATGTGCATGTGCACAAGTGAAACTGTATGTCCAACCTGTATCTGTACAGAGGCCTCTGTAGTAGTGAATGAAAATGTCCCCTTCCTGAGTAGTGTTACAGACTGTGCCACTGTGCCATCAGTCCGTGCAGCTAGCATGATGCCATTATTGTCAGCAGCAGGTGTGATGGACAGCAGCCTTATAGGTTCATAAGTTCATAGGTAAGTACTAGGCTATCTGCCCATGGGCATTTATAAGCCTAGCCACAGAGTGATGGCTTTCGCCTCCCCATTAGATTAGTAACCTGGGACTCTGTCAACAGGGCTCCTGAAGTGATCCCAGGGTAGAACTTACGATTACCCATCCACTCATCAAGATTTCTCCTGAAGAGGGTCATAGAGGAACTCTGTCGAATATGGATTGGGATTCTATTCCAGAGTGAGGGGAGTCGCTGGGACAGGAATCTATCCCTCCAGCATGTCCTGTTTATTGTTGTACATAGGTTCAAGTCGCTAGAACGAGTGGTTCTGAGGGATCTCGTTTTTTTGAGGTGAAGCATGTCCATTAGTTCAGGGTTTGACATGGCCCTATAGGTCAGGCATAGGTTACTTCTGAGCAGACGGTAAGCGACTGAGAAGAGCTGGAGCTTTTTTAGTCATGCTTCATAGGGTAGTTGTTTAAGGCCCTTAATCCTCTTAGTGAGGTACTTCTGTGGTCTTTCTAGTTGTTGCAGGTGTCTAGTGAGGTACATCCCAAATGGGGCATTGTACTCTATTATGGGCCTAATGAGTGAGGAGTAAAGGGGCACAATCACCTCCTTGGATCTGGATGAGAAACCCTTTGTGATGAGGTGTGCCACATAGAAGGATTTCCTGACTGTTTTGGCTATGTAGTTATCAAAGGAGAGCATGCTATCTACTTGGGTACCCAGGTCCCTAATTACTTCTTCTGTACTTAGTGGATTCCCATCTATGTGGTAGTTTGTAGGTACTTTGTTTTTCCCAAATGGGATTACTATGCATTTTTTGGCATTTAGCTTGAGGCCGTGACTTTGACACCAGGTGTTTGTCTCTGTGAGACCCTTTTGCAGGATGTCTGTGTCAGCTGGAGAGTCAATTATTGCACCCAATTTACAGTCATCTGCGAACTTGGTTAGCCACAGTCCCTCCGCCTTTGCCTGCACTTCAGAGAAATATATACTGAACAGGAGGGGTCCCAGGACTGAGCCCTGTGGGACTCCGCTTGTGACTGGTTTAGAGTCCGACATGGCGCCTGCCACTCTTACCGTGTGGGTTCTGTCTGAGAGCCAATTGGCAACCCATCTCGTGACATAGAGGTTGATATTTAAGCTGGTGAGTTTGTCTATGAATCCTCAGTGTGGGATGGTGTTGAACGCCTTAGCGAGGTCCAGATATGCTGTGTGGACCACCTTCCCTTCATCTATGGCCTTGGTGACTGTTTCGAAGAAGTCGACCAAGTTCAGGAGGCAAGATCTGCCTTTAACAAAGCCGAACTGGGTGGGGTCCAATGTCTGGAGGTTCCCAATGTCCCTGTTAATGAGCACCAGAATAATGCGTTCCATGGCTTTGCAGACCAAGCTAGTCAAGCTTATAGGGCAATAGTTCCCAGGGTCAGTTGTGGCACCACCTTTGTGGAGTGGTATGACAGTTGATGTACGCCATTCTTTGGGTACATAGGCTGTAGAGAGGCTGAGTTTGAATAGTGATTTGAGATGGGGGGGTTAGTTCATTTTGATGCTCGTGTAAGACACAACCTGGGATAGCATCTGGTCCCATTGATGCTGTGTTTTTGGCCTTTGCAAGGGCTGTCTTTACTTTTTGATCTTATTGATCTTATTGATCTGTTGCGCTGGAACTTCCACCAATAGAACGTGTGAAAACAAAATACACATGATATCTTTGGGCTTCTATTGAAATGTCGGGACTCACAATGCCAAGTCTTGAACAAAAAAAAAATATGTGGGAGAAGAGTGAATATCAAACATCACTCTTCTTCTTTAAACAATATTTGGGACAAGCCCCCACTGCTTCAAATTTATGGCAACTCCAAAAATGCCAAACCTTAGAGAAAAAGTAGTGTTCTGATAAATGGCAATAAAAGACTGATTTTTTTGGTTGTTCATTCTCCCATTCTGGGATTTGGCATAACAGTTACCTACACCGTAGTCAACCTGTACACATATGTCCCTGTGACCTCTGTGGCATGCATACTGCTACACATTGAAGTGTAGCTCCAATACACATTAACAGATACAAGTTGTTGAAGTTGGAGAACAGATGTGCTTGGAAGGACAGACATGCAGGTTGGCCCTTCCCTTCAAACATGCAGTGATGTGTGCTATACTGTAATTAATATTATTAATCTGCTGATCTGATGTTGTCCTTTTCATTCATTCCACAACACTTAGGTATCAGATCCAACTCAGCCGCATACACTAGACAGATCCAATTCTTGAGCTCCTCCCTCTACCCATGATGACCCAGTCAAGCGGTACCTCAGATCTCATTTGCTGCCATCTCACACAGACACAGATCCTTCTTGGAGAGCTAGTTAGTCTATTCTTGCAGATTTTTTGAGTAAGATTTTTTCTTAAACCTCTCATAGGTTCATAGAATGTTACTAGGCTATTGACCCAAGAGTCTTTACAAGCCTAGCCATTAAATCCCAATATAATACTAGATATCGTCTATGCCCAAGGTTTTTGTAGCAATGACTACCTATGTTCAGGAGAGAAGCCAGGGCAGTTCCCAGCAGAAATTTACTGTTTCCCATCCAGTTGTCCATGTTGCGCTTAAACAGGAGGTGCTCTGCTTGATATGGATTTGAAGCCTATTCCAAAGGAGTGGCAACCTCTAAGGGATGTGTTGTTTCTTTCCAGTAGGTCCTGTTTATGTCGTAGGCTAGATTTAGATCCCTAGAATGGGTGACTCTAGTCCCGTTTGATTTACAGATGTGCAGCATTTCCATTAGATTTGGGTCAGAGATAACCCTGTAAACCAAACATAAGTCACCTCTGAGTAGTCTATATGCTACTGAGTACAGTGACAGTGACTTCAGTCTGTCTGTATAAGACATGCTGGAGACCCTAAATTTTCTTACCTAGAAATCTCTGAGGTCTCTTAAGTTTCTGCAGATGTCTGGTAGGTTACATACTAAAAGGAGAATTATATTCAGTAATAGGCCCGATGATGGATGAGTGCAGGGGAGTTATCACCTTGTTTACTCTTGAGGTGATGCCTTTGCTAATGCCTTCCTCACCACAGTAGACACATGGTGGTCAAAGTTGAGATCACAGTCAACTTGTGTTGCCAGGTCTCTCACTACTGAATTGGTACTTAGGGAGTTATTGTTTATTTTATAATCAGCAGGGACATTGTTTTTACCAAAGGGAATGATGATGCATTTTTTAGCATTTTGTTTAAGGTCATGGCTTTGCCACTAATCAGTGGTCTGTGTGAGCCCCTTTTGAAGTACGCTGACATCGCTAGGGGATTCAGTGATAGCAACTAATTTGCAGTTATCCATAAACTTGGTTAGCCACAGCCCTTCTGTTTTGGCATGGACTTTAGAGACGTATATGCCAAACAAGAGGGGGCCCGGCACTGATCCTTGTGGGACCCCACTGGTGACAGGTCTGCTGGTAAAGGTAAAGTCTTCCACTTTGACTGAGTGTTGTCAGTCTGTAAGCCATTTTGCAACCTCCCTGATAACACTGGTTAATATTCAACTGGGTTAGTTTGTCAGTGATGCCCAAATGTAGGATAGTGTCGAAGGCCTTGGCCAAGTCAGGATAGGCTGTGTGCACGGCTTTGCCCTCATTTGTGGCTCTGGTTATGTTCTTGAAGAAACCCACCAGGTTTAGCAGGAATGATCTGCCCTTGAAACTGAATTGTGACAGATCCAGGGTATGGAGGTAACCTATAACCTTGTTTATGAGGTCTGTGGTGATTCGTTCCATTGCCTTACAGATGAGGGTGGTTAAACTGCTTCTTCTCTTTCGGCTGTTCCCCTTAGGGGTCACCACAGCAGATCATATGTTTCTATTTCTTCCTGTCCTCTGCATCTTGCTCTGTCACACCAACCACCTGCATGTCCTCTTTCACCACATCCATAAACCTTGTCTTAGGCCTTCCTCTTTTCCTCTTAACTGGCAGCTCCATCCTTAGCATCCTTTTCCCAATATACCCAGCATCTCTCCTCAGCACATGTCCAAACCAATGCAATCTCGCCTTTCTGACTTTGTCACCAAACCGTCCGACCTGAGCTGACCCTCTAATATACTGATTCCAAATACTGTCTATCCTTGCCACACCCAATGCAAATCTTAACATCTTTAACTCTGCCACTTCCAGCTCTAACTCCTGCCTTTTTGTCAGTGCCACCATCTCCAACCCATACAACATAGCTGGTCTCACTACACTCTTGTAGACCTCCCCTTTCACTCTTACTGGTACCCATCTGTCACAAATCACTCCTGACACTCTTCTCCACCCATTCCACCCTGCCTGTACTCTCTTCTTCACCTCTCTTCCACACTCACCATTACTCTGAACTTTTATCCACCTTCGCCAACTCTATTCCCTGTATCCTCACCATTCCTCTATCCTCCCTCTCATTCACACACACATATTCTGTCTTAGTCCTGCTGACCTTCATTCCTCTCCTCTCTAGAGCATATCTCCACCTCTCCCAGGTCTCCTCAACCTGATCCCTACTGTCACTACAGATCACAATGTCATCTGCTAACATCATAGTCCATGGGGCCTCCTGTCTGATCTCGTCTGTCAACCTGTCCATCACCATTGCAAATAAGAAACGGCTCAGAGCTGATCCTTGATGTAATCCCACCTCCGCCTTAAATGCATCTGTCACTCCCACTGCAGACCTCACCACTGTGACACTACCCTCGTACATATCCTGTACCACTCTTACTTACTTCTTTGTCACTTCCGACTTCCTCATACAATACCACAACTCCTCTCTAGGCACCCTATCATATGCTTTCTCCAAGTCCACAAAGGCACAATGCAACTCCTTCTGACCTTCTCTATATTTCTCCATCAAAACTCTCTGAGCAAACATTGCACAAACATTGCATCTGTAGTGCTCTTTCCCAGCATGAAACCATACTGCTGATCACTAATCATCACCTCCCTTCTGGTTAAACTTATGGATCTTATATTACCCGGGTCTGTTGAGGAGCCACCCTTTTGGAGGGAGATAAGTCGCTGTTTTCCATTCAGTGGGGACAAAGCCAGTACTCAAGCTGTGGTTGAATGGAGTAACTAGCTCTTGTTTTAGAACATTAAGAATGCAGCCCGGAATGCCATCTGGTCCCATAGAGGCTGTGTTCTTAGCCTTGGAGAGAGCATTAATGACTTGCTCTTTGGAGATGCAGGGAGGAAGAGATGATGAAGACATGGTGTGTGGTATGCTGGGGGGGGGGGGAATGGGGTGTGAAATTTTCACCAAACCTGTCTGCTAGCATTAATACAATCTCTGCAGTGTGTGTGATGCCATCCACAGTTCGCTCAGCACACATCTGAATCCTACCTTTTAGGTTGCAGATGTAGCTGAAGAAAGCTTTATGGTTATCTCTGGCTATGGTTGCTAAATTTCATAGTTACTCTTTGAAGATTTTATGAGTTGTGTTATTTGCTTGTTTAGGCTGAAGAGGCTGCTGTTCTGGGGTCTCACTTTTGTATTTTCAGACAGCAGCTTCTTTCGCTTGTTGTGTAATTTATTAATGCTAGACATTCACCAGGATGATTTGCTTTTTCTTGAGGATCTTGCTTTAATCGTGTCCAGCACGGCTCTTTCTATACATTTATGTAGATGTTTATACAGGGCATCAGTGTATACCTTAATATAGCCATCAATGCCATCTGTAAAAACTGGAGCTTGGAAGATGATTATACCTTCCCTTTGTAGGGTATAGTTAGCTTTGGTAAAGTCTTTTAGCCTGACTTCTCCTTTGAGGAGTTCTGGTGCTATTGCTACTTCAAAAATGACTGCTTTATGGTCAGATTTAACCAGTGCAGGCCTTACACTTGAGGCATTGCATTAGTCACTTATATTGGTGAGGAGCAGGTCTAGAATATTGGAGCCCCTTGTGGGGTGGTGCATTATTTATTCCAGGGCATTTGAGTTAACAAAGTCCAGAAACCTTTGTGCAAGCGAGTTTGGGCTCATATAATTTTCCCAATTAATGGATGGGTAGTTGAAGTCACCCATGACCAGGGTGTTAGGTTGTACCTTAATTGCCCCAAGTAGGTCTAAATAAGCTGTGTGAACATCTTGGTTCATGAAAGGGGCCCTGTAACTGATGATGGCCTGAAGGAGGACCTTACAGTAATTTGGGCTTGGAGTAGCTCCATAGAGTTTTCTTGTGTAACCAGTTTAGTGGTATAATTATCTTTAATGAAGGTAGATACTCCACCTCCTTTGGTTCTCACACCTTCATTTTGGAATCTGAAAGTACAGAAGGTATTGTAGCCTTGCAAGGCTGGGGTATTTTCTGCAGCCTTGAGCCAGGTTTCTGTGACTGCATAGACATCAACATCATCCATGGAGAGGAGTGCTACCAGAGAGTGCATCTTCTGATTTAAACCCCTAGCGTTTAGCAGTATAACCTTTAGTTTCTGTGTGTTTGATATTTTCAAATCGGGAATTTTGTTGTTGTGACCTTGCCTTAAAAAAGGCATTATTGGGGAGGCAAGTGCATTAGCCAGCAACCGGAAGCCTAGATTTGCCAGGTGAAGACCATCTCTGGCAGAGCAGCCTGGTCTAGCCACCATATTGTCTCAGGCTGACAGGAAGTGGATCCCCTTAAAATGACACCAGAAACTAAGCCAGTTATTGAAGTCAGTCATTTTCTGTTTATATTGTAGTTTCATCCTAGGTGAGGGTAAAATGCTGCTCAAAGCTAGGGACATACCTGCCTGAGACGCACATTCTGAGAGTTCAATCATGTCTCTGTTCATATACTTCAGAGAGATATGTCTCAAGTTGTTCGCACCAACGGAACTATGGTAGAGTCATAGCAGTACTTATTGTTAAGAGATTTGAGTGCATGTCTGATTTGGTGAATCTTTGCAGCAGACAGGAAGCTGACTATAACCTTCTCCTTGTTCAACCTGGTGAGTAGGGCATCTGTATGTCTCACTGTAGAGTCACCTATAACTAAATATTTGGAATAGTTGTGCATTGCCTTAAGGGCTTATTGGTGAGACACAGCTGCTGGTGTTTTATGTGTATTGGGTGTTATGTTAGGTGCAACATGTTTGTGTTTTGGAGGTCTCTGGTGTTTAGCTAGGTTTCTCAAGAGTACCTCTGCATATGAAGGTTTATGTGTTGGGTGCATATTACATTTAGGAGTCATGATGTGTGAGCTGACAACCTGTTTAGTGTTCCTGTTCTGGGAATGTGAGAACAGTGGTTCCAGGTTGTTAGTGTAGGAGCATCTGCACAATTGTACTTGAGTGATTTAGGAGTAAGAGGTTGTCAGTGTACATGTGGCAGTTGCTACACTGCCTCAAAAAACTCATGTACACCAGACTAGCAGGAGAAACTGAGGGAAACTGACAGTCCATAATGCATGGTTTGAACTTAGTATCTCAGCAGATAAGGTGAAAAAGATGCAAGTAAGAGCAAGCAGTTAATACAGAGAAACCATGAAAAAGCTCAAACTGAGCCCTGCACCAGTGAAATAGCTCAAACTGAGCCTTGAACCAGTAACCTTCAATTAGATAGTCCCACTGTATACTCCTGCCATGAGGGTACAGGGGCTTATCCAAAAACATATGTCCTGATTTTTAGTCCTCAATCTACAAACAGAAGTGAATTTAGTCAGTCTGAATCCAGTCTATCCTATGGCCAACAGAAGTGCAACGGAACAGCAAAAAAAAAGCAGGACGATTTTTTTTAATTAAATAAGCAACCGTGTAAAAAGCAACACAGTTTTTCTTGAATTAATAATAGCAACAGAATAAAACAGCAGAAACAGATAATCTGATATTGTCAATTTTTTTCATCGTATCCTCACAAATGGGTTATGGATGCGATCATCGGATCCGACTCGGCTGTTACTAAGCTCATAGCAACCAAAGAAGCTCTTAGATAGCTCCCCTTACCCACAATGCATCTTTCCCTGCTCCCAGATCTCATTTGCTGCTTCGTGAAGACGTGGTCATTCCACTGAGCTCTTGGATTGTCAGGTCATATTGCTTAAATTACTTTCTTTTTCTTACTTTTTCTATCTTTTCAATTTTCAGTTTTAATTATTTTTTCTCCCCTTGTGCTTAAAGTTTCACCTTTCCATTAGTAACTGCTTTTTTGTTAGGTTACTTCTCTCTATCTCGCTTTGTTTCTCCCTCCATCTCTGTAACCATTTTTCAAAAAGGGCTTTTGCTTCTTTTTCTTTGTGTGTGTCTGCCTTCAGAAGCCTGCTGGCTTTAAAAAGTGCACAAAATGCAGGCATAAAATCCTGTTTAGTGAGTTGCACTCTTTGTGAGTTTACTGTTTAGGGCCTCTCCACTTCCAAGAGGACTGGTCCATATGCCACTCTTTCAACCACCGAGCATTGGTTGAAAGAAGAAACAAGCTTATCTTGAAAGGAGTGCTTCCCTTAGCTTTTGAAGAGGCCATTTCTGCTACTCCAATTAAGCCTTCCACTTCAAAGTCAGTCAGCTCAATTTAGTCCAGCTTCTTCCCTTTCTGCGAAATCTAGTGATAAGGGTGAGAAGAGACCTTCTTCAGCTCCATCAGATACCTGTGAGCTGAAGACCAAAATTTTTAAACATACTAAAAAAGACCTGTCAAGGCCATCGGTGCTGGCTACTACCAAGCTAGATCCAGTATCTTCGGCGCCAGAACCATCTGGTAAGGATGGGCTGGATCCATTGGTTTTGGATCCAAAGAAGGGCCCATTTAAACCAATTGCGACTCTCCCACAAACTAGGTACTCTCCAACATTTCAGCCTGTTCCTTCCAGACTGCCATCACCTTTTCTGTCCAGGCTGAAATCCCCATCTGGCTCCTCTTCTTGTTCAGCCAGGAGCCTTACTGAGGATAACATGGAACGTTTGGTGCAGAACATTCTGTAGGCGCAGGGTATAACTAAGTCACTCTCAACTCCGACCCACTTAGTTCCAGGGATTCTTAAGTCTACTACTTCCACTCTGGATCCTCCACTAACTTCAGAGCAAGTTTTGGAGCCCTCGGATCTGATATGCCCGGTACCTTTTAGGCTGGATCTGAGAACATCTTTTGATCAGGCCTTTGCTCTGAACTCTTCAGCTTTCTTGGAGCAGGGGAGCTCCCAGAGCCATAGTGATCCTCGCAGTCCTCAAGAGCATTCGACTCCCAGGTTGTCAGAGGTCATCTTGGGGCTTCTGCGCAGGTGAGCTTGGCTCTGGCTTCTACCTAAGGTGAACTGTCTTCGGAGTTGGATGAGGCTTCTTCTCACAAACATGTCTTGTCTGGGCCAGAGTCCTCTTTCACTGAAGAGCAGTCAGCCTTTGGGCCTTGGAGAGGATGATAGCTGCCACTGCAACTAAAAGGGCATCTCCATTTTCGGATCCTCAATCCCATCTGGATTCCCTGCATATTTCTTCCATCCAGGACGCTCCACAGGCACAGCAAGACCAGAAGCACCAGGACACCCAGTAGGGTCCCCTGTCTCTTCAGATACCTCCCCAGAGTCTCCCACTGATGCAGTTCCTTGGAAGAGACTTTGTAATAGGAAACATTTAGACTCCACAAAGGAGTTTGCCACTGAAGGCACCGATCTTGATGAAGCAGAAGGATCCCCATGGTCACTTCCTGATGACATATCCTTTGGGGAGAGTCTAGAAATTCTGAAACAGAGATGCGGCTGGCGGTCCAGTAAACCTTCTCCTGAGAGGAGTCTGTATACCTGGCAGCTTTTGCTTCTCGATCAAATTCGTACTGGATGACTCAGCCCACCGATGATCTCATAAGTATGCTTTCTTGGCAGGTGTGGGAGACCCCATATTCCATCGAACCTGTTCCCTGGAGACTAAACATGATAATTACAGCTCCATCAGATAAAGCCTTTTGGACTAAGGGTGTTGCAGTAGATGCCATGGTCATGGCAACAGCAACCAATTTTTGCTTTGTGATCGCTGAACTATCTTTCCTATTTTACTAGGTTACAAAGGGATCTGATTTAGGAGTTATCAGATACCACGGAAGGAGCAGTAGCTGAGGGGGTAAGGCAAAAGGTAGCTTCCCAGTTACTGACCCTACAGTCTATGGCTAACTCTTCCGTGATGCTTATTGCACACACAGATGAAGGGACGAGTAGGGTGGCGGGTTCCGGTATCTCCATGGGTAGACATGCCTGTATGCACCTATGTAAGTTTGCAGACCTCTTTACGTCTTCCTTTGTCAGCACCCCATTTGATGGTGGTTCTTTTTTTTAACCTAAAGTTAAAGATACCCTTTCCAGGTGTGAGAAGGAAGGTAAGACTGTCTGCTGTGGGCATACATTTTTCCGCACCCCAGAGACCCTGTTCAAGGAGGTCAAAGAGGAGGCGGAAAGATGTGGTTCAAGAAATCTCAGAGTTCTTATGAGGACACACATGGAGATTTTCCCCTAGAGGCAGAGGAGGGAATAATAATAATGGAAGACGCCACCCACATGGCAGAGGAGGCCTGCAGAACCAGAGTTCCCGAGAACCCTTTTTTAAAACCCTTCCAGCACTCCCGAAAGGAAGCTTGATAGAGAGCCTGGCAAAACATAACTTCTGATTGGTGGGTGCAGAGGATTACATCCAGAAGTTATCAGATCCCCTTCAATCAATCACCTTCCCTCATCAACAGAATCTCAAATGTTCCACCCAGTCGAAGGGAACAGGCAGTTGTTCAGATTCAAAAACTGCTAGAAAAAGAGTCATCCAAGAGATCCCCCCAGACCAGAGATGATTCTGAACTTAGTCAATGTTCTTTTTAGTTCTAAAGAAAACAGGGGACTGAAGACCAGTTCTGGATCTCTGCAAACTAAACAAGTCAGTTTGACGCAGCAAGTTCTGAATGGTCACAGTTCAGTCCACACTTCCTTTCCTGGAGAAGGACAATTGGATGTGCTCAGTAGGTCTTCAGGATGTGTACTACCATGTAAAGATGGACAGGCACTCCACAAGATGCCTGCGATTCTGGTTGGGAGCCAGTCATTTCCAGATCAGAGCTCTGCCCTTTCATCTCACAACAGCCTCCAGAGTGTTTACCAAATGTATGGCAGTGGTTGCAGCTCACCTGAGACATCAAGGATTATGGGTGTTTCCTTATCTAGACGACTGTCTCATTTCTGCTCCGACCAGGCATCTACTGTTAAACGAATGGGACTCAGTTCTTCAAATTTGTACAGAACTAGGTATCACAATAAATTACCAAAAATCACATCTGGAACCTGTACAAACCTTGGAATTCATTGGAGTAGTTTTGGACACTACTCAGACGATCACCAGGCTTCCAACATCAAGAGTATTAACAATCAGGCGACAAGCAAACAGCTTGCTTCGAATTGGGTAGGTAGCTGCTCGTCATGTTCTTCAAGTCTTAGGAATGATGCTGCAGCAATAGTGTTAGTCTCATTAGCCAGATTCCACATGAGGATACTACAGTGGTGTTTATCTGCCAAATGGTCGATTGTCCATCATTCCATGTCTCACCAGATTCTGATAACAAACGCACTCAAAAGATCCAAGATCCCTCTTATGGTGAATGCAGTCAGAACAGTTTTTACAAGGGTGGTGGGTGGGGGTCATTATTTGATAAGGACAGTCCAAGGAACCTGGCCTGCAGACTAGGTGAATCTGCACATCAATGTCCTGGAGATGAGAGCAGTGCTTCTGGTGTTGCAAGCATTCCAAGCTACTCTTTCTCTGGGGACTGTTGAAATTCAATCAGATAACATGTCAGTGGTCTGGTACATAAACAAGCAAGCAGGAGCCAGATCTTACCCTCTATGTCGAGATGCCCTCAGAGTGTTGCGATCTCATCAAACTGCTTTCTTATAGCAATGCACATTCCAGGGAAGACCAATGTGATAGTGGACAAGCTGAGCAGATCTATTCTCTTGCCTCACTAGTGGTCCCGCAACCAAAAGGTAGGGGAAGGTATTTTCCGCAGATAGGGCCAGCCTTGCTGCGACCTTTTTGCTTCCTCCAAAACAACAAATGCAGCAACTACTTTGCCCTAATCCCCCGAGGCATGCTTTCACGATTGGCCCCTGGTCTACTTTATGCCTTTCCCCTATTCCCCTTAATCCCAAAATTCTTTCAGAAGCAAACAGGTTGAAGAGAACAGTAATCCTCATTGTCCCATTCTGAGTTGGCCAAATTTGGTTTCCCTTTCTCTGGCCTTGTCTTCAGAAGAATCCCAGGATTCTGAAAGGCTTTCCAGAGCTTCTGTCCCATCCAACATGAATGACTCATCCAAATCTTCATAATCTCAAGATGACTGCTTGGTTTCTCCAGTTCCATTAATTGCCAGACAACTCATGTTGTCCTCACCAGTCAGACATATCATAAATCATCCACCCAAAAACTTTAAAAAAGTAAATGGAAGAGATTTGTAAGTTGGGTGCAACAACATAATGTAGATCCTATTACAGCCTGTATCCACTTTGTCTTACATTTTCTGGCTCAGTTTTTTTAATAATGGAGCATCTGCCTCTACTGTTAAGGGTCAATTTGTGACTATTTCAGTTTTTCATGTAGGAGAGGATAACTTGTCACTAATTTCCCACAGACTTTGCAAAGCTTTTTTAAAATGGACTCTGTTGTTAAGACCACCTCACAGGGAATCTCCCCATAGGACCTCAATTTAGTGCTACATTCTATTGTTCAACCACCATTTGAACATGTAGCATCTTGTGATATTAAGTTTCTGTCCTGGAAAACTATTTTCCTAGTAGCAATTACATCTGCAAGAAGAATTTCAGAGATCCAAGCTTTATGTTCTCAATCTCCGTATTTGATACAGTGACAAAGTCTGTCTGCGTACCAACCCCTCTTTTCTTCCCAAAGTTGTTTCATAAACCAATGCAGTCAAACCGTCCATTTGCCAGTCTTCTTCCCTAACTTCAACAAGGGTGAATATATTCTGCACTTGTTGGATATGCATAGACAGTTATTATTCTACCTGCATAGAACTAAAGAGTTTTGCAAGATGAACCAGTTGTTCATTGCTTTTGCTGGCCCTAACTAAGGTTTACCAGTCTCCAAGGTTACCTTATCAAGATGACTTTCCAATTGCATTTCCTTTGTTTACACCGTAAAGGGTATAAATCTTCCCAAACCTGTTTGGGCTCATTCCAGTAGGACCACGGCCTCGTCTGTTGTTTTCCAAACTAACACTTACATGGACGACATTTGTGCAGTGACCACTTGGTCTAAGCATCATACCTTTATCTGCCACTACGAGTTGGACTTGGTCTCCCAGGAAAGGGCCTCATTTGGCTCGATGGTTCTGAGAAACATCCTCCCTGGAGTCCACCCAGGATATAGGAAGCTGGGAACTCTGTCCATTTGTGAGGATGAGATGAAAAAAACGGCAATATCAGATAAAGAAGTTATGTATTCACCATAACGTTTCATCTGTATTGTTGATTTTTTTCATCTCTCCTCACATCCCGTCCCTCCAAACCCCAGCCTTGGTTGAAAAAGAAGCTTCTGTATTATAGGACATGTTTATCCTTATCACTACAGAACTGGTCTCTTCAACCATCTTTTATTTTTTGGGTTTTATTACTGTGTTTCTTGCTAGCATGAATTACTGTAAATAATCTGAGGGAATGGGGAGAGATGCACTGTGGGTAAGGGGAGGTATCCAAGAGCTTCTTTGCTTGCCATGAGCTTAGTAAAAGCCGAGTCAGATCCAGTGATCAGATCCGTAACCCATTTGTGAGGAGAGATGAAAGAGTCGACAATATTGATGGAATGTTATAGTGAGTACAAAACTTTTTTTTTCTTAAATTAAGTAAAAGCAGCAGTTGGTGTAAAGTACAGTCAAAGTGCAACAAATGTAGTAGTAAAATACAATGCAAAGCAGCAGCAAACAATACAGCTTCAAACTCCTCCCTTTCCTGATTGTTATATCCATGAGTTTTCTCCCAATTGCTTCCTTATTGATACTTTTTCTTTTCTACTTTTGGGTAGTTTCTGCTGTGCCATAGCTGCTAACTTGTGTTTTCTTTCTAATCTTTCTACTGTTGTTGGTAGTCCACGTAATTAAAAAAAAAATTCTCTTGTCTGTTTCTTTTTCCTCCTTTCTAGGCCTGTTCTCAAAATGACCAAAACACCAACTGGCTTTAAAAAGTGCACTTCCTGCTGACATAAGTCTCCGAATTCTGATGCCCACAGGGAGTGCCAAACCTCAGCATGAGCTCCATTTGTGCTGCCTTTAATTCTAGGGCACTTAGTGACAGACACAATAAGTTGGTGCTTTAGGGCATGCTGCTGTCCTGTCCTCCTCCGCTTCAGGGGCTCAAATCCCTGGTAAGTCTCTCAAATCCTCTTCATAGTTGAAGGAATCCTTCAAAAGCTCCCCCACCCATTCTCTGAAAATTACTGCATCATCTTTGTCTTCTTCAGAGCCTCCTCAGAAAATTCAGTAAACTTTGGCTCCAGCTTCTTCGGATCCTAAGAAACATATGGATCCTACGCCTTTGGATCCGACTGTTTTTCTAAGTCTCCACAAACCCGCTCACTGGGTTCATCATCGAATGAGTTTCTACTCAACTGCATTCTTCTTTTCTCCAAGGGCACTGAGGAGAGAGTCAAGGCCCCAGTCAACCACCTCTTAGGTTCTCCAGAATTGAAGGATGAAGTAATTAATTAATTTGAGGTTATTTGCAAGAACATTGGCCGTACATTTGCGGTTTCGTAACAGTGCTGCTGTTAGTTCTGACTATGTGCCCAAGAAACCCAATCTCTTCATGCACAGTAGTCACCCAGCCATTGATACCTTTTTGAATGTATCTGGATATGAGATTGAACAAGCTCTCTTATGAACTCACATAGAGCTGGGCATTTCAGCTTATCTCTTTCTTAGAGACAAGCATTGAACAGTTTGATGTGTAATAAGGACATTACAATGAAGCCAGCAGATAAGAGAGGGGGTTTGGTGGTTTTTGACACTCAGGGATACATTTCTAATATGATTTCCATGCTGCATGTGGCTATGTCTCATTAAATGGATTGGATTGAACAAGGTTATCTGTGTCTCATTAGATGGATTGGATTGAACAAGGTTATCTGTGTCTCATTAGATGGATTGGATTGAACAAGGTTATCTGTGTCTCAGATGGATTGGATTGAACAAGGTTATCTGTGTCTCATTAGATGGATTGGATTGAACAAGGTTATCTGTGTCTCATTAGATGGATTGGATTGAACAAGGTTATATGTGTCTCATTAGATGGATTGGATTGAACAAGGTTATCTGTGTCTCATTAGATGGATTGGATTGAACAAGGTTATCTGTGTCTCATTAGATGGATTGGATTGAACAAGGTTATCTGTGTCTCATTAGATGGATTGGATTGAACAAGGTTATCTGTGTCTCATTAGATGGATTGGATTGAACAAGGTTATCTGTGTCTCATTAGATGGATTGGATTGAACAAGGTTATCTGTGTCTCATTAGATGGATTGGATTGAACAAGGTTATCTGTGTCTCATTAGATGGATTGGATTGAACAAGGGTATCTGTGTCTCATTAGATGGATTGGATTGAACAAGGGTATCTGTGTCTCATTAGATGGATTGGATTGAACAAGGGTATCTGTGTCTCATTAGATGGATTGGATTGAACAAGGTTATCTGTGTCTCATTAGATGGATTGGATTGAACAAGGTTATCTGTGTCTCATTAGATGGATTGGATTGAACAAGGGTATCTGTGTCTCATTAGATGGATTGGATTGAACAAGGGTATCTGTGTCTCATTAGATGGATTGGATTGAACAAGGGTATCTGTGTCTCATTAGATGGATTGGATTGAACAAGGTTAGATGTGTCTCATTAGATGGATTGGATTGAACAAGGTTAGATGTGTCTCATTAGATGGATTGGATTGGACAAGGTTATCTGTGTCTCATTAGATGGATTGGATTGAACAAGGTTATCTGTGTCTCATTAGATGGATTGGATTGAACAAGGGTATCTGTGTCTCATTAGATGGATTGGATTGAACAAGGGTATCTGTGTCTCATTAGATGGATTGGATTGAACAAGGGTATCTGTGTCTCATTAGATGGATTGGATTGAACAAGGTTATATGTGTCTCATTAGATGGATTGGATTGAACAAGGGTATCTGTGTCTCATTAGATGGATTGGATTGAACACGGTTATCTGTGATGTAAATAATAAGCTGACTGACTTATATGTCTTAACATTATTTCTGATGAGCTTTTTGAATACTTTCAAGTGGTACATCCTATTATCACATGTCTACCGAAAATTCATAAAAAATGCCACCAATCCCCCCTCTAAGACCTATAGTAGCAGGAGCTGGCTGGATCACTGAGCCCTTATCTATTTGGGTTGAACATAAGTTAAGAACTTTGGTTGATGTTACATCCACTGTTTTGAGAGACAGCGCATTTCCTTGAACAATTATGTGAGTTTGAAAACATGTTGTCTGCTGATGTTCGGTATATGTTGGTTACCCTGGATATTGTGAGCTTGTTCACCATTATACCCAATGATGTTGGACTTGACTTCATCCGTTATTATAATGAGAGACTTTCTCTTTTAGACAAAGAAGTTATGACATGTATTAGTCATTTACTGAGGATTTTACTGAATAATAATTTTTTTTGCTTCAATAATGTGATCTGTCATCAGAGCAAGTGTGTAGCCATGGGCACACTCTGCGCTAATAGTTACACGGATCTGGTTCTAGCAGAGTGGGAATATAGATATGTTTTAAATGTCAACAATCCATGGTACCAGCAGGTGTTATTTTACCAAAGGTTTGTTGACAATCTTTTTTCTTGTGGACAGGTGATGAGCAACAACTCACTAACTTTAAGGCATATTTGGAATCGACCACTAACATTTTATGCTTCACTTAACATGCAGATAAGAGACGTATAGAATTTTTAGATGTCATGTTAGAACTAGATGCTGAAGGTAGATTGAACACCTCTTTGTTTTGCAAACCTAGTTGGAAGAATACCCTACTAGACAGAGACAGTATGCATCCCCCACATGTTTTTCGCAGTGTGGTAAGAACTAGATTTTGCGGGCTTCTAGTCTCTGTAGCAGTGAAGCAGCCTTTTCAGTACAGAAAGATAAAGTGATACACAATTTTAAGGAGCGTAGAAATAAGGAGCATGAAATATAAGCACATTTTGCTGATTTAGATGAGTTAAGCAAAAATAAGGGCAAACCCTGGTTTTCTACCAGGCATGCTGTTAGTAACCATGAAGAGAGGATAGTGCTCAACTCCTCTCAAGTCAGGGTTCCACAGACTTACAGTAATGATAGTAAATATATTTGTAATGTAATATGTGACAATTGGAAGCTGCTTTTGTTGGATGAAAATGTAAGGGAAATAGTTGGTTCTGTTCCCCCGATTCTGTTATAAGAGGAATAATAACTTGAAGGATCTGTTATATCATAAATTGACTAATAATCGCAGCTCCATGTTACTGTCAGAAAAGAAGGGCACATATCGCTGTAGGGGATGTAAAGCATGTCCCCTTATTAATAATATGAATTTGTTCATACACCCTGGTACAAACAAGGAATATTTTTATAGAGGGTATGTGACTTGTTGCATCAAAAACGTGGTTTACATTGCTAAGTGTGATTCTTGCACTAGCTTTTATGTAGGCAAAACAAATCAGATGCTCAAGCAACGTGTACTGCAGAATCAATATGCCATACGTAATTGTTTGGAACATAATGCTTTGTTCCAACATACGGCTCTCCATCCAGATCATGCTTTTTCTTTTATGGTTATTGATGCTGTTAACCCCAATATTAGAGGTGGGGATTTATATAATGCTACAGAAGTAAAGGAGACTTATTGGATAACAGAATTACATGCACATGTCTTGCCTGGTTTGAATGCTTTTATTCCTCTTTAACCCATACTGAAGGCTCATAAACTCTGATTTCTAGAATTATACATATTCTGCAGTGTATATTTTAAATTTAACATTCTGTTGTTTTTTATTTTTTATTTATGATGTTTTTATTATGATATTGTATGCTTTTTTATGAACTTTGACATTTGGAAGTGACTTCTGTGGTTCCTGTGGTTTCCAGGAAGTTACATCTGTTATAGTCGATGTTCTGAGACTTTCTGTTGGCTTATTTTATTTTTGAATGAGTATTTATATAAGTATGTTTTTGACAAATTACAGGATCTGATGAAGGAAAGTATTTTTCTGAAAGCGCTTATCCGGTTTTAATAAATTGTTTATGTTTTGTGCCATGGTGACCCTGCTGTTGTTTATTTGGACTTCTCCAGAAGTGTGTCAGAAGCCAATGTGGATAGGATAATGGGGAAATACCTCTGAGCTCAGATTTATGTAGATGGGTGTTATTCCATCTGTGTCTCCCATGTGTGAGCTTCCCATACATTTTTCAGGTGGTAATCTCTCCTCCTCCGATCCATCCCACGGTTTCAGAGCCCTTGAATCTGAGAGCCTAGTGAGTGTCAGCATCAGTCCTGAAGATGACTAGGTCTTTGACTCTGACAAACTCCCTGACTAGTTCCACTCCAGTTCCTTTGGTTTAGAATGAGTCTTGGAGGGAACTGTTGATGCCGAATTCGGGGGGGGGGGATTGGGTTCCACTCTGATGTTATCGAAGCCGTCCTCGCTCCTTGGAGCTTCTGCGTTGGACAGCTCAGGTCCAACTTCTTCCTCAAAGTATGGATCCAGGCAGGGTCGAAACTTGGTAGCTTCAGAGGTCTCGGCTCTAGTATAGCCAGGGATGGTTTTCCTTGGCAGTCTGCCTTCGAGGTAGTGGAGAGGACTTTCTCTCTACTGAGAGATTCGATTGCTATCTCTTCCTTGGATCCTACATCCCTTCCTCTTTCAGGTCTGAGCTCTGATCCTATCAAGCCTACTCCACATGGGCAGCCAGTACCATCTAGTATCCAGACAGTCCCCATCGAGGAATGTCCCCTCTCTTCGGATACCTCTCCAGACCATCCCACTGAAGAGGTTCCCTGAAAGAAAACATGCAAAAGGAGACACGTAGATTTTCCTCTGGAATTTCTCCATGAAGATACTGACTTTGATGAAGGGGAAGAGTCCCTTAGATCATCACTGGATGATGACTCCTTTGGAGACATCCTAGAAATCCTTAAACAAAAAGGTGGATGGTCTTCAGATACTCCCTCCACAGAGGAGTTGTTTTTTCTGGATGCTTTTGTGGATGGCCAGTCTACATTATGGGTGACTCCCCAGCAGATGAGCTTATCAATTTCATTTCTTGTCAGGCATGAAAGGAATCATATTCTCTTGAACCAATTCTCCAATTCCCAGATAAAATTTTGGCACTGCAAAGGAGTCCTTGTCTATTCTATGATTGTGGTGCAGCCACCAAAAAGGAGCTAGCTGAGCTGAACTTCTCAGTCCATCCCACTAATACAGAGTCTAGGGCATTGGACAGGTTTGAAAAGAGCATATTTGCTTCAGCAACCTTTGCCTTGAGGTCCCTGAATTACTTAGCGTACTTCACAAGACTACTGTGGGATTTGACCAAGGAACTCTCCCAATCCATCTCAGAGTCTGTGTTCGTGCAGGACTACAAGAGGTACTCTTCACAGCTGGCCACTGTAGTATCCATTTTCAGTGAGGGTACCTAACGGGCTGCTGGTTCAGGCATAGTCATTAGGAGGAATGCCTGGGTGCATTTATGCAACTTTGTGGAGCCTTTCAAGTCTTCTTTCATCAATGCTTCTTTAGATGGAATGTTTTTGCTTGGTCCTACTGTGAAAGAAATGCTTTCCTGGAGTGAACATGATGGAAAGACCCTGTCTGCTGTAGGGATATGTTTTTCTACCCTTAAATGATCCTTTTCTTGGAATCGAAAGAGGAGGCAAGAAAATATGGTTCTGCAAGTCCCAGGGATCTTTCCCAGATTCACACGAGGGCAACTCCTCCAGAGACAGATGGGGAATTTCAAATGGAAGACACTGTCCTTGTGGTAGGGGAGGCCCACATAACCAGGGTTTCTGAGATTCTTTTTCAGATAAACACTTTTAGCCTTCCTGAAAGGTCACCTGACTTCCCACCTCTGGAGGCAGTCAGGGGGCTGCTTGTCTTTACACACAGACACCTGGGCTTCTATAGCAAAAGATACATGGGTGATAAAAATAATATCCAGAGGACATTTTAAATCATCTTTCTAGACTCCCCCAAACAAAAAGAGTAGTCTTCCCAACATCCTATCCAGTCAGAGAGAAGCAGTAGCTCAAGAGATTCAAAAGCTGCTAGACAAAAGAGTCATCCAGGAGGTCCCACCAGGCCAAAGAGGATTCAGAACTTACTTAGGGTTTTTTTTGGTGCTGAAGATGACTGGGGACCTGAGACCAATTCTGGATCTAAGCAAACTGAACCAATTTGTGAAGAAGTCAAACTTCCATATGGTCATGGTTCAGTCCATTCTGCCTTTTTCACTCAAGGACAATTGGATGTGCGCATTCGATCATCAGCATGCTTACTATCACATCAAGATGAGCAGACTATCCCAAAGATTTCTGCACTTTAATCTGGGTGCCAGTCACTATCAGTTCAGAGCCCTGCCCTCTGATCTCACCACAGCCCCTAGAGTGTTTACTAAGAGTATGACAGTGGTAGCAGCTTACCTGAGACTGACTGGATTCCAAGTGTATCCATATCTAGACAACTGGCTCCTCACCTCCCCAATCAAGCATCTCCTAGAGCAGTCCAGGGACTATTTACTCCACCTTTGTCAAAAGCTAGACATTTCAGTCAACACCTCCAGATCTCATCTATAGCCAGTACATAGCCTGGAGTTCATAGATACCCAGTTGAACACAGTAAGTCAGATAGCCTGTCTTCCTTTATATTGTGCGGACATAATCAAGTTTCAGGTAGAGCAAATTCTTGTTCACCCTTCTCCTCCAGCCATCCTTGTACTTCAGGCTCTAGGTTTGATGGCAGGGGGCTATAGCCTTAGTTTCAGTGGTCCGTTTCTGGATGTTTGTTCTCGAATGGACTGTAGGTGTTCAGTGGTCTATTCTCCATCATCCTTTGCCCTTCCTTGTCAATTGCACTTGAGTCTACAAGGATAGCCGTTGGTGGATTCAGTTGGGCAAAGTTTACCTAGGTCATCCCTTTATTCTGTCCCCTTCAGTAGCTATGGATGCTTCCCATTTGGGATTGGGGGACATTTATTGGGATAGTGCCCCCAAGAGACCAATTTGCATATCAATGTCCAAAAAATGAAAGTGGTCCTACTAGCACTGCAGGCCTTTCAAGATGTTCTTCTTCTAGGAGACTATTGCATTATAAACTAACAACATGTCTGTGGTCTGGTACATCGACAAACGGGGGAACCCAATTTTACTCCCTTTGTCGAGAGGCAATGAGAGTGTGGCAGTGGGCAATCTGCTCCAACCATTTTCTTATGGCAATGCACATACCGGGGAAACGCATACATTTTGATGTCTCATGAGTGGTCTCTGTCAGTAGCGGAGAGGATTTTCAGTCATTGGGGCCAACCTTGCTGCAGTGGCTTTGCATCTCCTTACAACAAGTACAGCAGGTTATTTGCCCTAATCCCCCCTCAGGGGGAGTCACTGAGAGATGCTGTAGTCCACATTTGGCCCTCCAGTCTCCTTTATGCTTATTCCCCATTACCTCTCATTCTAAAATTCTTACAAAAAGCACTTTGGTTGAAGAGCTCTGTTATCTTCATTGCCCCCTTTTGACCTCAACAAGTGTAGTTCCCCTTCCTTTGGTCTCATCTTCGATATTCTTCATGGATACTGGACCTTAGTCCAGACCTTCTCTCGATCCATGCAGGATAAAGCATCCCAATATTCCAGGCCCGAAACTGACAGCATAATTTCTCCAATTTCATTAATAGCTAGACAGCCCAGGCTTTTCTCCCCATTCCTATGAATACTTCTATCTTCCCAGAATGCTTCTACAAGGAAGATCTACTGGAGTAAATGGAAACGATTCTCAATTTGGACTTTTCAAAAAAAAAAAATTGACCCTTTCACTGTTCCTTCAGGCTCTGTCTTCCAAATCCCGTTACATTATTTTTCTTAAAGGTAGAGTCACCTTACAACAAATCTGTCCTTTTTACTGAAGGTAGTATCTGAATTGAATATCAAACAATTCGTCTGCCTGTCATCTTCCCTAATTTTTCTAACAAGGGACAGTACATGCTACATCTTTTAGATGTACATAGATAACTACATTTTTATCTCTGCAGACCAACAGATTTCAGGAGATCAAAACAGCTGATCCGATGATGTCAATTTTCATTCTATCCTCAACCTATGGGTTCGAATCTGATCCAACTCGGCTGTTACAATACCTCGTGGTAACCAAAAACCTCTTGAGCTTCTCCCTTGCCCATAATCCACCCTTCCTAAGTACTCCAGATCTTGTTTGCCGCTATTCGCGTTAGATGTAGTGACTAATTGCTGTCGAGCAGGTAAGTGAATTCAGTTGAATTTAAATCTTCTTTTCTGTTCTTTTCTCTTTTAAATACTTTGTCTTTAAAGCTTAGCTTATATCCCTTACCAAAACGACTGTTTTTTCTTACTATTATTTCCCTTTCCTTTTTGTATGAAAGTATTTCTGAATACTATTGCTAGTATCGTCCCCTTTATACTTAGTGTATTTCCCTTTTTACCATTGTTGGTATTCCCCTTTCACTTCCTTCTGTAAAAAAGAAGCAAAAAAAAAAAGATTTCCATTCATAATTTGTTTTCTTGCCTTAACTTTTCCATTCAGTATGGTAGATAAAGAAAAGTGGCCAGCTGGCTTCAAAAGGTGTGTGAAGTGTCAGAGGAAAATGCTTTATTTTGACTTACATACATTGTGTGTCTATTGTTTGGGACCCCTTCACCTTCAGGAAGATTGCTGTGTATGCCATGCGTTAAACCACACAGCTCTAGTTGACTGCAAGAATAAGCTGATACTTAAAGTTCTTCCATCTGCATTCAGTGAGGCATCATCTGGAGCGTGCCCGTCTGATAAAAAAAGGGCAAATCTACATCATCTAGCCTTGCCTCTTCTTCCAAAACTTCAGAAAAACCTAAGGAAGAGCCTTCTGTCAGCTCGGACTTCTTCGTCGGATCTGTAAGTCAAAAGACCCAAGCTTTCAAATCCTACAACCTCCTTAGGTATGAAAGTGAGTACTAAAAAAACACTTGGATCCATTCATTTCCATGGATCAGACCTCAGACAAGACCAAATCTTCACCGGATCAGACACCCATTGATTTGACTTCAAGCCTACCTACTTTACCAAGGACCTAATACTCTCCTTCACTGGACCCGGTCCCATTGAGAGTGCCTTCTTACTTCCAGGAAAGGCCAAAGTCTCCCTCTCTTATGTCTACCCGTTCTTGTAGGAGTTTGACCAAAGATGATATAATGAGACTGGTGAGAAAGATTCTCTGGGCACAGAGTATGCTAGGGGTGTCCTTGGCCCCTACCCCTTCAGGTCAGGAATTTTGTACATTGACAAACCCCTTCTTTACATCCTCCTCTGACTTCTTTCGAAGCTTCAGAGTTCTTGTATCCAAGTTGCCCAGCTCTGTCTATTTGGATCCGAAGATGACTTTATCATCAGATCCATCATTTGCTCTGAGTTCTTTAGTTAATTCGGAGCCAGAGACCTCTCAGAGCTGTAGCTGCCTTGTCGGCTCTGAAGTGTTGGGGATCGAATTTGAAGTTTTCAGAGCCATCCCTGCACCTGGGGCTTTCAGCTCAGGTGAGCTCGGCTCCAGCTTCTGCTTTGAGATGATTTTCCTCACAGTAGGGAGGGAATAGGATCCAGAGGCTCTACCTCTCAGATCCAGAGTCATGTCCCTCTCAGGGGAGGTCAGCCGTTGAGGTTTTGCTAAAACAGTTCAGACTGTTCGTACCTCCTTGGATACAAAGCCTCTAACCCTGTCATCTCTGTGTACAGTCTCAACCTTTTTTCTACAGGGACAGCAGGTATAGAATCCCCAGGCTTCCCAACAGGGTATTCCCACTTCTTCTGATACTTCTCCAGAGCATCCCACTGAGGAGGTCCCTAAGAAGAAGTTGTGCAAGATGAAGCACTTAAGAGTCCCTGGAGAATCCATCACAGAGGGCACAGACTTCAGTGAGGGTGAAGAGTCCCCAAGGTCACCTCCTGAAGATGTCTCCTTTGGAGACATCCTGGAAATTTGAAAACAGAGAGGTGATTAAAAGTCCAACAGTCCTTTGTCTGAGGAGTCAATGTACTTGGAGGCTTCTGGTACCCACTCGTCTACCTCCTCGGTGGCTCTACCCGCAGATGAGCTCAATGAGTTGATCTTTCGGTGGGCATGGATGACCCCTGACACCATTGAGCTGATTCCCTGGAGACCAGACAAAATTATTACCGCTCCTGCGGACAAACAGTCTTGGACAAAAGGTGTGCCTCTGGATGCTGTGGTCATGGCAGTGACCACAAAGAAGGAACTAGCTGAGGAAAGTTCCTTTATCCATTCCCCATACAAGGAGTCTTGGGCAGTGGATAGATTTGGAAAGTATGTGTATGCTTCAGCGACCTTCTCCTTATGGTCCCTGAACTACCTGACACACTTCAATAGGTTACAGAGAGATCTGATTAAAAGAGTTTTTAGATACCCTCTCATGATCTGTATCTGAGGAAGTACAGGCCTCTATTACTTTCCAGTTGGCTAACCTCCAGTCTGTTTCTAACACTTCCATGAGGCTTATTTCACATGTAGCCAAAGAAATGAGTAGAGCTGCGGGTTCAGGCATTGCCATCAGTAGGTACCCGTGGATGTGCTTTTTTTACTTTGTGGAGCCTTTCAAATCTGCGCTCATTAATGCTCCATTTGATGGCACATCCCTATTCGGCCCTAAAGTTAGAGACACATTGTCCATGCGTGAGAAAGATACTGAGACCCTATCTGCATTGGGCATACATTTCTCCACTCCGTAGAGAACCTTCTCCAGGAATCAGCAGAGTAGTGGAAAAATGTGGTTCAGAAAATCCCAAGGGTCTTTTCAAGACACATGTGGCAGTAGTTCCTTAGGGGCCGAGGGGGGAACTCCAATGATAGACACCTCCCTCGTGGCAGAGGAGACGCACAAAACCAAGTGTCCAGAGATTCTTCCTTTGGCAGGCCCTTCTAGTGCTCTTGAACAGAGACCTGATTGCCCTTCTCTGCAGGCAATTGGGGGTCAACTATCCCTGCACAAGAAAACCTAGCTGGAAATAACATCAGATACTTGGGTGCAGAGGATCATTTCCAGAGGTTATAGAATACCCTTTTCCCTTCCTCCTCGTTAGTGCAAAAAAATCCCCAATGTTCCACCCAGTCAGAGGGAACAAACAGCTATTCAGGTGAAAAAGCTGCTAGAAAAATGAGTCAACCAGGAGGTCCCACCAGACCAGAAAGGATCTGAAACTTACTCAAGATTCTTTTTAGTGCCAAAGAAAACAGAGGACTGGAAACCATTCTCTGATCTCAGCAACTTGAACAAATCATTTCTGTATGGTCACGGTTCAGTCCATTCCTCCATTTCTGGAAAAGGACGACCAGATGGATGTGCTCAATAGACTTTCAGGATGTGTATTATCACATAAAAATGAACAAACAATCCAGGAGGTACTTACATTTGCGGCTGGCAGCCAGTCACTGTCA
This sequence comes from Protopterus annectens, assembly GCF_019279795.1. NCBI lineage: Eukaryota > Metazoa > Chordata > Ceratodontiformes > Protopteridae > Protopterus > Protopterus annectens. The sequence goes on from NC_056745.1 coordinate 51,782,857, forward strand.
GAGCAGAGTACTGCTTTTTGGTCTCACCACAGCCCCCAGGGTGCTTACCAAGTGCATGACAGTAGTGGCACCTCATTGGAGACTGCATGGATTCTGGGTGTTTCCATATTTAGATGACTGGTTCATTTCCGCACCTACCAAGCATCAAGAGACAGCATTCTCCGGATGTGTTTCCATCTAGGGATAACAGTAAACTATGAGAAGTCCTGTCTAGAGCCAACTCAAAAGTTTAAACTTTATAGGAGCAATTCTCAACACAAACGAGACAATAGCCTCACTCCCTCTATCTAGGGTGGAAACAATCAGGTCACAAGAATAATATGCAGCAACAAAATCTCAGCATGACTAGTTCTTCAGGGTTTAAGATCCATGGCGCAGCAATAAAACTAGTTCCACTGGCCAGATTTCATATGAGAATTTGGCATGGCGGTTATCAGCACAATGGTCTGTCCTTCAACAACAAATGTTGACTCAAATAAGGATCACCAGTATTTGCAAAAATGATCTCAAGTGGTGGATTCAGTCAAATTGGACACCTGAAGGTCGACCGTTTGTTCTACCCCAGCCCAAGGCCACAGTGGCCATGGACGCTTTTCAACTATTGTGTGGGGAGGCATTTTCTGGGCAAAACAGTCCAAGGCACTTGGTTCCCTACAGAGGCCAATTTACATATCAATGTTCTAGAGATTGGAGCAGTGCTTTTAGCATTGCAGGCTTTCCAAGATGCTCTTCACTTAGGAACAATTGTAATTCAATCAGATAAGATGTCAGTAGTCATGTAACTCATCAAACAAGGAGGAACCAGATCCCACCCATTTAGTCGAAAACTCTTGAGTGTGACAGTGGATGATCCATCCAACCTGTTTCTCATAGCAACACATATTCCTGGGAAGTCCAGTGTGATAGCAGACAAGCTGAGCAGGTGCTTTCTTTTACCTCCCAAATGATCCCTCAATCAGTATGTGATGAAAAGGATATTCCATTGATGAGGTCAGCCTTTCTGTGATCTTTTTGACTCTCCCTAAACAACATGTGCAGCAACTTCTTTACCCTGATTCCCTCCAAGACAGAAGTCACAGAGAGATACTGTTCTTCACAGGTGGCCCTCCAGTCTCCTTTATGCCTTTCCCCCAACTCCATTAATCCCAAAGTTTCTAAAGAAAGTGGCCAGGTTGAGGAGCAAAGTAATCCTCATTGCACCGTATTGGCCTCAAAAGATTTTGTTCCCCTTCTTCTGGCCTCACTTACCATGGAATCTGGATTCAACTCCAGACCTCCTGTGTCACCCGACAGACGTGATTCATCCAGACATATCCAGTCTCAGGCTGAAGGCCTGGCTTCTCCGATTCCATTATAGCCAGACAACCTATGTTATCCTTTCCAGTCCAACATATACACCTGTCTGCTTATAAACCATCTACATGTAAGCTATATTCTGGTAAATGGAAAAGATTTGTGCAGTGGGCATTACAAAATAGTATCAATCCCTTCTATGCTACGATTTATGATATTCTTAATTTTTAGGCTAGCTTTTCAATGAAGGGTCCTCTTCCACTATCATAGTCCAGTTGGCAGCAGTATTCAATTTTCACATTGGATTCCAAGGTTCTTCAGTTGCTTCACATAAACTCTGCAAAGCATTTTTGAGAGAAACTCTCCTTTTAAAGCCTCCTTATAAAGACTAAAGACCCTACTCCCCATTGGGACCTAAATTTGGTGCTGCAGACTATTATACACCCCCCCCCCTTTTGAACCAACAGCTATGTGCAACCTCAAATTTCTTTCCTGGAAGACTATTTTCTTAGTAGCCATAACTTCTGCATGAAGAATTTCAGAAATTCAAGCCTTATCTCCCAAACCACCATATTTGATTTTTCACAAAGGCAGAGTATCTCTTTGTACTAATCCATCCTTTTTACCAAAAGTGATATCACAGGCAAATATCAATCAGTCCCTCAGTTTACCAGTATTTTTTCTATATTTTGAGAACAAATGTGAATACTTAGTGTTATGTTGTCCCTCTCGCCTTCTTTCTTACAGGATGGGTTCGGAGCCGATACTCGGCTCTGACTCGGCCAATACACTAGCTCAAAGTCTCTGACTTGGGTCATGGCTGAACACCTATCCCACGATGCATTGGAGTAATCCCCAGATCTCATTTGCCACTTAATGAGTTTGGATGCTCTCTTCTTGGCCTTGGAAGAGGAAAACCAGTCTCAAAAGTTACACTCTCAAACTGGCTTACCAGTTCTATTACTTTTATATATACTTCAGACAATAGAAGTCTACCTTTAAAAATCAAAGGCCATTCAACTAGAGCTCTAGCAACATCATTGGCTTACTATGCTAGACTATCTATGGACAGCATTTGCGCAGCGGCTACATGGGCTAGGCTCCATACTTTTATTATTCATTACAAGGTAGATTTGGCCTCCAAGGACAGAGCTTCCTTTGGGTCCACAGTGCTCAAAGGTGTACTGCCATGAGTCACCCAGGAAAATGATGCTAGGGACGCTGTCCCATCCAGTAAGAAAGAAGGTGAGAGGGACAACATAACATAAAGAAGCTATGTACTTACCATAACGTTCCATGTTTGTTGTCCTCTCTCACCCTTCTTTCTTATGTCCCTCCCTCCTTCCCCCAGCCAAGACTCCTAGAGGACTCAGATGAGAGTTTTTCATGTCCTTCTACAGAGAAAGTTTCTCAAAGTGCTTGTTTTTCCTCTTACATGTATTTTGTGTATGTGTGTGTGTGTATATATATATATATATATATATATATATATATATATATATACACACATATATATATATATATACATATATATATACATATATATATATATATATATATATATATGTGTGTGTATATATATATATATATATATATGTATGTATATGTTTTTGTGTTATGTAAAAAGAAGTATACTTCGTTTATAGCTAGCAGCAAACAAGATCTGGGGATTACTCCAGTGCATTGTGGGATAGGTGTTCAGGCACGAGCCAAGTCAGAAGCTTCAAGCTAGTGTATTGGCTAAGTCAGAGCTGAATATCAGCTCCGAACCCATCCAGTAAGAAAGAAGGGCGAGAGAGGACAGCAAACATGGAACGTTATGGTAAGTACATAGCTTCTTTTTACATTTATTAGATGTTCACAAGCAGGTGTGTTTTTACCTTCATAGAACCAAGGATTTCAGGAAATCTGACCAATTATTTGTTTCCTTCTTGGATGTTAAAATGGGTAAACCAGTCAACAAAGTAACCATTTTCAGATGGCTTACCAATTACATTACTTTCATTTATGATCATTTGGGCATGGCCTTGCCAAACTCTTTACAAGCCCATTCTCCTAGAGAGAAGCAATGGCTTCTTTATCTGTTTTCCAAACTAGAGCCTCTGTGGATGAAATTTGTGCAGCAGCAACTTGGCCTACTCCTCATACCTTTGTTACTCACTACATCTTGGATCTGGTGCTGAGGAACATCCTTCCTTGAATCCACCCAGGATATAAGGTGGCTGGGGACTCTGTCCCGTAGGTTGAGGATAGAATGAAAATTGACAGCATCAGATAAAGACATTATGTACTCATCATAACGTTCCATCTGTGTTGTCCACTTTTATTCTTCAACTCCCCACCCATCTGCCCCCTACTTTTGAACTCCTAGATGAGTGAGTAGTGTTAGGTGAGAACTTAGCTTGTACTGAGCTCCAGATGTAGTCCCTCTGGATACTTCTGATATTTTCTCTTATTTCTATTAGCAAACAAGATCTGAGGTACTTAGGAAGGGTGCATTATGGGTAAGGGAGAAGCTTGATAGTTTCTTGGTTACCTCGAGCTATTTTAACAGCCAAGTCAGATTTGAGGGATCGGATCCGAACCCGTAGGTTGAGGAAGAATGAAAATGGACAACACAGATGGAATGTTATGATGAGTCATAACTTCTTTTTTGTTTCTTTCTCATCAGAAATATTGGGACCACCAATTTCTAAAGTTACTCTGCCCAAATGGATTACTGATTGCATTTCTTTTGTATATACTCACAAGGCCTCTCCCTATCAAATCCTCCTAAAGCACATTCTACTAGATCGACTGCAACCTCTTCCACCTTTTGGTCTAGAACTTCCATTTATGACATTTGTGCAGCACCAACCTGGTCTAATGTTCATACCTTTATTGTTCATTACAAACTAGATTTTTTTGTATACTGCTCATGTTTTGACAGTGGTGTGACTCTATATAATGCCATTGTCATCAATGTAAAAATTTGCAATGGAATTAATTGTACACTGATTGCTACTAATCAGTAGCATGGTCAGGGTTACAGGAAATCAGTCAGAAACAATACATACAGTAGACATGGTGTCAAGAAGTGCAGTGCCACAAAAGATACCTGTATTATACTAAAATACATAATGAAACTTGTACAAGCAAATGAAATTTAAGCCTACCAAGCAGAGCAGTCTGACAACTGGTGCAGATTAAAGCTATAAGCTGTAGTTACTGTGGTACAGGGTTTGACTTCTGCAGCCCTCATTTGCGTACCATATGACCTTGATAACCAAACAGCACTTGGGGGATCTGGAAATATGGGCTAGACTCCTCAATGGTCCCCATGGACTGCGGATCTAGTAGCTACTTATGAATCTATCATCATGGCAAATACAAGGGCAAAACCATTGCTGTATTAAACATGAATATAAAGTGTTACATATCAGCAATGCAAAGAAGTCACTATAAATAAACATTCCTAAAATGCAATTGTCTTAAAATATATTTCAAATGTTGCAATATTCAGAAGGCTGCTTTAACCTGTATGTGGACTTGAGTAACACCTTAAGTATATGGGGTATTCCAAACAGCTCTTCAGGGAGAAAACATAAACTAAAGCAGTCTCTGAGGGTGGAGGTGCAGTTCTGGACATGGTGATACATGTTCACTATTTCTCAGACACAGTTGCCTTAAATATATATTTAAAATGTTACACTATGCAGAATGATGCTTTAACCTGTATATTGAGCTGAGGTATGTAGAGCACATCAAACAGATTTTCACATTACAAACTAGATTTGACCTCCAAAAGTAGAGCTGCTTTCGTTTCAGCAGTTCTTCAGATTATCCTTCCATGAATGCCACCCAAGATTCATGTAACTGGGGGTTCTGCCCCAAACGTTGAGGAACGAATGAAAAGGACAACATCAGATATTCAAGTTATGCACTTGCCAATACCAAAATGTTGAGGAAGACTGAAAATGAATAACACAGATGCATAGTTGTGATGAGTACATAACTTGAGTATTTACTGTTGATACATTGTTGGTTGTCCCAGCTGAGCTCCCACATCTAAGCCAAATGCAGGTATGAGGGGGTCCCTCCCGCTGGCTTACAAGTGAGATCCAAAACTTCCTTAAACTGACAGATATGCAGCATTGTTGGTGGTTAATGCTATCAAGGGCCATCCTCCTTTATGTTCTTAGTTAGCTGTAGTTATGTTATGTACAACCTTCCAGCATTTATGCGTTGTAGCCATGCCGCAGCCTTCCTACACTGTATACACTTGGTTATCAGCTGCACTTAGTGCTGTGCACAGCCACCCTCTTTATGTTCTTAGTTAGGTGTACTTATCAAACAACAAAATAAAGGGCATAGAAACGAGCAAACCAAACCACTTTAATCAAGAAACTAGTAAGCGCTTTCGTCTACATAAGACTTAGACTTTTTCAAACTGACATACATTTCTTTGACCCAGCTTTTAAAACACAGAAAAAGTCGCATGACATAAAAATTACATGACATAAAAAAATCACCTTTGGATTACTGTTAGGTGTACTTATGTTAGGTAAAGCCTCCCCTGCAGCCCTTACCACACTGTATGCATCTGGTCATCAGCTGCAGTGAATGCTATGCACAGCCTCCCCCTTTATGTTCTTAGCTGTTATGTTATGTACAACCTTCCCCATTTATGCACTGGAGGCATGGCCATGGACTTCCCCCACTGTAAGCACTTGGGTATCAGCTGCAGTTAATGCTATGCACAGCCACACCCCTTATGTTCTTAGTTAGCTGTAGATATGTTATGAACTGCCTCCCCACATTTATGCACTGTAGCCATGGCCACAGCCTTCCCCCACTGTATGACCCGTTCTGTATGGACAGTCTGAGGGAATTTTCTGTCAAACTTACTACAGGAGGTCGCTCCTTTCTGAATCCAGTTGTTCCTACCTTGTCCTAGATGTCCAAACATGCTTTGAAGAATATGTATAATAGTGCAGATGCTGTGTCTAAGGGTGCTGCTATTGCTACAATTTTGGGAAAATATGTCTGACTATGGGGGACTTCCAGGATGGCTGCACATTGAGTAATGGCATGTTTTCTGGCTCAGGCTTGTATATTTCAATTTTTTGTGTACAATTTTCTCTTAGACCCTTTAAACTATTAGATATTTTACTGTTTTTAGTTTCATTCTGTACGTGTTGTTGAAGTACTTCGTTCTTCTTAGTTTCCCTTTTATTTAGAACTCGTTTAAGTTAGAGAGTTCTCCCCCCTCCCCCTTGGATAGCCGTTTAACTTAGAGGCTTTTCTTTCCTGTTTTGCTATCGTTAAAAAAAAAAAAAAAAAAAAAAAGACAGAGATTGTATAATTATAGGTGTATCTTGTTTAGAACAGTACTTATTTGTCCGTCTGTGTTTACCTAGTTTTGTTTTTTGTAGTTGGGTTACGTCTAAGGAAGCTAAAGTATCTGGCTTTAAAAAGTGTGACTCATGCTGTCAGAAAATGTCTCTGACAGATGGGCACACTAGCTGCATTTATTGTTTGGGCGCTGTTCACCTGCAGGACTCTTATTCTATTTGCCATGCCTTTAGTCCAAGAGTCCTGCAGGAGCATAAGAACAAATTGATCCTTAGGGATCTGTTAAAGCCTCAGGATTCACCGACAAAGAGTTCCCAGCCAGTGAAATCCCCAAAATCCAATAAACCGTCAGCTCCACCTTCGAAGCCAACACCTGTACAGGATTTGCCGAGTATGTCGGTTCCGGCTGGCACCGACAAGACAACCCCTCCGTCAGCTCCATTGGATGTTTTGGAGCCATCTTGGAGCCATAAGAGGCTGAGGTCCTCTTCATTAGAGTCAGTTCATTTGGCTCCTCGGTCTCCATTATTGCAAAGTGAACATAGCCATCATTCATCACACTCCTGTCGATCCTCTAGGCTGTCTGATCATGATGTGGAGAGAGTAGTATGTAGGTTGCTTAAATCACAGACACTATCAAAATTATTGTCTAGCCCTCCTCAACAGGTATCGGCTCCATCCACCTCCTTTTCTGTTCCTCCTCCGACTCCATTTGAGTTCGGAGCCGGAGTTCGTTGGGGTTCAAGTAGTGGAACTGTTGGCTCAGATCACCATCTCTCCTTCGATTCCGACTTCGGCTCCGATTACCTCAATAGTTCCTTTGATCGAGGAATCTGGATACCAGGGCTCCCTCGTCGGCCCCAAGGGGGCGAGTGGCATCGGACCCGGTTCTCCCTCTCGGAGCATCGGCGCAGGTGAGCTTGGCTCCAACATAGGCCTCGGAGCTGTCTCCCTCAGCGCAGAGAAAGATTCCTATTTCTTCGGAACCGGCGCTTTCTATGCCTCGAGGCAGGGATGCCTTTGAGGTCATGCGGAGTGTGCTGTTCCCCGAGACAGCTCCACTACCAGCCCCACCGGCTCCGCCCCCCATAGTGTCTGCACCAACCTCTGCTCATCCTCCAGACCCCAAGCATAGGGAACCGATGCCCCAGGACACCCCATTGGGTGTTTCCTCTTCTTTCGAGGCCTCCCCTGATCACTCAGAGGAGCCCCCTCAGAAGAAGAAGTGCAAGAGGAAGCACATTGACTCCCCTGAGTCTATCACTTCTGATACAGACTTAGATTAATCGGAAGTGTCCCCGAGATCCCCCTCTGAAGATGTTTCCTTTTCGGACATCCTGGAAATGCTTAGGCAGAGGGGGAACTGGAATCCCCTAGCCCCTACCGAGGATGAGTCTGTATTCCTGGACACTTTCGGTTCCCGACCTTCCACCTCCTGGATTTCTCTTCCTTCCGACCCACTTATGTCTGTAGTGGGTCGAAAGGCTTGGTCATCTCCGGACACAGTGGAACCAACACCGAGGAGACCTAGTAAATTTATTACAACCCCCAGGATAAGCAATTCCTTTCCAAAGGTGTGCCCGTTGATGCCATGGTGGTAGCAGCAGCCACCAAAAAAGAGCAAAGACCTCTTCATCTGTTCATCCCCCTAACAAGGAGTCTAGGACGATGGACAAGTACAGAAAGCGAATGTTTGCTTCAGCAACCTTCTCCATGAGGTCACTGAACTATCTGTGTCATTTTACTCGCCTTCAAAGGGATCTCCTTAAAGTTCCTTGATAGAACACGATGAGAAATTAATGTAGTTCTATCATTCTCCATGTGTTACACACATATATCATAAACATGTGTAAATGTTGTTTTAGATTTTAAAGTAGTGTGGGACAATTGAGTAAGATAAATTTTAAGCTCACTAAGTATAAAGTTTTCTTGATACAATATGGTTTTTAAGAATTTTTTATAAGTGGTTTTTATAAGTGTTTATTTAACATTGCGAATTAGAACACTGTTTGTTGAAATGTTTAAATTAGGTATTAAAGGATGGTCCTTAAGGTTTTTTAGAACATCATATATATATATATATATATATATATATATATATATATATATATTTTTTTTTTTTTTTTTTTTAATTGAATAGGTCTTTGCACAACTGAATGTAATTAATCAATTAAGAATTTAGTACATAAAATATGCTAGTTGGCTTGTAAATGTTGTCTGATGAAGGTGAGACACTGAGCTCACCGAAAGCTTAGTTTGTACTTTGCTTACGCTATCGTTGGTGAATAAATCGGCCTTTGGGAGAGCTCAACTGCTTAGTATTTTGTATTTTTCTCTAGTTTGTGGATCTCCTTAAAGAGCTTGGAGATACCCTTCAAGATCCTACAGCTGAGGGAGTACAAGCCAAAGTAGCTTCCCAGCTAGCAACTCTTAATTCTGTAGTTAACTCCTCCATGAGGCTCATTTCCTATGCAGCCAATGGAGCGAAAAGAGCTGCTGGCACGGGTGTGGCCCTCAGGAGGCATGCGTGGATGCGGCTGTGTCACTTTGCAGAAACCTTTCGAGCGTCCTTCACCAATACCCCCTTTGATGGCGCCTTTTTCTTTGGGCCACAGGTGAAAGACACATTGTCTAAGTGTGAGCAAGAAGGCAAGACTCTCCTTGCCGTGGGAGTCCATTTTTCCACTCCCTCTAGACCTTACCCTAAGGGTCAGAAGAGTGGGAAGATGTGGTTCCGCAAATCTCAGGGAGCCTTGCCTGACACACGTAATGATTTTTCCTCCAGAGGCAGAAGGGGAAACAACAATAATAGACACTGCCCTCGTGGCAGAGGGGGACTGCAGAACCAGGGCAACAGAGAATCCTTCTCTAACAAGCCCTTCCAGCATCCCTGAAGGATTGCCTGGCTGCTCACCTCTGGAGGCAGTTGGGAGAAGACTTTTACTGTACCCAAAAGCCTGGCATAATTTAATAAGAGACAGATGGGTACTGTCCATTATATCCGGAGGTTACAAAATTCCCTTCCATCAGTCCCCCTTACAGTCAAAGAAAGCCCTTCCAGATGTTCCACTCAATCTGAAGGAGCAAGCAGTAATAGAAGTTTCAAAACTGCTAGAAAAAAGAGCCATTCAGGAAGTCCCTGCATTCCAGCACGGATCTGGAACTTACTCAAGGTTCTTTTTGGTACCAAAAAAGGCAGGGGACTGAAGACTGATTCTGGATCTCAGCAGACTAAACAAATTTGCACGAAGAACAAAGTTTCGGATTGTCACGCTACAGTCCATTCTACCCTTCCTGGGTCAGGACAATTGGATGTGCTCGATAGATCTTCAGGATGCGTACTACCATATCAAGATGGACAGACGCTCCAGGAGATTTCTTCGCTTTCAGGTGGGGGCCAGTCATTACCAGTTCAGAGCTCTGCCCTTTGGTCTCACCACAGCCCCAGGGTGTTCACCAAATGTATGGCAGTGGTCACGGCTCACCTGAGACGTCAAGGATTCCAGGTGTTTCCATATCTAGACGACTGGCTCCTCACTGCTACCACCAGGCATCAACTCTTACAAGCGCGGATTATACAATCACATCTTGCACCCAGCTAGGTATTACAGTAAATTTAAAAAAAATCTGCCTTGTTGCCCTGTCAATCTATGACTTACATAGGAGCAGAGTTAAACACAAGGGATATGTTTGCAAGGTTACCACTGGAAAGAGTGTCCACAATTTGTCAACAAGTGCAAATCCTAATGCAGAGCAAAAGGATGCAAGTCAGGTATGTCCTTCAAACTCTGGGCTCCATGGCAGCTGCCATTCTTCTACTTCCATTAGCACATTTCACATGAGAATTCTTCAGTGGCTTCTTTTCACGCAGTGGTCTTTCCAGGAGCTACCCATGTCTCACATGATCCTGATCATGGAGGCATGCAAAAGGCATCTTTCTTGGTGGATGGTCTCCCCACTAGTCACTCAGGGCAGACCTTTCATACAGCTCCCTTCGGTAGCCACAGTGACTACAGACGCCTCCCTGATAGGGTGGGGGGGCATTATCTGGGCAGGACAGTCCAAGGCACTTGGCAACCTCACGAGTACCATCTGCACATAAATGTCCTAGAAATGAGAGCCGTGCTGCTAGCGTTGCAAGCCCTTCAAGACTCTCTTCCTTCCGGGACCATTGCAATTCAAACAGACATGTCAGTGGTGTGGTACATCAACAAGCAGGGTGGAACCAGATTCTACCCCCTGTGTCGAGAAGCACTCAGACTTTGGCAGTGGGCAATTTCCCCCCAACATTTTCTGATTGCGACGCATAGCGGACAGGCTCAGCAGAGCTATCCTCATGCCTCACGAGTGGTCTCTGAATCACTAAGTTGCTGATCTTATCTTCCGCAAATGGGGACAGCCTTGCTGCGATCTTTTTGCCACCCCTTTCAACAGTAAATGCAGCAACTACTTCTCCCTTCTTCCGCTTCCAGGTCACATACCCAGAGACGCTGTAGTCCACGATTGGCCTCAGGGACTTCTTTATGCCTTTCCTCTGTTTCCCCTGATACCGAAACTCATACAGAAAGCAAAATCGTTGGGTTGCAAAATGATCCTCATTGCCCCCTACCGGCCTCGACAGATATGGTTCCCGGTCCTGCACCCTTACCTTCCCGATCAGCCCTGGACTCTGGACCCGATTCCAAATCTCCTGATTCATCAATCAGGCAGGTGGCATCAATCCCTCCAAACTCTCCAGCTCACAGCTTGGTTGCTCCACTTCCAACCTTAGCCAGGCTTCCCAGCATTTCCCCAGCAGTCCGCGAAATTATCGATCTGAAGTAGGAACTTCATTTGTCAGCAACCTTTGGGTATCGGATCTGATCTCGGATCCGAGCCGACAACTTATTTCACAGCTAATAGATCCAAGCTCCTAGCTCCTCCCCTTACCCATAACCCCCTGCTAACCCTGACTGAACTCAGATCTAGTTTTCCGCGCTTAAACTCAGCAGCTAGGTTACGAGTTCCTGCCTAGATAAGTGATTTTGATTACTTATTTCTTTTAAATCTCCTTAAAGTGTGTGTGGTTAGGTTCCTTAGCATTAAAAACCCTTTTTTAATTATTTTTTTGTGGTAATTTGTGTTCTCCTCCCCTCCCTTCGCTGGTTCGTAGTGTGTGAGTGTGTTATTGTCAGTTGGGGCCTTATGTGTGAGTGTGTTTTTTGTTTTGTAGTCAAAAAAAAAAAATGTCTGAGGCCCCAAAGTTGTTTTTTTCCAAGTGCACCGAGTGTGGCCATAAGATCTCACCGGTGGATGGCCACACTCGGTATGTCTGGTGCCTTGGGGTTGAACACCTATCTTCTGGTTGTGCAATTTGCGCTGCGTTCAACCCCATGGCACTGAAGGGCCGGAGGTTGAAGCTGATCCTGTCGGGACTTTTGCCCCCGCCTCCTCCCAGGCCTTGGTGGCGGCCACTCCTGCCTCTCTCCTCCCGGCTGGGACTCAAACTCCCGCTTCTGCGCCGGAGGAGGGAGAGGCCAGGAAGGAAAAGAAGAGGGAGAAGCACCATAAGCGTAGGGCCGAGGCCTCCACATTGGCCCCTCCAGCTAAGTGGGCTTCTCCCTCTAGGTCTTCCAGGTCTAGGTCTCCTCCTTCTCTGACCTGGTCTCCATGCTTTTCACCGGGTCCTGAGGAGGGGGAGACCCGATCTCCGTCGAGATCATCAAGGCAGCACTCCCGGCCTGCCTCGGTGGCCTCCTCGAGATCAACATGCAGCCTGTCGGAAGCCAATTTGGACCGTGTGATGAGAAGGTTCATTCAGGCCCAAATGCAGATGGGAGTGCTCTTGCCTCCCCCCCCGGGGGGGGAGCTCAACACCCTATTTTGCCCCAATAGCTCCTTCTCTGACCCGCTTCCTGGGTTCGGAGCATTCATAGCCGGGTAGCGTCGGAGCCGGGTTCGGGTCAGCACCGACAGCATCTGGTACTTAGGCGCCGACTCTCCCCTCGAGCTTGCCGGATCCATCCTTGTCGGATCCGAGCTCTCGGAGCCGTGCTCTGAGCTTTGGATCCAGGGGGTTTAGTATGCCTTCGGCTCCATCCAGGTCGGAGCACACTGGCCTCTCAGATCCATTGGTCACGGCGCCGGCTCCGATCCGCCCTTCGGATCCGGGCGAAGGTCGACTCTCAGATCCCACTGAGAGCAGCTCTCCCTCGGCATTCGAGGTGGTGGAGAGGGCACTGTTGAGGGCATCCAGGCCACCGCTCCCTGCTACGGCTCCATCCCGCACTCTATCTCATTTGGGTCAGGCTTCCTTCACTCGGCCTCAGGGACAGCCTGCTTTGATGTCTCATGTTGTTCCACTGGAACAGGACGTTGCTGGTGAGTCCTCCTTGGACAGCCCCCCTGAGGATGTTCCTCACAAGCGGAAGTGTAAGAGGAGGCACGTGGACTCCCCCTAGTCCTTAGAAGATATGGATTTGGATGAAGGGGAAGGCTCCCCAGGATCACCCCCTGAGGATGTCTCCTTCGGAGACATCATGGAAATGCTTAGGATCGGGGGGGGGTCTGCCCCCAAGGCTTCCTCTGACGAATCTGTCTTCCTGGAGGCGTTCGAAGCAGGCCCGTCTACCTCTTGGGTGTCCCCACCGGCCGACCCCCTGGTGGACCTAATTACCACCAGGGCGTGGAAGGAGCCGGACACTGGAGCCAGTTCCCCAAAGCCCCGATAGGATTCTGAGCCCCCCTTCGGAGAAGTCCCACTGGAGCAAGGGTCCTCCCGTAGATGCCATGTTGGTGGCAGCAGCTACCAAGAGGGAATTAGCTCAGGAGAGTCCCTCTGTGCATCCACCAAGCAAGGAGTCCCCCTCAATTGATCGCCTAGGGAAGTGGGTCTTTAGTTCAGCGACCTTCTCAGTAAGGTCCCTGAACTACATGGCACATGTCATTAGGATGCAGCGAGACCTTATCAAAGAGTACGCTGCTCCCCCCCCCCCCGGAGTCTATGTCAGCAGAAGACAAGCAGTTGTATTCCACTCGCATGGCCACTCTAAGATCAATATCGAATACCTCTATGCGGCTTTTATCCCATGCCACTGAGGGAGCCGCTAGAGCCAGCGGAGCAGGCCTAGTCATGAGACATCAGGCCTGGCTCCGACACTGTGACTTCGCGGAACCCTTCAAGGCGTCATTTGCGAATGCCCCTTTTGATGGTTCTGCCTTATTTGGCAAGACCGTTTGCGAAACTTTAGTCCAGAGTGAAAAGGACGGGAAGACGCTGTCTGACGTCGGAGTCCGCTTCTCTGCTCCCCAGAGGTCCTTCTCCAAGAATCAAAAGGGACAGAAGAAGATGTGGTTCCGGAAATCACAGCATTCCCAACCTGCTCCGGACAACCAGTCCTTCCGTGGCAGAGGAAGATAGGGAGGACGCCGCCCTAGAGGCAGAGGGGGCCCGAAAAATGTTGGGTCCAGAGAATCCTTCGCTGATCGGCCCATGCAGCAACCCTGAGGGGTGGCCCGACTGCTCCACTCTGGAGGCAGTCGGGGGGCATTTCTCGAGGCACCTGGCAAATTGGGAGTCCATCACAATGGATCGCTGGGTGCTTCGCATCATATCCAGAGGTTACCACATTCCCCTGTATCACGTCCCCAAAATCAGAAACCTCCCCGATGTATCACCCGATCAGAGGGAGGTAGCAGCTGCAGAGATTTGGCAGCTCCTAGAAAAAAGAGCCATCCAACCCGTCCCCCCAGGCCAGTTCGGATTAGGGTTTTACTCCAGGTTCTTTTTGGTGCCAAAAAAGACGGGGGACTTAAGGCCAATCCTCGACCTTTCTTCCTTGAACCTTTTAGTAACCAAACAAAAATTCTGGATGGTCACCCTTCAATCCATCCTCCCCCTTCTGCGGGAGAATTACTGGATATGCTCAGTAGACCTCAAGGATGCGTACTACCACATTTGGATGGACAGACGATCCAGGAGGTTTCTCCGCTTCCGGCTGGGAGCCAGTCACTACCAGTTCAGGGTCCTTCCCTTTGGTCTCACCACAGCCCCCAGGGTGTTTACCAAAGTATTAGCAGTGATAGCGGCCCACCTGAGACTCCAGGGAATACAGGTTTTTCCATACCTGGACGACTGACTCCTGACCGCCCCAACAAGGCATCTACTCTGCTCAGCCAGGGACTACTTCCTTCAACTTGCCCCCCGGCTGGGCATCACTATCAACATGGACAAGTCCTTTCTTGCGCCGACCCAGGTGATAGAGTTCATAGGAGCCAAAGTAGACACGAGGTACCTTCTAGCATTCCTGACTGTGGAACGACTGCAAAGCCTGAGGCTTCATGTGCAGGCCATCCTCCAATTAGAAGCTCCACCGGTGGAGTTGGTCCTGAGGGCTCTAGGCTCCATGGCAGCGGCAATCATTCTTCTGCCGTTGGCTCATCTCAACATGAGGGTCTTGCAGTGGACCCTTCAAGTCCATTGGTCCTTTCTACACCATCCCCTAAGCCATCCTATTCCCCTCAACAGGGCTTGCAGAAGGGCTGTCTTGTGGTGGCTTCACTCCCCGGACCTCCATATGGGACGTCCCTTCTCCACGCCTCTCCCCTCGCCATGGTGACCACAGACGCCTCTTGCCTCTGGTGGGGGGGCATTGCTCAGGCAGGATGGTCCAAGGCACGTGGAACGACACAGAGACCTCTTTGCATATCAATGTTCTGGAGATGAGGGCGGTGCTCTTGGCTTTGCAGGCACTTTACAACCTTCTTCCTGTAGGAACTGTTGCGATACAGACAGACAACATGTCAGTTGTCTGGTACATCAACAAACAGGGGGGAACCAGGTCCTATCCTCTCTTTCGAGAGGCCATGAGAGTGTGGGAATGGGCGATCTCCACCAACCGCTTTCTTATTGCAACACACATTCCGGGACGGTCCAACATACTAGCGGACAGACTCAGCCACACCATCCTTTCACCTTACGAGTGGTCTCTCAATCCCCAGGTAGCAAAGTGGATTTTTGCCGTGTGGGGGCAACAATGTTGTGATCTCTTCGCCTCTCCCTCAAATATGAAATGCAACAGCTACTTCGCTCTAATTCCCCCCTTCGGGGAATCCCCGAGAGACGCTCTGGTGCATGCTTGGCCTCCTGGTCTGCTTTATGCATATCCTCCTCTACCCCTGATGCTGAAATTCATACAGAAAGCCAGTCGATTGGGGAGCAGAATGATCCTCATTGCCCCATTCTGGCCTCATCAAACGTGGTTCCCTTACCTGTGGTCTCACCTGGTGAATCCTCCTTGGATTCTGGATCCCCTACCGGATCTAATATCTCACCCACTAGGTCTCCCGACCCCGAATCTGGACAGCCTAAAGCTGACAGCTTGGCTGCTCCAGTTCCACTCCTAGTCAGGACTCCCGGTATCTCTTCCCCAGTTAAAGCCATACTAGTAGCAGCACACAAACCTTCCACTAGAAGGGTCTATCGCAGTAAGTGGAAGCGTTTCTCCATCTGGGCGGAGCATCATAATTTAGATCCCTTCACAGCACCGTTGCTGTCTGTGTTGGAGTTCCTTACATGTCTTTTTCATCAGGGGGCTAGCTGCTCAACGGTCAAGGTACAACTAGCAGCTATTTCTCATTACCATGTGGGACATGAATCAGGGCCTTTGATCACGGAAAAATTGTGCAAAACCTTTCTCAAGGGTACTTTCTTTCTCAGACCCCCTATCAAAGACATTGTACCCCCTTGGGATTTATCACTAGTCTTACAGGCCTTGACAGCTCCTGCTTTTGAACCTGCCGCTTCGATTGATCTTAAGTACTTATCCTGGAAAACGGCATTCCTAGTCGCTATTACTTCAGCGAAAAGAGTTTCCGAGCTTCAGGTCCTGTGTGCAAACCCCCCGTACTTGGCCTTCCACCAGGATAGAGTATACCTCAGGACCAATCCCTCATTTCTTCCTAAGGCGGCCTCAGAGGCGAATATCAATCAATCTATTAACCTGCCTGTCTTCTTTCCTAAATACCAAAACAAAGGAGAATACAAATTGCATTTGTTAGATGTGCACAGACAACTGCGCTTCTACATTCATAGGACGGCTGGTCATAGACAATCTGCCCAGTTGTTCATCTCCTTTGCCAAATTTAACTTAGGCAAATCTGTTTCTAAAGTCACTCTGTCACAATGGATATCACAGTGCATTCTCTTGGCCTACGAAAGTTCTGGAAGGCCCGCACCTCAGGCAGTACGTGCGCATTCTACTCGTTCTATATCTACCTCTGTTGCCTTTAGGTCTAGAGTGTCGTTGGATGATATTTGCTCTGCAGCTACTTGGTCCACATCCCATACTTTTATCAACCATTATAAGCTGGATGTTATCTCCAGAGGGAGAGCATCCTTTGGCTCCGCAGTGCTCCGGAACATCCTTCCATGAAGGCCACCCAAGATCTAGGTAGCTGGGGACTCTGTCCCAAAGGTTGCTGACAAATGAAGTTCCTACTTCAGATTAAGAAGTTATGTACTCACCATAACATTCCATCGGAGTAGGTATCTTTATTTGTCTGCAACCACCCCCCCTCCTTCCCCCTGACCTTCGGATTTTAGTTCTGGATGTCCATTCCTTAATTCCTTCGGGACGTATCTTGCCTGTTAGCTGCTTATATACGGGCAAACTTGATCTGCGGTCAGTCAAGGTTATCAGGGGGTTATGGGTAAGGGGAGGAGCTCGGATCTATTAGCTGTGAAATAAGTTGCCTGATCGAATCCGAGATCGGATCCGATACCCAAAGGTTGCAGACAAATGAAGATACCTACTCAGATGGAACGTTATGGTGAGTACATAACTTCTTATTTCCTCTCATAAGTCCACAAAGAGAAAAACCTATGCTAGCAAATGGAAACATTTTTCTTGTTGGGCAGAGTCTAGGAATGTGGATCCCTTCTCAGCCCCAGTCCACGAAATTCTGGAATTCCTAGCACAACTTTTTCACTCCAGGGCCGCTTCTGCTACGATTAGGGTACAATTAGCGGCCATTTCTAATTTTCATATCGGTTTGACAAATTCTAACATCATGTCTCATAAGCTCTGTAAAGGTTTTTTGAGAAGAACTCTTCTTAGACCTCCAGTGAGAGATCCCCCTCCTCCTTGGGACCTTAATTTAGTTCTAACTTCCTTAATTCTGCCTCCTTTTGAACCAGCAGCATCCTGCTCCATCAAGTTTCTGTCTTGGAAGACACTCTTTCTGGTTGCTATCACTTCAGCTAGTCTCAGAACTTAAAGCACTATGTGTTCGTCCTCTCTACCTGGTGTTTCATATGGAAAGAGTTGCTCTGAGGACTAATCCTTCGTTTTTTCCTAAAGTCTGCTCAGAAAATAATTTAAATCAATCTATAGATCTCCCTGTGTTCTTCCCAAATCATAACAACAAGGCAGAGTACAAGCTTCACTAACTGGACATTCATAGACAATTGCGTTTTTACCTATATAGAACTAAAGAAATAAGAAAGTCAGACCAATTATTTCTTTCTTATGCCTTAAACAAACAAGGTCTCCCAGTTTCCAAGGTGACTTTATCCGGATGGTTGTCCCACACTATTACTTTTATTTACCAGTTAAGGAATAAAGAGTTACCAACTAAACCGAAAGTTCATTTTGCTAGGGCATTAGCCACCTCCATAGCTTTTCAATCTAGGTTGCCCATGGATTCCATCTGTGCAGCTGCCACGTGGGCAAACCCTCATACCTTTATTTCTCATTACAAGGTGGATATGGTCTCCCGGAGCAGAGCTGACTTTGGTTCTACTGTTCTGAAGAGTCTGTTCCACTGAGCCACCCAGGATGTTAGGTGCTAGGGATGCTGTCCCAAACAGCAAGAATGAAGGTGAGATAGACAACTTAACATTAAGAAATTATGTACCTACCATAACATTCCATGTTAGTTGTCTTAATCTCGCCTTCTTTCTTGCGTCCCTCCCTCTGTCCCCCCGTCCTAGTGGATCAAGAGGAGTCCTCCTTCACTGGCTGAGTATTCTTTAATGTTACTCTTCTGCCTAGGTCTTCCCAACCTGTTCTAGATTTTAGGATGCATGGAACAACCAGTTTTTTTTTATTAACTGGTTTCTCTCATATGTCTGGGATTAGCTATTTCAAACGAGATCTGGGTAGCTGTTGCTAGGCATCATTGGATAAGGGGTAGGCTCGAGCCAGTAAACCGCTCTCGAGCTATTGAAGATGGCCGAGTCGGAGCCGAGGATCGGCTCTGATCCCAAACAGCAAGAAAGAAGACGAGATGAAGACAACTAACATGGAACGTTATGGTAGGTACATAACTTCTTATTCTTATTAGGAAGCAAACACTTCAATATTTGAAGATTTACATAGTTTTGTGCATTATTATTATTAAGCTGATAGGTTTTATGGGGTTTTTGTGGTGGAGTTTGTTTGTTCTGTTTGAGGGCTTTCGAAAAAACAAAAGTTATGTAAGATGTGTCGTAGGCTCAACTGGATATGACAAGAAACAACTCTATAAAAGACCAACCTACCGAATACATAAACGTTAGAACTAAATATTTAACAAAATAGCAGTTATACATAAAAGATGGTAATAATAACTACATTAGAAAATTATGCTTTCTGTAATGTCTTTCAGTCTGAATGGTCTTACAGATAAATATAAAAAAAGTAAGAGTAGTGAACTATATTAAAACATGTAGAGTGCAAATAGCTATAGTACAGGAGACACACCTGAAAATAACTAAACATGTGAATTTGATAAAGAAGGGTTTTCATGATAGTTATTTGGTACAATATCTAGGGCAAAGGAAAAGAGTAGTTCTTAATTGCAAGAGGAGCTCCAATAGTGATAGAAGAGGGGGAAAAGATAATAATGGAAGATATGTAGTACTAAGGGGCTACTGGCAAGAGAGGAGGATTACACTGGCATGCATTTACATTCCACCTAAAACTGCTGTAATAGAGCTTAAGTAAATTGTGGGAAGAAATAATCAGCTTTCATCAAGGAATATTACTTATAGGTGGAGACTGGAATTTGATTTGCAACAGTGAAGATATGTCTGGGGGGCCTAGAAGGGAAAATATAACAAAGGATGGTAGATTTTTGAAGAAATTTATGAAAATGTTTGGCATGCAAGATGTGCATTCAGTACTAGGAGTTTGGAGTGAATTTACGTATTATTCTCCAAGATACAAAAACTGGGCTAGGCTAGATATCATTTATACCTCACGGGAACATGGGCATTTAATTGAAGGTCTTGAAATGCACCCAGTAACTATTTCAGATCATGCACCAATAATAGGTAAAATAAAAACGCAAGGTAATGAAATAAAAATGAGATACTGGTGCTTTCCTACCTGTCTGTTGAAAAGAGAGGAATTTAAGAAATGGGTTTTGGAATTAATTCAGGAGCTACTAGAGAAGATAGAAATTTCCTCTGAAAATATAGCTAGGGAGTGGGATAAAATTAAAGTGGAGTTTAAAAGTAGGGTGGAAATAAAGGAAAAGGAGATATAGTTAAGAAGTAATAAGTATATAGAGGGACTGACAAATATTAAAGTATTGCAAAATAAGGGGAATCTCTCAGAACAACAAAAGAAGCAATTGCAGAATGCTATGCAGAAAGTAAGAGATTACCTCGGTAATATGCACAAGTTTAGAAATATTGCTGTTAAGCAACTATTTTTTGATCATAATTCTAGAGTATAAATCTTTTAGCATGACAGTTCAGGCAATAGAAAGTGGAAAGGGCTGTTCCCAAGCTTAGGAAGCTTATAATAAGGAAGATAACAAGAGATCCTGTAGAACTATTAGAAATATTTAGAAAATTCCATGAAAGTCTTATAAATCAGAGAAATATGGAAATCAAGGAAAGATAAAAATGGAAATGTTTATGGAAAATTACATATGCCAAGGTCAAAGGTAGATGAGGCTCAATTCCTAACAAGATAGGAAGAGATGAGATAAAAAATAGCTATGAATAACCAATCTACAGGAAAGTCTTCAGGAATAGATGGTATTCCTGTGGAAGTTTGGAAGCTAGGAGGGAAAAAACTGCTGAAGATCTGCAAGGTTTTGTTTAACAGTATTTTAAGAGAAGGAGGAGAAGTACCAGCTTGCTGGAAGAAAGCGGTGGTAACGGTAATATCTAAAGAGGGTAAAGATCCATCAGATCCAGCTTCATTCAGGCCCATTTCAAGACTAAACCATGATTATAAAGTGTTTGTGTATAATGGCTAAAAGAATGGCAAAAGTGATGCCAAAATTGATAGATATGGATCATTGTGGTTTTGTGGAGTGGAGGCAAATATGTGACAATAATAACAGAACATTGATGATCCAGAGAGAAGCAGAATGTAAGAAAGTACCACTGTTATTGGTGGGTCTTGATGCAGAGAAGGTATTTCACAGATTAGACTGGGACTTCATAAGAAGGGCAATGGAAGCATTTGCTTTCCCTGATACAATTATAAGGTCAATTAAGAGTATATATGTGGGATCAGAGGCAAAAATTAAAAGTGGGTTCTGTTCTGTTTATGTTGTCAAATGTATGCCTCCCCTCCACAAAACCACATTGAACAAAACCTTTATAGATCTTTCAGTTTTTTTCACTCCTAGCTTCCAAATGTCCACAGGAATACCATCTAGTCCTGGGTATTTTCCTGTAGACTGGTTATACATCAACATGTTTATCTCCTCTCCTCCTATCCTAACTGTTAGTAATTGAGCCTCCTCTTCCTCTAACCATGGTATATTTAATTCTTCCATAAACATTTCCATTTGTACCTTTTCTTGATTTCCATATTTCTCTGCTTTATACAGACTTTCATAGAATTTCAGAAATATTTCTAATACTTCTAGAGGATCCCTAGTTATCTTTCTTTTAATAGGCTCACTAAGCTTGGTGACAACCCTTTCTACTTTCTGTTGACTGAGTCATTGTGCTAAAGTTTTTTTGTGCTCTAGAGTTATTACCAAAATCAGTTGCTTAACAGCAATCTTTCTAAGCTCATGCATGTTATCTAGGTTGTCCTTTATTTTCTGTTTAGCATTCTGTAGTTGCCTCTCTTCTTGTGCTGTGAGATTCCCCCTATTTTGCAATACTTTAATATTTGTCAGTCCCCTCTAAATAATTATTGTTACTTCTTAACCATATCTCCCATATTTCCACCCTATTTTTTAATTCTATTTTAATTTTATCCTACTCCCTAACAATATTTTCAGAAGACATTTCTATCTTCTATAACAGCTCCTGAGTAATTTCCACTACCCATTCCTTAAATTTCTCTCTCTTCAACAAATAGGTATAAAAGTGCCAGTGTCTCATTTTTATTTCATTAACCTGTGTTTTTATTTTAGTTATTGGTACATGATCTGGAATAGTTATTGGGTGCGTACGAAGACCTTCAATTAAATGCACATGTTCCTGCGAAATGTAAATTCTGTCTAGCCTAGCCCAGTTTTTGTATCTTGGGAATAATATGTAAATTCATTCTGAGTTCACATCTTCCATGCCAAATATTCTCATAACTTTCTTTAAAAGTCTACCATCCTTTTTTATATTTCCATTTCTGGGCCGCCCATAAACATCTTCATTGTTACAAATCAAATTCCAGTCCCCACCTATAAGTAAAATTCCTTGCTGAAAGCTGATTATTTCTCACAGTTTTTTTTTTGTGCTCTGTTATAGCAGTTTTTGCTGGAATATAATTACATTCCAGTGTAATCCTCCTCCCTTACCAGTAGCCCCTTAGTAATACAAATTACCATTATTGTTTTTTTATCTCTTCTGTTACTATTGGAGCGCCTCTTGCAATTAATATAAGTACTCCTTTTTTCCTTTGTGCCAGCTATTCTGGTGAATAGCCATCCTGAAAACATTTCTTATCAAATTCACATGTTCAGTTTTTTCCAAGTGTGTCTCCTGTAGCATAGCTATTTGCACTGTGCATTTATTAATATAGTTCACTACTCTTTCTTTTTTGGATTTATCTATGAGACCATTAAGATTTAAAGACATTATAGAAAGAATCTTATTCTTGAGGGATTATTATTCCCACGTTTTTTGTGAAGTGTCTAGTTTCATTTTTTGTGTTACATGCAGGCACTGTGTGGTAGGTTAATCCTTTATACAATTGTTGCTTGTCATCTCCATTTGAGCCTATGCCATATCTTGCAGAACTTTTTGTTTTACTGAAAATCCTCAAATAAAAATACACACACACACCACCAATACCCCCCTAAAACCTACTAACTTAATAACGCACAAAACTATGTACATTTTGAAATGTTGAAGTTTTACTCCCTTAACAGGAACATAAGTTCCAAACTGGATGCCACATACACAGACTCGAGCTAAACAGAAAGAAAGCTTATCCATGCTAAGACACATGGTAGAGCCTGTGCTTCTATTAAGTGCTGTCTGGTTTTGTGTTGTCTTTATAGCTCTTACAGCCGGGAAACATTTGAATGCTTTCAGAAAGCATTTTCTACAAGCCATTTCTCTTTATCAGATTGTCTGCTAGTGACATGAGAACCAGATAGATGACTGTTTACTAGAAAAAAGACCTTATAGTATTCTATATTCTGTTTTTATTTACTTGCTTTCTGTCAAAACTTGTTACAATATAAAGCTAACACAGGCATTCCCCTATGCAAGAATGAGAAAAAACACACTAATTTTTCTTTTATCATGCTCCTTTAACCAGATTCCCCTTTTTTTACATTTCAGTGCCTACATTTCATAAGACTAAACAAGGAGAAAGAGAGAGGGAAGAAAGAAACAAAAATAATAAACAGAAGCACTTATTTACATTAGTATCCCCATTACACTTAAAAATAACTGAAAAAACTTTATAACATGTAGAGAAAATCATGCACCATTTAAAGTAATACTGTTAAGAAAAAAATTGTTCTGAAGTCTTCAAACTGTGGGTTATGGATCTGTATTGGATCCGTCATGGCCGCATTTCCAGCATCTGATCCGAGCTCCTAGCTCTTCCCCTTACCCAAAATGCCCCCATCTCCTTCCTCCCTTCAGATCTCGTTTGCTGCTGGAAAACCAAACAGCGTGGTCCAAGCTCTAAGTGTATAGTGGGTGGTGTAAGTGCTGTTTTTTTATCTTTTTTCTACATTTCTTAACATTTCTCTCTCTCACTTTCTTTTTCCTTCCTGCGACAGTCGGTAAAAAAAAAAAAAAAAAAAAACCTTCTTCCCTCTCTTTTCTTTTCGGCCTATCTCCTTTTGTGTGCATGTGAGGGTGTGCCTAACCTATTTAGGGATGTCTGACGCCCCTAAATTAGGATTCAGGAAGTGCACAGTGTGTGGCCTTAAACTTTCTCCAGCTGAAGGCCACACTCTGTGTGTAGTGTGCCTGGCCGCGACACACCTTCAGACCTCCTGTCCTGTCTGTGCTGGGTTCAGTCCCAGAGCACTGAAGGACAGGAGAGACAAATTGATCCTAAAAGGACTACTTCCCTCCTCGGGGATGATAGCTCCTGCACCCCCATCTTCAGGGACAGCAGCTACATCTTCTTCCTCTTCTCTGGCCTCTGGGACTCAAACTCCCCCCAAGAGATCCGGGAAGGGGAGAAGATCAAGAGAGACAAGCCGCAGAAGCGATCCCCTGACCACCCGGCCCTGGCTGGCCCACCAGCCAAAGTTAGGACTCCAACTAGGCCTGGATCACCCCCGATTCAATCCCAAAGGTTCTCCCCTGAGCTAGAGGAATTGTGGGCCAGATCGCCAGTTAGGTCTCCCCCTCAGCAGCATTCTAGACCAGTTTCTGTGGCATCATCCTCCCGCTACACCCAGAGCCTCAGTAAAGCAGAGATGGACAAGATGATGTGGAGATTTATCTGCACCCAAATCCAGATGGGGGCCTTGCTGGCACCCTCTCCCTCTGGAGGGGGGAGCTTGCAGTCCTTTTTTACACCAATAACTCCTTCTCCGATCTGACCTGCAGTTTTAGATCCCCTTGATCTGAGGAAGCTCGGGGTTGGGAGGTAGGCGCCGATAACACCTTTTACCTCGACACTGGCCATTGCCTTGAGCAGGTCGGATCCGAGCTTTCGGAGCCGTAGTCCCAGGGTCAGATCCAAGAGAGTGTTGTCGGCTCCGAGCCTTTTGGCGCGCAGTCCTTCCCGTGGTATCTCGACTCCTGGAGTCTCAGCTCTGACTCCCCTGTCGGGTCAGAGGGGAATGGTTCCAGCCAGTATTTCCCAGGATGTCCGTTCCTCTTCAGCCTTTGATGTGGTGGAGAGGGTTCTCTCGGTGTCATCAAGACCCTTGACCGTCTCGTCCTCTGACTCCATCCCGACTCCTCCTGCTTTGGGTGCGGTTCCAACCATCTTGTCTCATGGACAGCCTGTACACGTTTTGCCTCATGAAGCTCCCTCGAGGGTGCAGCAGGAGGTTTGCGAGTCCTCCCCAGAGAGTTCCACTGAGGAGGTTCCTCACAAACGAATGTGTAAGAGGAGGCACCTGGATTCCCCACTGGAGTCCCTTACCGAAGACACTGATTTGAAAAAAGGGGAAGGTTCCCCACAGTCACCCCCCCCCCCGAGGAGACATCATGGAACTCCTCCACCAGAGGGGAGGGTGGTTTGCCCAAAAACCGATCTCAGACTAATCAGTGTTCCTGGAGGCATTCGGCACAGGCCCATCTACTTCTTGGGTGTCCCCTCCCGTGGATCCTTTGGTGGATCTGATAATGTCTCGGGCATGGAAGGAACCGGACACCGTGGAGCCCTATCCCTAAGCACTCAGATAAAGTGCTTAGTCCCTCTTCAGACAGGGCTTGCTGGAACAAGGGATCCCTTGTGGATGCTATGGTTGTGGCAGCCACCACCAAAAAAGAGCTCACACAGGAGGGCTCTACAGTTCATCCCCCTGATCAAGAGTCAAGGGCGATGGAACATTATGGGAAGTGGGTGTATGCTTCAGCAACCTTCTTTGTAAGTGCGCTGAACTACATGGCATACGTTATTCGACTGCAGTGAGACTTGGTCAAGGAAGGAGATCACTGAGCCGTCCCTGGAGTCCATGTTGGCGGGGGATAAAAAGACATTCTTCGCTCGGATGGCCACTCTTAAGTCGGTGGCAAATATGTCCATACATCTTCTCTTCCATGCCACGGAAGGAGGCGCTATGGCATCTGGTACTGCTGTTGCCATTAGGTGCCACACCTGGCTCTGGCTTTGACAGTTTGCGGAACCCTTCAAGGTATCATTTACAAATGCACCTTTCGACAGTTCTTCCCTTTTTGGGAAGTCAGTCAGAGACATTGGTACAGAGTGAGAAGGATGGGAAGACACTATCTGCCATCGGGATCTGCTTCTCCTCCCCTCAAAGATCCTTCTCAAGGAATCAGTGAGGAACAAAGAAGATGTGGTTCCAAAAGTCTCAGGCATTTTCCCAGGACACTCAGGACTCATCTTCCCCCAGAGGCAAAGGGAGTTATCATAGATGCTGCCCAAGTGGCAGAGGGACTCCAAGAAATTTCAGGTCCCAAGAACCTTTCTTGGACAAACCTGGGCAACAGCCCTGAAGGGCTGCCCAACTGCTCATCTCTGGAGGCAGTCGGAGGTCGACTATCACTTCACCCAGCAGCATGGGAGTCCATAACATCAAATAGTTGGGTGTTGCAGATTATATCCAGAGGATATTTCATCCCATTCTATGAACCCCCATGATCACTGAAGCACCTCCCAGGCATTCCACCTGTATAAAGAGATCAAGCTGCTATAGAAATAGAAATGCTGCTAAGAAAACGAGTCATCCAGCCTGTCCCCTGAGACCAGTCTGAGTCAGGCACTTATTCCAGGTTCTTTTTAGTGTCAAAGCAAATGGGGGACCTAAGACCCATTTTGGATCTTTCCTCCTTGAACCTTCCAGTAGCGAAGGCGAAATTCTGGATGGTGACTCTTCAATCCATCCTGCCCTTTCTGCAGGTGAATGATTGGATGTGCTCCATTGACCTCCAGGATGTGTACTATCATATCAAGATAGACAGGTGCACCTGGAGGTTTCTCCGCTTCCAGCTAGGAGCCAATCATTATCAGTTCAGAGCCCTTCCCTTTCATCTCACCACAGCCCCTAGGGTGTTCACCAAGATTGTGGCAGTAGTAGCGGCTCATCAGAGGCTTCAGGGTATTCAGGTCTTCCCTTATCTGGACGATTGGCTCTTCGCTGCCCCTTTCAAGCATCTACTTTGCCAAGCCAGAGACCATTTCCTCTTGCTAATGAAAAGACTGGGCATCACCATCAATCTCAAGAAGTCATCTCTGGGCCCGGTTCAGATCTTAGACTTCATTGGGGCTCGGTTGGACATGATTCAAATGAAAGTTTTCCTCACCCCAAACAGGATATGCAGTCTCAAATTGCATGTTCTGTACATTCTTCAAGCCCAAATTCTGACAGCAGAAACAGTACTAAGGGCATTGGGGTCTATGGCAGCCAGGATCAATCTATTACCTGTAGCACACCTTCACATGCGGATTCTCCAGTGGACGCTTGCAGTTCAATGGTCCCTCTTGGATCTGCCATTGTCATAGCCCATTCGAATATGCCAAGTATGCAGGGACTCTCTTCGGTAGTGGATTCAGTCCCCAGATCTAATCAGGGGATGCCCTTTTCTTCCATCTTTTCCCAAAACCATGGTGACCATGGATGCCTCCCAGCTATGGTGGGGGGGGCATTGCTCATGAAGGGCGGTCCAAGGTGCATGGTCCCCACCCGAGACCAGCTTGATTATCAGTGTTCTAGAGATGAGGGTAGTCCTTCTTGCGTTGCAGGCCCTTCATGCCCATTTCCCTCTAGGGACATTTATGATTCAGACAATATGTCAGTAGTCTGGTACATCAACACACAGGGGGGAACCAGATCTTATCCTTTATGTCGCAAAGGAATGGGTGATCTCTACCAGCTGTTTTCTGGCAGCAATGCACATCCCGGGGCTGTCCATCATTCTCGTGGACGGGCTCAGCAGGTCTATTCTAATGCCTTATAAGTGGTTTCTGAATCCTTCAGTGGCGGAACAGATCTTTCTAAAGTGGGGTCATCCTTACTGCCATCTTTTCGCATCTCCTTCCAGCGCGAAATGCAATGAGTTCTTTGCTCTGAACCCCCTCAGGGGGAAGCCCCCAGAGACACACTGGTCCATGCTTGGCCTCCAGGTCTTCTGTATGCTTATCTTCCACTACTCCTCATTTCGAAATTTCTTCAGAAAGCTTTCAGGCTGGGGAACGCTGTTATCCTCATTGCCCCATTCTGTCCTCACCAAGTTTGGTTTCCTTCTCTATGGTCTCACCTAGTAGTTCCACCATGAACGGTGGATCCAGGGTCTTATTTCTCATCCCTCAATGATTCCTCACCCAGACCTGGACAGTCTGAAGCTCAGTGGTTGGCTGCTCCAGTTCTCATGATTAAGACTCCAGGTTTATCATCCCCAGTTAAGACTATTCTGGTGGTGGATCACAAATCTTCCACTAGAAAGGTTTATTGTAGCAAGTGAAAATGTTTTTACATATGGGTTTTGCAGCGTGCGTTAGACCCTTTTACTGTCCCTGTGCCTGCAGTTTTAGTGTATTTGGGAGAATTTTTCAGCAGGGTGCCACTTCCTCCACAAAGTCTAATTGGCAGCTATTTCCAATTTTCATGTAGGGGAAAAAACATGTCATCCTTGGCTTCTTCTAAACTTTGTAAGACCTTCCTTAAAGGTACCTTTCTTCTTAGACCCCCAGTGAAGATCCTACACCCCCTGTGGCACCTTACTTTGGTACTTCAGGCTTTAGTTCCTCCCACTCCCCTCGTTTGAACCTGCAGCCTCTAGATTTACAATTTTTGTCACGGAAGACTGCCTTTTTGGTCATCATTACTTCTGCCAAGAGGGTGTCAGAACTTCAAGCTTTATTTATTAAGGTTCCTTATATGATCTTTCACAAAGACAGTGTTTCCTTCCATACTAACCCGTCCTTTCTTCCTAAAGTAGCTTCAGATGCGAATATCAATCAGAGAATCAATCTTCCAGTTTTTTTTCCCAACTTTCAAAACATGTGCATAGACAATTGAGATTTTACTTACACAGGACGAAAACTTTTCGTAAATCAGATCAGTTATTTGTTCCTTATTCCAAACCTTTCTTAGGTAAACCAATTTCCAAAGTAACAATTGCTTATTGGCTTTCACAATGCATTATTCCAGCCTACTCTGTCAAGGGAATTTCCTCTCCAGCGCAGGTAAAGCTTCAGTTGACTAGGTCTATGGCTTCTTCAGCTGCCTTTTGGTCCAGGGTATTCACTGGATGATATCTGTTCTGCAGCTACTTGGTCCACATCTCATACCTTCATTTCACATTACAAATTGGATATTGTCTCCAGGAACAGGACATCCTTGGCTCTGTGGTGCTTTGGAATATCTTTCCATGAGGGCCACCCAGGTGTTTGGTAGCTGGGGACTCTGTCCCACAGGTTGAAGACCAAATAAAGTCAACTACTTCAGATAAAGAAGTTATGTACTCACCATAACGTTCCATCTGAGTAGTTGTACTTCATTTGTTTTCAGCCATCCCCCCTCCTTCTCCCCTACCTTGTCACTGTGATACTGACCATATATGGAGATGGTTACATCAGGAATGTCCTTAGTCATACTTTGGCTCAGGATTTTTATGTTACTAGTTGTGGTAAGGTATTATTAGGTCGGGAATGGGTGATGTTGTTTGGCAGTAAACTCGATCTGAAGGGAGGAAGGAGATGGGGCATTATGGGTAAGGGGAGGAGCTTGGTGCTCCGATCAGATGTTTGAAATGCAGCCATGACGGATCCATTACGGATCCGTAACCTATAGGTTAAAGACAAATGAAGTACAACTACTCATACGGATCATTATGGTGAGTACATAATTTATTTTTTTACTTACAGTTAACTCTGTCCCTCCTCTTCCCCTCTCTTGAGTATTTTCCAAACATTAATGATATGAATGAAGTAAGGCATATGCTTTAGAGTCCCCTACAAGTTTAGCAAAGTCCAAATAAGTCCAATATTTTCTGATTTTCTTGTTCTGTCCTGTTTCACAAATATAATTATTGCTTTGTAAACCCACATTTTTCATTTTCCAAGTTACTGATTTTAGTCTCCAAACATTAATGACATGAAGTAGGGCTTATGCTTTAGAGTCCCCTACAAGTTTAACAACATCCACGAAAGTCCAATATTTCCAGATTCTTTTTTTTCTATACCTTTTCGTCTCCATCTCCCAAACCCTGACTCTGCTTCATTTCCAGTGTACTCTCAATTCTTCTAATCAACTTCTTTGCTTTTTTCTCTTTCTCAATCATTCTCCATTGAAACATTGGGAAAGATTTCACTGGCAAAGTCTCTCTGTGGTATTTATTACCAGAATAACAAGAAGCAGAATCTCCTCCTATTTCACAGCTCATTTTTGTTGGACAAACTTTTGTATTTCTTCCTTGGCATGTACTTCATCAAACAATGTTTTTATTACTCCAGGGAAAAATATTTTGAGGATAGCTGTGTACAGCAGTTTGAATCTCCCACCTGCTTCTCAGCATCCCCAGTATAATAGAATAAATGTATTCCTCTTCTGCCTGGTGTGCAATGAGTAGTCATTCTCCACAAACACTCTGCTGTCTCCCACTTTGAGTATTTTGTCCTTCTGCCACAGTTTTGTCAGAATGAACTCCTCCTGCTGGTAAGATTGCATTTTTACCATTAAATGTCTAGGTCATTTACTCATAGCCAGGATTGGAGCATGCACACAATGTGCCTTTTCCATTAATAATTCTTGTTGTGGGATACCAGTCCAGTTGCCTATTTGTACTTTCATAAAATTAATATAGTCTGTTCATAACATTAATATAGTCTGTTCCTTTCCTTCCAGCGTCTCTGGTACAGCAAAAAACTAAGGTTTTCCGTAAGTGCTCTGTCCTGTAATTCAATTATTTTTTGAAACCTCTGTTCTTGTGCAGTCTCATATTCAGCCAGCCATTTCTTCATTTCAACCTGTGAGTTTTGCAGTTCTATCACCTTATCTGAATATCTGTTCAAAGCTTCTTATATACTGTTAGTGTTTTGTTTATTTTAACAGGTCTGTGTGCAGCTGCTTTATATGGTCCTCTAGGTTACTGGAAGTCATGTCTAGAACTTGCACTGCTTCTTTTTGATCAACAGCAGTACTTTTCCCAGTCTGTGTATTTTTCCTCAACTTTTGTAGCTGATTTTTCTCCAGGTCCTTTATATTTCTTTTTTCCTGGCATGTAGATAGTGCACTTACTAGTCAGCTACTGAAATTTACCCAGAATTCTAAGTCCACTGGCATTCTCTGCTAAGTTTCTGTTTTCAGACTGGGAGAGCCAGAATTAACCTGCCACTAAATGTGCAGCCATCTTGGAAGTCCACTAATGTCCTTGTTGATCATTTCCATAATTCATTCCCTGGCTTTCAGACTGAAGGGTTTGTAGTTTCTGTGGTAGGTTGATGGCTCTGCCTCTCCTTCTCCTCAGCTTCCAGGCTTAGCAGTTTCTCATTCTCCTCAGCCTGTAGATGTCTCTCTCTCTCTCTCTCTCTCTCTCTGCTGCTTCTGTTTCCAAATGCCTGGCCTCCAACTCAAGTCTCTCTAGCTCCAGATTTTTAAGTCCTCTGCAGGAAGGTTGAGCTATCCATTCTCTGAGTGTTGTACATCTCCACAGCCAGTCTGATCATCCTCCTGGTTGCTATTCTCTGAGGCAGCTATGACCAAAGCTGCAGTCATGTCTTTAGTCAGGTTTCCATACACCAGTCCTTTAACCTGGCACATCTCAGCCAACGAGTTCCTTATCAACTTACCATACTCCTCTGCTGACGTGCTTGTCTGCTCACCCTGACTAGCTAAACTGACAAAAGAAATAAAACAGTTGTGATCTGAACTCTGAATATTCACTGCTTGGCTTATTTAGAGTACAAAAACACCTTTGGTGATCACTGTACACAAGCTATAGAAATTCACTATCCACACCACTACAAGCCAGTTAGAATGTGATGTGGCTAACTCACCACTATCAAACAATTAATATTTGATGTGGATCTCCCACCACTGCCAAACAATTAATATATGATGCCAGTGCACTGGCCCAGTAATCAAGGAGCCTCAATTTTCGCCACTAGCACCAGTGAGGGGCATGCACTTTGGGGGGATAACAAGTACATACACAGTAATGTACAATTTCCCTTAAGAGCACACAGAGATCACAGTCAGTCTGGGGCTGGTTTCTCCCTTTCTCTCCAGATACCCAATAAGACTCCCCACTGGCACAGCTATAGGGTCCAGATCTCAGCCTAGTGGTCAAGCTAAAACCTCCAGCACCCTCTCTGTCCAACCAGTGCTTTGTGTCCATGCCCAAGTAGCTGACACACACTTTATGATTTGATTTATATACAAACACACAGACACTCCTGGGGAAGGCTGGCACAAGTTATCCAACTGTGCCCCCTTTCTGCCCAGACTATAAGGCATTACTGACTGCCACCAACTAGTAGAATTTCTCTGTGCAGTGTTGCTGTTATCCAAATAGTAACAGTGACTGACCAGCAAGACTATTGCAGTGGTTTGGACAGTATCACCAAATACATGCAAGTACTATCTAAGAGCTTAAATTATCTCTACACAAAACAGCCATAGTTGAAAGGTTTAAAAATATTTAATAATAAGTAATAAAAGTATATGACAAATCTCATCAATTCAAAACAGTGCTAATCGAGAGTTCAGAAATCACAGGAACTTTAAAACAATACTGTAGGATAGTCTGACATAAATATAGAAAACAGCTAGACTAATCTGTCTAAATTCCTATCTATCTCTAAGAGAAATAAGTTCTAAATAACTTTACTTACAGAGCAAAGCAAGTGCCTGGTGAGTTGTTGTCAGATGTAGATCAAGATACAAAATGCTCAGTCTTTCTCTCTGAGAAAGTCTTAAATTGATAATACCCAGTACTGCTGAGTCATTTCACATTACATCATTTTTATCACTTCTCCTTTAGTTCCCAGGCTAACAGAAACTCAAAATTTACATTTCTTTGTAAGCTGCACATAGCCAGGAATCCACAACAATACAAAATACTTTTACATGTAAAATCTAGCAATTATCTCTGTCTTAATAACAATAGAAATAATTTTCTAGCCGAAGCATCCTGTCTCCGAGCTTGAGATCAAACACAGTTGTAATTCTTTACTTAACAGCTTTCCTCCAACAGGGTGCACTGTGGTTACATTTTTGAAGCTCAGTACACCATATAGTTTAATCGTAACGCATAGTTCTCTTTACATTTGTAAAACAAGTCTGTGGATTATATTAATAATTACAAATGACATAAAAGTATTTACAAAATTCTGTCTAGCTAGGCTGGCAGCCTTCAATCATTTACTGTAAATTCTATGCACATGTAAATAGCTGCATAGATGCATTTGTCCCCTTTTAAAAATAAATAAAATGCCAAATTTAAAAATAACCCTTTGCAGTAAAACCCAAATTTAAACAGGTTTTAAAGTAAAAGGAAAAATAAACTCACTGCACTCAAAAATAAATCTAACTCTCAAGATGGCAAAAAGACTCTTGCTAAACTAAACAAAGAACTCCTGACTCTGGTCAAATGAACCAAAGCCGTATGTGAGGTAAAAATAGCCACCCATGCTAAAACCCTTAATTATGTTAAACGTCTCAGAAACAGTGCCCAGCATTGTGCAGACTTAAGTAAATCATATCACATACATGAACCCAGAAGACATCGCCAGTCTACTAACAGACAAATTTAGCTCAAACTTCATCCCCCGTCCCTCACCCTGCCATACCCACATCTGCATCCCCCTTCAAATCTCCCAAGAATAAGTTCTAAAGGTGCTGTCTAAGGCCAAGAATACAATGTCTGTTTGACCAAATAACACACCAGTTGCCTGCTGCTCAGCCTGAAACATGACTTGTCTGATTTCCCTGTAGAAGCTATTCATTAGCCTCCGTACAGACTTTGTGCCAGATGAATCACTGTCTTACTCAAACGTAGGCCTTCAGCAGACTAATTACTAAGCCTGTCCAGTCTCATCTGTAAGGCTATGGAAAGGACCATTAAGGAGTGTGCAAATAAATATATAGGTAACTTACAGATTCTTGACCCAACCGAATTTGAATTTGTTAGGAGTAGGTCCTGCCTACTTAACCTGATTCTGTGGAAACATTACTGAAGCAATGAATGAAGGCAAAATAGTGCACACTGCATATCTAGACATCATAAGGGTGTTTGATACCATCCCGCACTCTGGTATACGTAGACATTCCCAGCTAAATGTAACTCATTGGATTGCACACTGGCTTACAAACAGAACCCAGGAAGTAAGGGTCAGTGGCTCTGCCTCCAACAAAAGACCATTCACTAATGGTGTACTCCAAGATTCACTCCTTAACTCACTGCTCTTTGACATTTGCTTCTCAGGTGTCAAAGCTATGGTTGAGGGTTTGTGGCTGATCAAGTTTGCAGATAATTGCAAACTTGATACCGTCATAAGCTCCCCAGAGGATGCCAAGATTCTCCAAGAGGGCCTGTCCCAAACAAACAGCTGGTGCCAAAACCATGGACTAAAACTGTAGACCAAGAAGTGTGTAATCTTATCCTTCACAAGCATGACTCTACTTGTAACTATCACATTGACAACACACCCCTAAAATCGATCCTGTAGTTAGGGGTCTGGGAACATATGTCAGCAATGAGCTGTCCTTTGATCACCACATATCCTCTGTTGTAAGGGAATCATTTTTCATCACACAACATATACCTAAAGGCTGTAATCATTCCAGTCTTCTCAGCACTCATTAAGCTGACCATTGAGTATAATGCCCATTCAGGTAGGTACCTGTCCAGACACTTGTCACAACTAGAATGACCACAACACTTTCTCACAAAAAAAAAAATCAAGAGTATGCAGACCATCTGAAGGCCTTGTATCTCTTCTCTGTATCATACAGGCCCCTGACAACTGACCTCTGCCTCATGTATTGAGCTTCAACAGATCCTATTATGTCAGACGCGTTATACATGCCCAAGCCCAATGGTGTTATAAATACTCACTCAAGGGATCTCAGTCATTTTTGCAAAATAAATAGAGCATTGTTGAGGAAAAGGTTTGTATCACAGATAATACTACTTTTATAGAACTGTTTTCCACTTGATATAAGGTAAAGTACTTAGGTTCATAGGTTCATAGGTTTATACTAGGCTATCTGCCCTAAGGCATTTATAAGCCTAGCCCAAATTTTTGTGGCTTACGCCACCCCTTATATGAAAAAATACTGTGCCCATTAGTTTGTTGTGCCTCTGTCCAGCAGTGACACAGAGATGATTCCCGGGGTAAACCTACTATCTCCCATCCACAGGTCTAGATTTCTCTTGAACCGAGTCAGCGAGGTGCTCTTCCTCACATGGACCGGGATTTTATTCCACAGCATAGGGAGTCTCTGAGTGATAAATCTATCCCTCCAGCACGTCCTATTTATATCCGTGCTAAGGTTTAAGTCGCTTGCTCTAGTGGTTTTGGTGGATTTGGATTTTTTGAGGTGGAGCATGTCCATTAATTCCAGGTTGGACATGGCCTTGTATGTCAGGCACATGTCACCTCTGAGCAGACGGTATGCGACTGAATAGAGCTGGAGTTTCTTCAATCTGGCAGCAGATTGTCTCTTCTCTGTCTCTATTCAGTTGTTATTTGGATGAATGGCTGGGTAACACCAAGTGGCCCCTGGTTTTGTACTCCTATCCCTCATGGAAAGGGAAAATGTAAATGTACCAACATAAGCTATAAGTGCTAAAAACTACCATGGAGATATAAGGCTAGGTTTCTTTAGATTCTCACAGTTCAGTAGCCTAAAAGTACCTATGAACCTATTACATTACTTTAATTCAGTTTATTCACATTTTGTTGTTTTGCTAGACCTTACATTACAAGTGAATATTTTGCTCCTGATATGCCCTGGTAACCTCATTTGTACTTCATGGCAGTGACTGTTATACAGAAATGATGAGTTCTTCATCTGTTTTAGTCTTAGTCTGGAATGCAAGCCATGAGCCATACAGACTCACAGAAGTGGCCAGTTCTTCATCTGTTTTGTTATTAGTGAAGAATGGAAGGTATTTGTGCAAACTGTATTAATTGTTGGCAGTGTAGCTCTGCTGCCAAAAGCAATGCCACCCACCTTCTAATCCACTACAGTGAACTGAACAGCAAGGATGTTTATATTGTAGTTACTTCTCTTGGAGTCTAGGTCGTCACTGTATTGCTTTACAAAATACTATAACTAAAATCTGTATTCTGGAAAGGGAGCCTGTTTCAGCAGGGCTACTCTGCCAGGTATACTGCCTTGAGCATTTCCTTTACTAGTTTGTTTACCTTATCCACACATTTAAAAAAAAAAAGTCTTAGTAATATGTCCTACTGATTAAGTCTACAGTTGGTCAAACATCCACAGATTTGTGCCTAACAGTTTGCTTGCCTGAATTCCTAATGATCAGTATTAACCACCTAATTTGCACAAAAAAAAAAAAAGTTAAGCAAACCGTTCTTCTCAGGAAAGATTGTATCCTTCAGATTTAGCCTGGTGCTTCATAGATTCATGGCATCTAGTCTGAACCAGCAGAGCCTAGGTTAAACAGCCAAATTTGATATTTCATTTAGGTTGAAGCATTCAGCAACTTTAGAGAAGATCCACTTCAGGAGTCCAGTTGAAGTAAGATAATGCAGTTTCTTTAATTCAAACTGTATTCATACTTTTTTTTAGATGGACTGCTATAATGGAGACCTTCTTGTTCTGTATTTGTACTTCCATCAACTGTGCCTGCCCTTCTGGGACTTTGTACCTATATCCATGTTTATAACATTGGTTGTTTAATTAAGATGATCATGTTGTAAAAAGTGATATTAATTTGATTTCCATTGCAGTAAGGACTTTTCTGATTTGGTGACAAAAACTATGACTATGGGGGTCATACCTGTCAGTCTTCATGCAGGTGGCATTGGCCTGGGTCAAGGTGGGTTTAACTCTATTTAATATGCTGAGAGCTTTACTGGATGTAACTCATCAGGAACAAGAAAACGTATCATTCTTTATAAGAGCCCCTTCAACAGTTTTTCTTGAATAATTAAATATAGAGAGCACTCTAATATCAGGTACTGTTGTGGTCTCTCGTTATACGTCTTATCCATGCTAGAAATATCACCCATGTATTTAT
This sequence comes from Protopterus annectens, assembly GCF_019279795.1. Classification (NCBI taxonomy): domain Eukaryota; kingdom Metazoa; phylum Chordata; order Ceratodontiformes; family Protopteridae; genus Protopterus; species Protopterus annectens. Next base: position 51,819,740 of record NC_056745.1, read on the forward strand.
TTGTAATGATAGATCCAAGCTGGATTTCTCAGTCCCCAATCAGCTTTGTATTGGTACAGGTTCATTTGCTAACACATGTTGCTGAAATCATTGCCAGAATTTCAGATTATGTGCTTGAGCCAGTGTCCAGTCTTTTTAACTAGTTAATGTACAGTGACTTTTTGGCTTTGGTTTTATAAATAATTTATCTTTTTTACTTCTTAAGTTATTTGAAAGAAAAATACAGTAATTACCCAAGTTCAAAGCCCTTTCATCATGTTACTTCTGAACACTAACTGTAATCAGATACCATAGGTAAACCTGTTCCTTAGCTGTTTATTTACCTGCTGACCATGTATGCTAGATGATTCAGGCTGATTATTTCAGGGTGATATGATCTATGAAACTGGCAAGCACTTAACACTTTGAAATTATAATTTCTATCTCTTTCTGTTAAAGGTGAAATTTCAGGTAGCTGCAGAGACATCCAGAAGAGAAAGGGCATCAGGAAAGATGGAGAATATCTACTTAATATCAGAGGTGTAGAAATACAGGTGATAAGCTAATACTTTGTGATTTATTCAGAAATTCATTTTGCTTGTTAATGTTGTGTTACTAAACAGATCTTTCAACGTACAGATACATTGCTCTGGCATGCAGTCAGACTCTCCAAAAGAATACGTAACATTGCCAAAAGGAGAAGCCGAGAACTACTCAGAAGTGTATAGCCTCAGGTATTCTTTGTTATTGTCAACAACAATGTAAAATGTAACATTTTAGTACTATGTTTACAGAGCTAGTATACTCAAGCTCATTTTCTGTATGTATTGCACTCTTATTGTCATAACTAGCAGTGTGATTATTGACATGTTTACTTGATTTCCATAATGTGATTTGGTGCAGTGTAATTATACCGAACAATAATTTGAGCACTATTACTTTGCTGTGTCTATTTATATATTTAAAGTGAGTAGACATAAACCATTCTTTTTTTGAAGATGCCCACAGTGCAGATAAGTCCTCTTCATCACATTTGCAAAAGCCATAAGACTAATTCCACTTTCTGTAGATAGGCCAGTGGGCACATTTCCTGATGGTAATACTTGTAAGTATGCAAACCTGTGCCATTCTTAACTGATAGTACACTACAGCTCATTTGTTTTTTCCTTTTCTGACCTTACAAGGTTTTGCTTTCTTATTCCACAACCCTAACTTTGTACAAGCTGAATGATCAGTAAATGGAGTACAGATACAATTGTTTCCAGACAGGAGTGGCTTAAATGAACTAATATTTGCTCTAACTACTAAACAACATATAGTAACTTATCAGTCAGCTGCTGACTGCTTTCAGAAGCCAGCCATGACTTCATTCCTTCATTGCCCATTTCTCTCCTTCATACCGTTACAGCATTACGTTTTCAGGCTTGTACACAGAAGCAGCTCTTCATTCTGTTATATTACAGATCTGACTGTACCACCAAGCTCAAAAGATCTGGGATAAGTGTGTTTTCTTCTTTTTATCTGAGCCTGCAGTTCTTGTTGTACACTGATGTTGGACTTTAAGTAGCATTACTTTTAAAATGTTTGCTAGTTTCACTGGTGAAAGGAGAGGGAACCAGATGATTTTTTGGGCTTCTGTTTGTTTTAGACCTCTAAACAATTATTGCTGCTATTGGCCAGTGTGCATTTTTGATTTTTTCAGGGTTTTATTAGATTGCTGTAAGCTGAGTGTGTTTCTGTGGGCTAGCGGTTAGTTGCTAGGTGCTGCTTACACTGAGCAAAATGTTCCTGATTGTGACCTGAATTACCAGATGTGACTACATCATCAACCCACAAGATCTGGGATAAGTATATTTTATTCATTTTATTTGACTATACTGTCCAAGCTGTACACATTGGTATTATACTTTAAGTAATCTTAATTTCAAATTGTTTGCCAGTTTTCACTACTAAGAGGAGAGGGAACCAGACAGGTTCTAGATTTCTGATTCCTTTAGTCCTTTAAACAACAGAGTTGCTGCTGTTGGCCAGTATACTGTTTTGAGATTTTCATGGTTTTACTAGCTTGCTCTATGTTGCGTGTGTTTACACAATGCTGTACTGTGCACAGAGGTGCTTCATACTGTACTCATAGAGGCAAGTGAATTGTTTGTATTTGCATGCTGCTTGCTTTCACCAGATTCCTTTGGTAGTGTGTCCTGTCATTAACTAATAGCTACATTTCCTGATCTGTGCGTCACACCATGATGTTGATTGGTTTTACTGAAATCAGTTGGCCCTAGCTGTGCTGTGAGCAGCAATATGCTTGTGTTCAGCAGTACATTGTTAGCTGTTCTGTTGTTGGTGGTGTTATTGTAGCTGCCACTGTGTTCTTCATCTGCTGCTTCTGCACATTTATCTCTTGGCTTCTTGTTCTAGCTGCTGTGTTATTGTTCCACATGCATTATTGCCATACTTCCCTTTCTTGCTGCTTTAAACGTGTTGTAGGCTTTATTTACTACTCTTATTGCTCCTGTGTTCATCATTGTAACATCTTGCACTTGCTGTATTGTACAGTCTTGCACTTAAGATGCCTTGTACCTAGTGGCTAAACTAATTCTATAATTGGTGGTGCTTACCCCTTGTAAGACGTAGACATATTTGGCCAACATGGAATGCCATTCAACCTGTATCCTTTCTGTAGCCAGCCTCATAGCACTTTGTAGTCTTAGGCAGTATAAGAATTGCCCATTTGTCACAGACTTGGAACTATTACTTGACATGCATGATACAGTCTCTGAGAAATGTAAGTATGTACACAATGTGGAAGTGACCCTGTCATTTAAAAACAGAAGGCATGAGAGCACAACATATTACTACCCACACCATACTCGATTATACCAAACCAACATATGATGATGCTGTTAAAAAGTCACATCCAAACATCCTAGAAATGTATAAATAGAATGTCTTTGTAATTGGTAACCACAGTATCAGGCACGATAACTCTAGGCTTACAAGGCTAAGAAGGACAGTGTGACAGTTAATTGTCTCTCTGGTGCCAGACTGTATGATGTTGCAAGGGCACTTCAGCCCCTTACCCTGGGTAAATATGAATATGATCTGGTGGTAGCCCTTGTGAATGTAAATGACTTGCGGCACTCAAGCCTGAGGGACATGAAGAGAGACAATTTGGACCTCACTGTGAATACATCAGATGCAGGGAGTATACAGTCCCTTTGTGGAATCTTATTGCCAGCCACAATAATACTTAAATACAAAGAAAGATTAGTTTCAACAATTGGCTAACTAGTTGGTATAATTTCAGAGGGAAGTATGGATCAGGCTAACTTGTTTTATAAAGAAAAAAACTGCACTTTTTGTTCCATGGCTTATGCTTACTGCCCAAAGGCCTCAGTGACCCCATAATGGCTTTTTTTTCTCGTTAGAATCCAGCTGCTGGACATCCCAGAAAAAACATGTAAAATTACTGCAAATTCCAAATCTGACTATATCAGGGTTATTCTTCTCAAAGTCAGACATCTCAATAACAAAGTTCTCCTGCACCTTGAACATGTGCATGTCCATGTCTGTGTTGTAACTGAGAATTGGTTTCATTATAAAACTAGCACTTGCTATGCATTCAAACCTGGGGGATACTATAGGGCATTTTTTTTTCTAGAATCAGTATCGACATTAGGCAGATTTCTCATAATTCATTTTGGACTGGGGGCTGTCATAATGGTTAAGAGGTTTACCTCACAGGCTCAGGTTAATGGGTTTGATTCTCATCTCTGAGGGAAACTGGCTAGGTTTAAAATAGCCTGCAAGGGGAGCTAGAGTAGTACTTAACCTATGAAACTATGGATAAACTAAGCTCACTGAACTCCAGTGTACCTGAAATAAAATAAATTATAAATTTATAGCCTGAGATAGGACTCCTTTCATCTCACCAAACAACTTACAAGAGATTCCTAAGTGCCACTAACAAAAAGTATTTTTATGATGGGTGATTTCAACTCTCCATCAATACATTAGTGAACCTATTATCACAGCAGTGGGTTATGCTTAAAGATTTCTGGACTTAATATATAACAGCTCTCTAGGACAAACAGTAAACCATGACGGGTGGGAACAAGGGGGCATTGTAAACTTCATCCATACCACATCATTACTAACATAGCCTCCACTTGTACCACTCTATAGTGTCTTTGTCCTTGGTTAAATCCAACTACAGTTTAGTGACCCCCTTGTTTTAAAGTGTCAAACATCCCTGCAGTAAACAGTTTTAATTTTACTGGGCAAACTTATGTAAGATCTCTGATGAGATATTTATCTATTTATTTATTTACATTTGTTGACCGGGAGAGTCCGACTGGACACAGTTCCGTTTTCAGCTCAGGCCCAGGGAGAAAAGCTCCACATTAAGTATTATTTGCATTATACAGTTAAAAAAATAGCATTTAAATATAGACATTAGTCCAGTTAAGGACGCAAGAGAAGAAGAAAACAGATGTAAAACAGCTGTAGAGCATAGTACAATTTTAAAATATGGTGACATATACTAAACATGGTTAAAATGTAGTTGAGATTCATCAGTGAACAATTGATACAAACTGTTTTTGAGGTACATAACAGCCATTAGCAGTTGTTGCTACAAGAAGTTAGTATTATGTGGTAGGTAGCTAGGAACATGAGTAGCCAAGCTTGCTAAGAGTAGGTTGTTGATAGGGGGCCAAGAGAGGTAGTGGGTGGGGGGAGTGAATGGTATTAGAGGGGGGGTTGCAAGGGCATATCTGGCAAGTTTTGAAGTGTGATTTTAGTAAGAATTTAAAGTGGGTGCAAGAAGTTACAGAGGTAATTGAGGATGAGACGGAGTTCCAGAGTTTGGCTATAGTGCAGGAGAATAATGCTTCTCCAGCAGAGTTAATGGCTCTTGTGACCTGTAGGAGGTTTTTGTGGCTGGATCTTAGTGGTCTCGTGGTTATGTAGGGTTGGAGTAGATTCTGGAGGGATGGAACGTTTAGTGGTTGGTTTATTAGTTTGTGGGCGAGTGTGAGTTGGTACCACTGAAGGAGGTGGGGGAGCTGTAGCCAGCCCAGTTCTGCTAGTAAGAGACAGTGGTGAGTACGGTAGGAAGCCCCTGTGGCGAATTTGGCGATTTTGTTATAGCAGGTTTCGAGCTTATTTAGATCACATTGTCCAAGGTTAGTAAATATTGGAGAGGCATAGAGTAGGGTAGAGATAAGATGAGAATTTGCTACTGAAATTTTACCTGCTTTGGTAAGTTCACTGTTCCCTGTGCAGCCTCAGTTGTTATTTATACAGTGATGTTCTCGTTTCACCTACAATAATGTGTAGATCTGGCAGTTACCAGTAAAAAACAAATATAATGAGAAATTTAAGAACAAACCACTTTGGTGTCTTACCAGTGTAACTGTGCTCTACAACAAAAGAAAAAATGTAAAGCCATATAGCAAACCTAAATGTACCTACATTAAAGTTTCTGTCAAAAAGATCAGCAAAAAACTAAAAATTACCATTAGGACACTCAAAGCAAAACATGAAATGAAACTAGTATCGGAAGACAAGGATCACTATAAGTCTTTAATTACATCAGAAAATTAAGAAGTTACACCCAGCAGTGTTCTGATCAAATCCAAAATGATAGCACCAACTCTGACGCTGAAGACATAGCAAATATACTTTCAGAGAAATTTAGTTCCAACTTTACTCCAAAAAAAGTCATCAAAATTCCACAAATCTTTGAGCCCCTTACACCATAAAGATCATAAAGAAACATGTACTAAATATGCTTCCAGGAACTAAAAATACCACTTCCACAGGACCAAACAATTTACATGGATGACTGGTAAATAGCACCAAACATGCCCAATTTGTTTAAGTTAAGCTTAGCCACAGAGTATATCCCTGAAGTTTGGAGAATGGCTGTTGTGATGTTCAATATTTTTTTTATTTGTTTGCTGAGTGCATTTATTACTTGTTATTATCTTTGCCAATGTAGCCCAAGTTGTAGCTGAAAAGGGTCCTGGGACCAGTTAACTTTCCTTGTTACCAAAGTATAAATAAATGTGAAATAGAAAAAAAAGGGGGGGTTGTGAACATGACAGAAATAATTAAGGAACTAGTGAAGCACATTTTAATTCTGCATCATTCACAAGAGAGAAAAAAAGTCTGCTTGAAAGCATTGGGAAGTAGCAAACAGACTAGGTTTGGAGTCCTACTATTCGTCACCTGTAAATATACAGCAAGGATCATTTAATGCAGTGAGAGTTTTCACATCTCAGCCTAAGAGTGTGGGAGAAAGTCTTTCACTTCTTTTAGAACTACAAAATAATTCCTTTACAGAAACCTGCTATTTACATACTTTCTTTTGCTGGAAGTAGCTAACAGCTATTTATAGCATAGATCAAGCTCTGACAGACACATAAATGAGACTCAGTCAGGGAAACATAGAAGTAGCTCTGTTTCAGAAGGTGTGTTTAGATGATAGTGCTTCACAGTCCTGCCATTCTATCTTAATGAAATGAGAAACCACCACCACTTCCTTATGTCTAGCATGACTCGTATAAAGAGGACTTGAAATGTATTCTGGGAAGAAGGAATGAAAGCAAGAAAACAAGACCACATTACCAAGGCAACCCCATCATCTGCCATTTTGAGGAAACACATTCAAATTGTAAAAGAAGCACTTGGAGTGATTTTGAGGCACTAAAATAGCTCAGAAAACAAAGATACCCAAAAGAAACATGGTTATGTTGTCCACATCTCACCTCCATTCTTGCTGGTTGGGTTTGGAGCCAATCCTCGGCTCTGACTCGGCCTTATACTATAGCTCGAGAGCTTTTTACTGGCTCAAGGCTAGCCCCTGTCCCAGCATGCCTAGTGGTAGTTACCCAGATCTCATTTGTCACTTGCAGCGTTGAGATTGCTCATACTGGCTCAGGCTAAGTATTTTCTTCTTATTGTTTTTTCCAATAATATTTTGGTTTCAGATAGCAATTTCTCTTAGTTTAGTGTGAGTTTAGTGTTAGAGTGCATTTCATTGTAGGCTAGCACTTTTCTGACCTTTCCGCTGCTGCCTTTGTTGTTGTTGTGGCCATCATTTTCTTTTACGCCTAACTCATTCCCTTGAGCCAGTTTGACTTAGAGGGTTCCCTGTTCCCTTTCTATCAGCCCCGTCTTAGTTTAAGGGCCTTTTGCCTCCCTTTTTTCCCTTTCTTTTTTCTTAAAGGAGCAGCCATTTAAGTTAGAGGCTGTCCTGGGTTGGGGGAGTCGCCGTTTAACTTAGAGGTTCTTCCCCTTCCCTCCTTTCTATTTTCCTGTTTAAAAAAAAAAAAAGTTAAAGGTTTATTTTAGTGGTGTTGTTGCTGTTGTTGATGTTACTCTTGGATACTGTTGTGGTTACTGCTAGCATGTCCAAAGATCCTAGAGAGTCAAAACCTTCGGGTTTTAAAAAGTGTGGCTCGTGCTGCCAGAGGATGTCCCTTACGGACAGGCACATGAGCTGTGTCTATTGCTTGGGGGGGCTGTTCACCTTCAGGACTCATGTTCTATATGTCATGCTTTTAGTTCTCGGGTCCTGCAGGAAAGAAAAAATAAGTTGATTCTGTGAGGCTTATTAGAGAGCCCCTTTGATGTTGCTACTGAGGGTTCTCAGCCAGTAAAAGAAACAGGAAAAGTCCCCTAAACCATTGTCTTTGTCGGCTCCGGCTTTGGAGCCATCTAAATCTAAGGGCAAACCTGGGAGTTTGTCTGATCCCAGTGTTGGTTCTGACAAAGCTCTTTCTCCATCGGCTCCATCAGTGGTTTCAGAGCCAGTTAGGACTCACAAGAGAACCAGGTCTCCACCTCTGGAGCCGGTGCGGTTTGTTCCACAGTCCCCGCTGTTGCAATCTGTGGCAGGCAGTCATCAGTCTTCCTCTCACTCATCTCAGTCGTCCAGGAGTCTGTCGGATCATGATATGGAGAGGGTGGTGAAGAGGCTCCTCAAGACACAGGCATTAGCTAAATTATTATCGAGCCAGCTCACAATGAATTGGCACTGACAGCTCAACCCGCACCGTTATCGATTCCTACTCCGACTCCTTTGAGTTTGGAGCTGTAGTGCATGGAAGTCATTGTGGTGGAACCGCTGGCTCTGATTACCACTGGTTTATTGGTTCCGACTACCTCTCCGACCTCTTCGTTGTCTCGGTCTATCGAGGGATCTGGGGGCCGATGCTCTCTCATTGGCTACGAGGGGGGAGTGGCATTTGACACATATCTGACCCTGCTCTCCCTCTCGGGGCTTCGGTGCAGGTGAGCTCAGCTCCTACATCGGCCTCAGAGCCATCGTCCTTGGTTTGAAGATCATCTCCTGGCTCTTTGGAGCCAGGGATTCTTTTGGCCCATGACCGCGGTGCCTTCATGGTGATAAGGAGCGTGCTGTCCTCTGAGACCACTCCACCCTTAGCTCCATTAGCTCCTACTCTTTCGGTGCCTGAGTCTGCCTCTGACCCCTCCCCCCAAGCATAAGGAACCCATGCTTCAGGGGCACCCCATTGGGTGACCCACCTCTTCTGAAACCTCCACTGAGCACCACTCAGACGAGGTCCCTCAGAAGAGAAAATGCAAGAGGAAGCATTTGAACTCCCCTGAGTCTCTCACTTCAGACACAGACTTGGAGGACTCAGAAGGGTCCCCATAGTCCCCCTCAGTCCCCCTCTGAGGATGTCTCTTTTTAAGACATCCTGGAAATCCTTAGACAGAGGGGTGGCTGGAAATCCCTTGCCCCTTCTGAGGATGAGTCTGTGTACCTGGATGCATTTAGTTCCTCACCCTCCACCTCTTGGGTGTCTCCACCTTTCGACCCTCTGATGGCCTTAGTGAGTCGGAAGGCATGGAGCTCCCCAGAGACTATGGAACTAGTTCCGAGGAGGCCCAATAAATTCATAACTGCTCCAGAGGATAGGTCCTTTCTATCTAAGGGTGTGCCTTTTGATGCTATGGTGGTGGCGGCAGCCACCAAGAAAGAATTAGCGGAGACTTCTTCTGTCCATCTGCCGAACAAGATGAGTGAGAGGAAGACTGATGACTGCCTGCCACAGATTGCAACAGCGGGGACTGTGGAACAAGCCGCACCGGCTCCAGAGGTGGAGACCTGGTTCTCGTACTATGGGCAGGTATGCGAAGCATATGTGAGCAAGACGGATTCACAGCTTGCGACCTTGACATCTATAGTTAACTCCTCTATGCGGCTGATCTCTTACGCAACAGATGGAGCAAGTAGGGCAGCGGGCACAGGAGTGGATGCGCCTTTGTCAATTTGCAGAGCTCTTCAAGTTCTCCTTTACCAGCACCCCTTTTGGCGACTCATCCTCTATTCGGGCCTCAGGAAAAAGAGACCCTTCCCAGGTGTGAATGGGATGCCAAAACACTCTCTGCTGTGGGAGTACATTTTTCCTCTCCCTCTAGACCTTACCCCAAGGGTCAGAAGAGCAGGAAGATGTGGTTCAGAAAATCCCAGGGAGTTTCGCCTGACACACATGGAGATTTTTCCCCCAGGGGCAGAGGGGGAAGTAATAAGGGGAGATGCCAATCCTATGGCAGGGGGAGGGTCCACAGAATCAGGCTGACAGAGATACCTTCTCTGGCAGGCCTTTCCAGTGCTCCTGAAAGTAGGCCGGACTGTCCGCCTATGGAGGCAGTCAGGGGCAGATTATCCCAGTACCCAAAAGCCTGGCAAACAATCACGGAAGATACATGGGTATTGTCGGTAATAAACAGGGGTTACAAAATTCCTTTCTCCCAACCACCTCCTACAGCAAATCAGCACTCAATCCCAGATGTTCCACCCAGTCTTTGGGATCAAGCAAACCTAGAAGTTCAAAGGTTGCTAGAAAAAAAGAGCTATCCAAGAAGTACCTGCAGACCAAATCGAATCCAGCACTTACTCAAGGTTCTTTTTAGTTCCGAAAAAGACAGGAGACTGGAGGCCCATTTTGCATCTCAGCAAACTCAACAAATCAGTCAAGAAAAAGTTCCGGATGGTAACACTGCAGTTCATTCTTCCCTTTTTGGGTCAGGACAACTGGGTGTGCTCCATTGACCTCCAGGACGCGTACTACCATATAAAAATGGACAGGCGGTCAAGGAGGTACCTACACTTCCGTCTGGGAGACCATCATTACCAGTTCAGAGCTCTTCCTTTTGGTCACAGCACAGCCCACAGGGTGTTCACCAAATGTATAGCAGTAGTCACGGCTCATCTGAGGCATCTAGAATTCCAACTGTTTCTATATCAAGATGACTGGCTACTCACTGCCACCACCAAGCATCAACTGATCGAGGCACAGGACTCCACTTTTCACACCTGTTCACAACTGGGCATCACCATAAACTACAAAAAGTCTGCCTTGTTAGCATATTACATTTATAGGGGCAGATTTAGATACAAGGGCCATGATAGCAAAACTGCCTCACAAAAGAGTGTTAACCATTCGACGTCAGGTTTTATTCCTCATGAAAAGAAGGAGCATCCAGGCAAGATTCATCTTCAAGGTTTTGGGTTCGATGGCTGCAGCCATTACCTTGGTCCCTATGGCGCGCTTCCACATGATAATTCTGCAGTGGCTCCTGTTGGCTCAATGGTCATTCCAGGATTTACCAGTGTCACATCAGATTTGGATCACAGAGACATGAAAGAAGAATTTAGCATGGTGGCTTCATTCCCCTCTGGTATCAATGGGGAGACCATTTCTAACCCCCAACCCATAGCCACAGTGACCCATATAGGGTGGGGGGCATTATCTGGGACAGACTGTTCAAGGGACTTGGCAAGAACATGAGTACTACGTGCACATCAGTGTCCTGGAGATGAGAGCGGTGCTTCTGGCATTGCAAGCACTTCAAGACTCTATACCTATGGGGACTATAGCAATTCAGACAGACAATATGTTGGTAGTATGGTACATCAACAAACAGGGCGGAACCAGATTTTACCCCTTGTGCCAAGAGGCTCTACAAGTTTGGCAATGGGCGGTGTCTTCCCAAAGCTTTCTGGTCGCAATGCACATTCTGGGGAAATCCATTGTGATAGTGGACAAGCTCAGCAGGGCTATTCTGATGCCTCATGAGTGGTCCTTGAAACAGGAAGTTGCAGAGCAGATCTTTTGCAAATGGGGCCAGCCATGCTGCGATCTTTTCACCACTCCTGTCAACAGCAAATGCAGCAGCTACTTTGCCCTAGTCCCACCACTGGGACAGTCACCCAGGGACTCTCTAGTTCACGATTGGCCCCCGGAACTGCTTTATGCCTTCCCACCATTCCCCCTGATCCCCAAGGATCTTCGGAAAGCACAGTCGTTGGGTTGCAAGTTAATCCTCATTGCTCCTTACTGGCCTCGACAGATTTGGTTCCCATTCCTCTGGCCTCATCTGCAAGGGGAGCCTTGGATTCTGGACCCAGTTCCAGATCTCTTGACGCATCATTCGGGTGCTGTAGGAGAAATGGGATGTAACATTATGTCCCACAGGCTATGTAAAACATTCCTATGAGGTACTACCCTTTTAAGACCTCCAATAAGAGAACCTCTCCCTCCCTGAGATTTAAATCTTGTTTAGAGAATGTCATTCTCTCCCCCTTTGAGGCAGCTGCTTCTTGTCCATTGAAATTTTTGACATGGAAGACCTTTTTCTTAACCACCATTAGGTGTGTTCAGAGAACAGTTTAAATCAATCCATAGAGCTTCCTGTATTCTTCCCCAATTATGGCAACAAGGCAGAGTATAAGCTCCATCAATTGGATGTTCATAAATGTTACATTTTTATTTACACAGGACTAAGGATTTCAGAAAATTTGCCCAATTGTTTATATCCTTTGCAGACAACAAAAAATGTTGTCCAGTCTCTAAAGTGACCTTATCAAAGTGGCTTTCAGACACTATCATTCATGTGTACACTTTGCGGAACAAAGAACTTCCAGGGAGAATTAACGGATACTCAACTAGGGCCTTGGCTACTTTAAGCCAAACTGCCTTTAGATTCAGTCTGTGTGGCAGCTACGTGGGCTAATCCTCATACCTTTATCTCTCATTACAAAGTAGATGTGGCCTCCCAGAACAGGGCATCCTTTGGTTCCACAGTCCTGAAGAGACTTTTCCAGTGAGCCACCCAAGATACAGGTGCTGGGGACACTGTCCCAACCAGCAAGAATGTAGGCAAGATGTGGACAGCATAACATAAAGAAATTATGTACTCACCATAACATTCCATGTTTGTTGTCCATCTCACCTTCCTTCTTGCATCCCTCCCTCCTTCCCCCTTCTGGAAGGTTGAGAGGAGTTTTTCTTCCCTTTTTTTAGCTAAACTGGCTGAGTTCCCTTTTGCTTACGAGTTGGTTAGACCTAGTCTTTCCTTCCTTTCGCTTTGCTGATGATTACACTCTCATATGCAGGTCTTTCTCATAAGTAAGTTCAGTAAAATTTGGACCTATTTAGTCTGGTGGGTTATCATAAACGAGATCTGGGTAACTACCACTAGGCATGTTTGGATAGGGGCTAGCCTTGAGCCAGTAAAAAGCTCTCGAGCTATAGTATAAAGCCGAGTTGGAGCCGAGGATCAGCTCCGAACCCAACCAGCAAAAAGGAAGGCGAGCTGAAGGACAACAAACATGGAACGTTATGGTGAGTACATAACTTCTTTTATTTATTTATTTATTTTTTTTTGAGTTCTAAGGCAGAGTTTTCCTGTAAAGAAAGATTGGGATCAGCTGATCTGACCCGCAACACTTTGCGTCCAGGAAAGCTGCCCCTCTCTCCCCACCCTAGCTACTATACTGCCCTCAGCAGTTTAAATTTGTTAAGAAGTCATGTTTGCCTAATTAATTAACTTCTTCAAGAAAATTGTGGAGGCAGTGGATAGTTGTCTGCTGAGTCCACTCAGCCTATCTGCATCTGTACAAGGAATTCAGCATCACCCCTGATGCTAAGCAAAGAAACCTAAATGTAGACCTTTATGTGGCAAGCTGGATAACAAACTGACTGAAAGATGAAGCCCACGTAGTCAAAGTGATAGTTGCTACCTCAGAATGTAGCATGATAATTAGTGGTGTACCTCAGGGCTCAGTACTGGGACCCCTCATTTTTGGCCTATATTTCCCTGATCTCCAAACTGTATACCCATTCCTATGGTTGACTGAGTTTGCAGATTTAAGCTGGGTGTCATTATCCAGTAACCCCCGGACATGGAATCTCTACAGCAAAAACTAACTGTTACAGAACAATGGTGTATTGAAAACTAGCTAAAACTAAAAACAGAAAAGTGCAGTATTGTCACATTGGGTAAACAAACTACCAGCATATCCAGTACCCCACTCCAAACAAACACAGTTGCCACATGTCTTGATACTTTGGTTTACAGTTCCCTCTCTTTCAACCATTGTGTAGCATCAGCAGTCAGGAAATCCTTCTGTCTATCACAACTAATATCTAAAGGCATCTCATTCAGGTCAGAAAAGTTATCATACTGTTGTACTGAGACTTGATTAGGCCAGTTATGGAGACCAGTTTCCCTTTCAGTGTGTAACTACCCAGATATGTCCAGGTCTATATCATATGAGAGAATCGCACAAATTGCGAACACTCATATCGAACGTACCGGACCTCAAACTTCCTATTGTGGGGGGCTGCCCCCTCCCCACCAAATATATATTCCAACTCTGAGATCGCACTACAGTGAGGAAAGAGCAAATATCCCATTCTACACTGTACCGCACTTCGAGGTCCGGTATGTTCGATATTATGAGCTTTCGCAATTTGTGCGATTCGCTGATATGATATAGACCTGATATGTCCTACAGCTAAAAAATAGTTCAGAGATTCCTAACTAAAAAGATTAGTGTACCCTTGGGTAGCAAGACAGGCATAATGCCCTTTTCCTCTACTTTATCTTTCATAGTCTAATACATGGAAATCTATGCCTTGTCTTGCATTTTGTGCCAAACAGCTCCACAAACAGTCAGTCTTAGAATCTAAGTATCCTACAATATATAAGTAAACATGTCAGAAGGACAGATGTATTATCTAACATTTATCCCATCACTGGAACAAATTGCCCTTAGTTGTAAAACAGAGCGACACCCTCACATCCTTCAAGATGAACCTTGACAATTGGATGGGCATTCGTAAAGTCATTCCTGACCTGATCTGCTTTGCCCTTCTAGACGTAGGAGTTATGTCTTGAGGGTGGGTATTGGCAAGGAGCAAAAGGTGTCTCAACTTACATGCCTTGTAATCCCTGTGATTGTATGATCTCATTCTGAAACCCATGATCATAAATCATGGTGGGACCCTTAACCACTGTGGTACCACAGGACACAGTTCCAGGCTGCTCCTCCTCTATGGGATATTTACTGTGAAATGTGTGAAATGTAGCAAGCTAGTAGAAGATTAACATGGTGCTGCAGTAGTTAGTGTTGCTACCGCTCAGTTCCAGTGTCTGTGCTTTGAGCATCACTTCTGGTTATTCCCAGTTGTTGTAGTTGTCTTTTGGCTTTTCCCGGTTAGGGGTCGCCATAGTGGAACTCCGGTCCGCTAATGATTGGCAGTAGATTTTGACGAATGCCGAGGTGCCAGCTCGACGTTCAACCTTCAACGAAGGCACGCCCATTTACGCATGTCTTTCGAACGCCCACTGAACAGCGGGGAGGACATGCAGACTCCACACAGAAGGCACTCCCCGCACTCCAGCCGAGAATCGAACGGGAGACCCTCTTGCTATGAGGCAACAATGGTTATTCCCAGTGAAGTCTGGATATTCTGTTAGTGTATGTATGGATTTTCTGTGAGCACTTTGTTCTTCTGCCTTCCAAAGATGTGCTTATTGGTTGGATAATATAAATTGTCCTCATGTTCTCCTGTTGCCCTTCTGGCTCAGACTGTTGTTTTTCAGTATGTGGAAGGGTACTTTTCTTATTTGACATGTAGGTGTATAATTTTATTTTCTCTTCTTAGTGGTACAAAATCTGTGATAAATAAAGCCAGAATATTTGATAAGAATGGGAAGCCTCAGTTTTATCTTTTTTTTTTTTTTTTTTTTTTTTTTTGTATGGGACTAAATAATGTCAGATTATTTTTTTAGCTCTCATGCATTTACTTGGTTTTGGTCTGCTGAGATATGTGTATGCTGTTTCACAGAATAATAGAAATATAATGTTAAATGCATAAAAGGATTGCTGAGAAAAGATTTGAAGAATTGCTTTTACAGATCCCATAAGCAAGATTCTGTGCACTAAAGAAATGGAGTAAGGAAAAAGGCAAACTTAATGATGATATGTATATTAACTGCATACAGTTCAGTGAAACAGGAACTGTGTGTCACTTTGCATCTTTGCTCATATATAGCTTTTCAGATTTTTAGTATACTGCATACAGTTGATTTCTGACTGTATGTTTCAAGTCACGTTTTCAAGGATTCCCTATACTTCCCTTATGCATTTGCAGTCTATCAATATTCGTAAAACCTACTGCTAGAAGTCCTGTTAAATGTAAGTCTTCATCCTAAAACTTTCATTTGTGGTATAAGTCATCCAGTCACCCATCATGCCCTCTGTCACAATTAAGGAAAAAAATAAAAGCACTGAGAAGATTTGGGAATATGGCCTATAGGTGTGCTCCATTTCATTCCACTCTGATCCTGTTACGTTTGTCATCCAAAGTACTTGTAGTGAGGTAATTTAATTAACTTTGCTTTGTTCCACTTTTGCCAGTTAGTGTTGCTACCGCTCAGTTCCAGTGTCTGACTGAAGACAGTCTACATATTACTTTTTTTAGTGAAATTCTGCCATTGACATTTATATTGCTAACACCTTTGCGTTTTTTTTTTTTTTACACAGTACCTCTCTATAGCCAAATGACTGTTCCCTTAACATTGGAATATTCTTGGGTAATAATTGGGAGAAAATATTAAATCTTAGATAAGACTGTGTCTTGTATCTGACCACAATTCATGTGTCATGTGTGTGACTGTGTTGTTGTTTCTTTCGGCTTTTCCCGGTTAGGGGTCACCACAGCGGAACTCCAGACCGCTAATGATTGGCAGTAGATTTTAACGAATGCCGAGGTGCCAGCTCGACGTCCAACCTTCAACGAAGGCACGCCCATTTACGCATGTCTTTCGAACACTCATCCAACCTCGGGGAGGACATGCAGACTCCACACAGAAGGCACTCCCTGCACTCCAGCCGAGAATCGAATGGGAGAACCTCTTGCTGTGAGGCAACAATCATTTCTAGTTTTCCCTCTGAGGTTTGAAACGCCTTCTGTAATATAGTCCCATTTAAGAGCTTGTCAGACTTAAAAATAAATAAAACACGTAACTGTTCTTGTACCAAACTTGTATTTCTGCTAGAAGACCACTTCTCTGCCTGCTTACTAAGACATTTGTCACGTGATCTGTTAATCCGTATTTTAAATGAAGGTCACTCACAGTTCACCATTAAGCCTTATCAAGTGCCAATATTTAAAATGATTAGCTTCACTTTTTCCTTTTTCATTCTTTAACTGAATTTGTTTACAGTAAAATGTGCAATACCTGTTGTGTCTTGAGTCAAATCTGCAGAGCAGATTTAAGAAACACTGGCTAGGATTCATTGTCAAGCATAGTTGTATGTTATGTCTAGCTGAACAAAAGATTTTGAGCCTTGAAAGAGGTGAGAGGGGGACTGGGTAGACATAAAAGTGTTATGGGATTTTCAGCAGTGTATATCATTTAGACACCTAGCAGAATACTAAGGTGATATAATTAATAAAAGTATATTTGTCATATCCTTATCAATGGGACAACAGATTCTGACTGTCTGGTATGATGAGGGAGACATCATAATTTGTAGATGAGGGTGCTGGTCTGGATCACAGCTCATGAAGTGGTAGTGGGACTAATCAAACAAGCCATCAGTCAGGGATTATAATCTAATCTTGTGTGTTTTTTTCGGGGGGAGCAGGAATCAGGACCTCTCAATTACTAAAATGTGGTGAGTTGTGAAAGGCGTAGTTCTCTTATTGCTGTTGTTGCATATGGGGTTGGGGAGAACTAATATATGCCAGACTAGGAGAGGAGCACATATCCTTGCTAGATTTGATTTTGTAGCTGAAGGCACTGATCACTGTTTTGAGTATGCTAGAGCGGGGTGGCTGCCCATTGTAGACAGAATGTGAGCGATATCTGGAGGAGATACTAACAGAATTAAGCGTTTGGTTAATTACTTCTGTTTGTGCAAGACTAGCATACCAACTTTTGTAGCAAAAGTGGTCAGTTTTATGAGTGGTACACCGTCACTTTCAGCATATAGATAATGATACTTAGAGAAGATTTTAGTCTAGCAGTGACAGGTACATATGGTGGCTGAGGCAAGATGACTGTGGATCAGGATTCTGCATAACACATTGTATGCTTGAATTCCAGTTTTCATCTCTAAGCACTGTAAAGGTAACTTATATTCAGTAGAAGATAAACTGTATGATGTTTTAGTTGTTCAGAGTGTAAAGGCAGACAGAGAAAGAGTGTACTGAATTTCGGAAAAGATTGGCAGTCTTGACACTTTCAGGAACCTAGGAAAAGCTGTTCTTTCAAAGCACTAAGCTGTAGCCCCCTTGGCTCTCTGACATAGAGGAATGATACTCTGACTGCAAACCAGATGATCTGAGAAAGATTAATGGCTTGAGCAGTGCTAGAGCTGGATTGTGTCATGTGAAGTTGAGCAACTTAAACCTACACAGCCATCCTGGGAGCAGGGAGATGGTGGTCCTTACTGGTTGATTGCCCATGTTTACAAGGGTGATACACTCTGCTGAACATGGGCAAGACCAGCCCAAAACATTAATAGCAGCTATCAGGAGATGCATTTGTGTGAGCACATGTACACACCATAAGGTGAGTGAAGGATGTCCTTGCGGTAACATAAATATGTGTGTTTGTGTGTGCATGCATGCGTGAAGTAGCTTTGTCAAGCAGATTGTGACTGACTTACAGGCTATCAAACATAGTTCAGCAAAACCTGATTCGTCGACTGTAAGAAGTAGCAGAACAGGACTTTCCTCTCCTGCAAGCCCCATGCTAAAGCCCATTCCTGAGGTCTGCTAAGTTTTGTGTGTGTGCGCATGTAGCTGGGAGGGGGGGGGTTCCAAATTTCTTCATTAAGGGCATTTGTTTTTTAAGAGTGAACACCCTTTGGCCTTTGCATCTGTGCATCCCTGCATGCATCGACGTACACACCTCCTGCTGTTGTTTCTTCTTTTCCGTGTGTGTGTGTGTGTATGTGCGTGCATCTGAGAAATGCCCTAGTTAGGGATGGCAGGTTAATTTGCTCAGGCTGTAGCTGTACAGCCCGAAACCTGTACACCAACTACCAGAGCAGTCGAAGTGCATTTTCAAGGGAATAATTTTCAGTTTAATTTCAAGGATTAATGAGCTTCAAAGAAAGAGAAGTTTATTGCTGCTCATTCCAAGTCTGTTTCAATATGAAACTGTTTTGTTTAGCAAATGGTCATTACTGTTTGTGCTGTAGAATTTGAAAGCAGTGTTAGTAGCACACCAGGTAGTGTACTTGCTTTTGATGCAGAAGGTTATGAGTCCTACTCACACACCATGTAAATGGTTACTGATACTATGTTGTACTTTAATGGAGGGGGTGGTGCTGCACTCTTGGGTGCGTCCTCCTTTGGATGAGATGCCTAGTAACTATGAGCCTTTTATTGGTTTGCAACCCATTTCCTATTGCAATAGGCGTAGGCAGTTTATTTTTCAAGGGCAGCAGGCACTGAATTTGTAGATGAAACACTGAAATATAAAGTTGTTTGCACCGCTTCATTAGTTACAGATCTGTTTAATGTGGAATTACTCAGATGATTTTTAGTTCTGTAGCGATTGTGCTTATTAACTGATATTGAGGGGCCTTTTATGGTTGAAATGTTCTGAAATGGGTTGTTCTGTCATTATTGGTTTGAATGTTTTGTTTCATTACTAACTGGAAACATGGTCACAACTACAAATTTAAAACACATTCTAATGTGTAGTTCTGTATCATACAAGGAATGTAATTTAATACATTCAGGAAGGTGAATCAAAGAAGCGTCTATATTACCCGATTGAAAGTTTAGGTTAGCGAATACCTAAACGTCGACCTGGTAATATCTAAAAATTAAAACAGCGGACGGCCAATTTAATGTAGAGAATTAATTCCCTCTGCCGTAAAAAAAAATAAATAAATAAAATAAAAAGATTTTAAACCAAATAAAGTGTGTGGGGGGGCCCACACCCCCCTAACTAAATGTACCAACTCCAAAATCGCTCTACAGTGAGGAAAGGGGCAAAACCTGCATAACGACCAAGGGAATTCTTTCCCTGCATTAAATCGGCCCTTTGTGGTTTTTTGCTTTCACTATTACCAGATTGACGTTTAGATATTCGCTAACTTAAACGTTCGATCAAGTAATAGGAACCCATCAAAGAACACATGCATGTCTGTATGGTCCTAAAAATGTGTACATGAGGCCTATGGTTTGAAAATAGCCCAAAGATAAACTTTATCTGCCTGTGGCTAGATGCATTTGCTTTGAATGTGGGTTTCAATGCCATTTCAATGGCTGTGAGTTTCAAGAGCAGAGAAGTACTGTTAATGCTGTCTGTTTTCATTGTGAGGCTGTATTGTTTTGTTTATGTCTATCAGTGTTTGTGCTGTAAAATTCGAAATAAAACTTTTAATTTAAGTCCGAATGTCTGTAATTATTGCAGAAGTAATGAAGGAAATAGTATGCACATTGATAGGTTTGAACAGTGGTTATGGCGACTGGGACGAAATAGCCAAGTAATGGGACAGTGTAATGGCTATGGGGGGGCTGGGGGCTGGTGTGTGTTTGTATGTGTAGGGCCCCCCAATCCATTACAATGCCTAGGGCCCCATTTGACCAGGCTCCAGCTCTGTGGGTATATGTATACGTAAATATATATATATATATATATATATATATATATATATATATATATGTATACATGCGTGTGTGTGTGTGTGTATGTGTGTATATATATATATATATATATATATATATATATATATATATATATATGCATATCTATATAAATATATATATATATATATATATACACACACACACACACATATATATATATATATATATATATTCACACGGACACCACATTATATATAGACAGTCATGCACATATGTGTGTATGTACACAAGCACACACACATCTATATATAGATAGATAGATATAGATAGAGATGAAACAGGCATACACACACAAGACCGTTTTAAAGGAGGAAGGTAACTGATAGTATCATAATTTCTAGAAGCCATTGTGCAATTTATCTGTCACTTTTATTTTATATTATTGATGTTTATTTTTTAATTAACAGTTATCTCTTATGTTGGCTCCCACAGTGGTGCATTCCAGGAATAGAGTTTTCAACATAACCTTTTCAGACCTGTTTTTATAGACCCTACCTTAGAAACAGATAAAATGGCAAAATATGAAGCCTTTTCAGATAGTTCAAATGTTTCTAACTACATAATTTTTTTTGTGTAATAAAGAAAGGGTACCTCCTAATGCTAAAGTACAGCTATTAGTAACAAGTAAAAATAGTATTCAAAATGAAACGCTGTACAACAATGGCCAATGAAGTAAAGTTCTCTTGGAGAATAGGTGGTGTGGTTAAATGATATAAAACTTAAAAGTGCAACATATATAGCAAAAAACTTGCATACATTTCCAGTACTTAAATTAAATGCACTTACAAGATATTCACACTGTGAATGCAGTTATACCATAGCGAAATGATGGCTCCAAAGTATCTAGTCTTATGATGGCTTCAAAGTATCCAATCTTTTTGGTCTGATATACAAAGTATCCACACTGAAGATGTAGTAGCTGCTCTGTGACTGATGAACTGTGATAACAGCTTAACCAGTCTAACAGATCAAATAAAAGCTTCTATCTTTAATGGCAGTTAAAATCCTTTTATTGTAAGTGCATTTAATTTAAGTACTGGAAATGTATGCAAGTTTTTTGCTATATATGTTGCACTTTTAAGTTTTATATCATTTAACCACACCACCTATTCTCCAAGAGAACTTTACTTCATTGGCCATTGTTGTACAGCATTTCATTTTGAATACTATTATTTTTTTGTGGGCAGTATGGCAGAAGTCAAAGGTTTAGACTCTGTTTATCACCATAGGATCACATTATCATAGGAAGTTGCTAGGCTAATGGCCCTAGGGCCCTTAACAAGCCTAGTCAAGTTCTACCATTATTTCCATGATCAGCACCTATTGCCCCTGTCCAAGGGGGACACAGGTGGAACCCTCAGACTGAATTTATGGTTACCCATCCAATTGTCTAGATTGCATTTGAAGAGGGCCAGTGAGGTGCTTTCTTTGACATGAAGTGGGAGTCTGTTCCAAAGGTGTGATAACCTCTGAGATACAAATTTGTCCCTCAGGCAGATTCTCTTAATGTCACATACCAGGTTAAGGTCTTTAGAGCGAGTAATCCATGTACCATTTGACTTGCAGCTCGACTCAAACTATTTGAAGACCACGAGCTTTGTAGTATGCCGATTCGGAGCCAAGGATTGGCTCCGAACCCATCTCTAAGAATGAAGGCGAGATGAGCAACTCACATAGAATGTTATGGTAAGTACATAACTTCTTTTTTAAGGCCATGACTTTAGCACCAATCATTTCTTGTTGACATCATTTGGAGACTGTATGACTGCTCCCAGTTTGTAGTCATCAGCAAACTTTGTCAGCCACAGACTTTTAGTTTTTGCTTGTACTTCGGAGAAATAGATTCCAAACAGTAGAGGTTCCAGGACTGATCCATGTGGAGCACCACTGGTTACAGGTCTGCAGTTGGAGGCGGATTCCCCTATTTTGACTATATGATTTTTATCATTGAGCCAGTTAGTGACCCGTCTAACGATATAAGGGTTGAAACCTAACTGGATGAGTTTATCAATGATGCCTGAGTGGGGGATAGTGTCAAATACCTTGGCTAATTCTCGGTAGGCTGTATGCACAGATTTCCCCTGATCCAGGGCCTTGGTGACTGTCTCAAAGAAGTCCTCCAGGTTTAATAGGCATGATATCCCTTTTACAAACCAAACTGAGCAGGGTCAAGTGTTTGGAGATTATCTATATCTTTGTTGATAACATTCATGATGATTCATTCCATGGCCTTGCAGATAAGGCTAGTCAGGCTAATAGGTCTATATTTCCAAGGGTCAGTGGAAATAACACCTTTGTGCAGGGGAATAACGGTGGCCATTTTCTGTTCAGCTGGGATGAAGCCGGTGCTTAGACTATGATTGAAATGAGTACTCAGTGGTGTTGCTAATTCTTATTGGAGCCCATGTAAGATGCAGATCCGGATGTTATCAGGTCCCATAGATGCTGTGTTCCTGGCATTAAAGAGGGTGTTAACAACCTGCTCTGTAGAGATACAAGGTAGGGGACATGTGGCAGAGTTGTAATGGAGTTTGTGGTGCGGACAGGGGAGTGAAGTTTTTACAGAACCTGTAGGCCAACAGGTTAGCTGTCTCCACAGGCTTATTATATGTGGCATTATTAACTACCAGTTCAGCACAAATCTGGGCCTTTCCTTTTAGGTTTTTGACATAACTAAAGAACACCTTATGGTTGTCTTTAGTTGAGGAAGCTAATTTGGATTCATAGTTTGCTTTGCAGGACTTCACAAGAAGTCTTATTCACTTGTTTAAGCTGATGAGGAAATGTTTCCAGTTTAGCGCTCACTCCCTCTTACTCTTGGATAGAAATTTCTTTCTCTTATTGTAATTGTAAAGCCTGTAAAAGACAGTTGTCCACGAGGCAGGTTTGCTCTTCCTTGAGGAGCTTGTTTTGGTCCTATCAGGTACGGCCGAGTCATTGCACTTATATAGGCATTTGTATAAAGCACTGGTGTAGAACTCTGCATAGTTTCCAGTTCCATCTGAGGAGGGAGGTGCAGAGAAGCTATTTATTCCATCCCATAAGAGGTTATAATCTGCTTTGGAGAAGTGTTTTAGTTTATTTCCTGCTGGGGGGGGGGGTCAGGTGTGAAATGTTACTTCAAATCAGACTGATTTATGGTCAGATCTCACCAGGGAAGACCTCACAGTGGGGGTGCTACAATGGTCCCCCATACTGGTGAGTACCAGATCCAGGATGTTGGCACCCCTTCTGGGGGTGTCAACCAATTGGTGCAGGGCATTGGAGTTAACAAAGTCGAGGAACCTTTGAGCAAGTGAGTTTTGCACAAGTAATTTACCCAGTCAATGGATAGGTAGTTAGTCACCCAAAATCATGGTGTTCGGATGTATCTTGATAGACTCAAGTAGATCCAAGTAGGCAGTGTGGGTGTTCTGATTCATGGAGGGAGTCCTGTAGCTGGCAATGACTTGAACAGGTGTCCTACCAACAGTTAATTCGCCTGAAGTTTCTCCAGGGAATCATGCTATTTGACCAATCTAGAGGTGTATTTATCTTTAGTGAAAACTGATACACCGCCTCGTTTAGTTTTCACGCCTTAAGTTTGTGGTCTGAACGTGTGGAAGGAGGTGTAACCAAGTATGGCTGAGGTGTTCTCCACAGCCTTGAACCAGGTCTCCGTGACTGCACAAATGTCTGCATCTTCCAAGGTGAGGGCTGCTTCCAGTGAGTGCAGTTTCATGTTAAGACTCCTAGCATTTAGCAGCATAACCTTGAGATTGTTTTTAGATGCAGTTTTTATGTTGGGAGTTTTACCCTTGAGACATTCCCTAAAAAAGGCACTACTGGGGTGGCAAGAGTCTTAGCCAGTAGCTGAAATCCCAGGGGTAACAGACGAAGACCATCTCTGGCAAAGCATCACGGTCTGTCGATCATGTCATCCCAGGGTAATAGATACTGGATCCCCTTAGAATGACACCAGAAACTAAGGCAATTATTGAAGTCAGTCATTTTCTGTTTGTATTGAGGCATCATAAGAGGTGAAGGTAAAATGCTGCTTAAGGCTAGGGACATACCTGCCTGAGACATGTAGTCCGAGAGCTCAGTCATGTCCCTCTTTATATAGTCCAGAGAGTAACATCTCAAGTCGTTCACATCAACATGGAGTCATAACAGTACCTGTTGTTGAGAGACTTGAATGCAAGTGTGATATAGTATATCCTGGCACCTGACAGATAGCTGATGTCTTGATATTTCCCAAGACTACCTATTTTCCCTTTTTCATAGAGACTTCATTATTTCTCTAAAGTCGGTCTCTTGGCTGTTTCAGCTATTTACGTTTTGATGAACTTCAAGGCTGTTATTTGTTTGAATGCTATTGAAATTTTTTAGAGTCTGTTTCATCAAGACCCCAGATTAGGTCTCCAGCACCATCTTGTGATTTGAATTTTATGTTGCAACTTCTGTTGTTCTATTTATTTATTTGACATTTGTTTACCAGAAAAGTCCAACTGAGTTGCTGCCCATTTGCAGTAGAGGCCCAGGGAAAAAAGCTCCAAACACTAAGCAGTAATGATGTCAAAGAATTATACATGAGTAGATATCAGTGCAATTTAACACTGGCTAAGAAATAAGCAATATTGTGTAGGAACACAGCTTTGGTATGTACAGTAGTTGGACAATAACAAATAATTCACTTTAAACATTGTCTTGGAATAAAGCATATACAGAACAGGACTATTTTGATATGTGCAATAGCTACATGAAGTGCTAGGATAAGTTAGATTTGAAAGGAGGAAAAACATCTTGAGAGGTAAGAGGGACGTCATTAAAAACTGAGAAGGTTATAAAGTTGGGAAATATGGGAAGAGTGAAATGAGAAGAGAGGAGTAGAGGGGAAGAGGGCTGAATAAGAGGAAGATGGATGAGAGTGTAAAATTAGGATAAGGGAAGATGAGTGGAGGGAAGGGTGAGTGATAATGGAGGGTAGAGTGTAGTTAGCATAAGGTAGGGTTGAGTAGAGGGAAGGATGACTGAGGATAGGGGTGTAGACTTTAGTTAGACGTAGGTGTTTGTGATAGCCTGGTGTAGGCCAGGAGCAGAGCCATGTATTAAGATAGGAAGTCTTTTAGAGTGGCTTTGAATGATCAGAGGGAGGGAATTGACCTAACAGATATGGGTATAGACGTCCGTGATTTAACGACAGAGTAAGAGTATAACCTGTATCCAGCTGCACTGTTCAGTACAGTAAGATATCTTCAGTTGTTGGATCGTAGTGTATAACCTGTATCCAGCTGCACTGTTCAGTACAGTAAGATATCTTCAGTTGTTGGATCATAGTGTATAACCTGTATCCAGCTGCCCTGTCCAGTACAGTAAAACTTCTCAAAAGCCGATTTCACACTTCTAAAAACTAGTGTGGTCTCCTTTAAGGCCCCTGAGCCAGTGGTAAACATTACTCAAACCGCTGAATCACTTACAAATGCCTTCTACCAGCACCTACAGGACTGCATGGATCAGGCAATCCCAAACAAAACTAAGACTCTCTGTACCAAAGGCAAGCGTCCAGTCTGGTGGACCCCAGCCATAAACAAGCTCTACAACAAAAGGAGGAAGCTACTACAAGATAGAGCAAAATCCTTGAAAGGTAAGACACCTTTGATCATTATAAGTAAAAAACTAAGAGCTCTCATAAAATCATCCAAGGCAAATTTTGAGAGAAAAATCGCCAAGGACTGTAAAGACAATCATAAGGCCTTCTTTAGCTATGTTAGAAACCTAGGAGGAAACTCCCAGATATGCTCAGAATTAGTTCAAAATGATGTGAAAATTACTGAACCTACACACATTGCTAACATACTGGCTGACAGGTTCAGTGCAAACTTCTCCCCAAAGGAGAGATATCTATTCCAGAGGATTGTAGCCCCCAAACATCTCCAACGCCCAGGTGAGAACTGCCCCAAGTAAGGCAAAAAGCACAGCATCCATGGGACCGGATGGTGTCCGCGGCTGTGTGCTTCATGAACTCAACGAGGAATTAAACCCACAGTTAGGACAGCTGTTTAATGTTAGCCTCACCTCAGGATACGTACCCAAGGAGTGGCGCCTGGCGACTGTGGTCCCACTTCATAAGGGCGGTGCCTCCACAGACCCTGGAAATTACCGCCCCATTAGCTTGACAAGCCTTATCTGCAAAGCCATGGAGAGGATCATAATGGAACTCATAAATAAAGACATAGGGAACTTGCAGACTTTGGATCCAACCCAGTTTGGCTTTGTCAAAGGCAGATCCTGCCTCTTAAACTTGGTTGACTTTTTCGAGACAGTCACCAAGGCCATTGATGAGGAAAGGCAGTCCATACAGCCTACCTCGACCTGGCAAAGGCCTTGACACAATACCCCACTCAGGTATCATCGAAAAACTCATCAGCTTGAATGTAAACCCATACATCACAAGATGGGTTGCAAACTGACTAAGTGACAGAACCCACAGGGTCAGAGTTGCTGGAGCCATGTCAGACTCAAAGCCTGTCACAAGTGGTGTCCCACAGGGCTCAGTCCTGGGTCCACTCTTGTTCGGCATCTACTTTTCTGAAGTACAAGCAAACACAGGAGGGTTATGGCTGACAAAGTTTGCAGATGACTGCAAACTGGGCCATAGTCGAAAACACATCTGACACAGATATCCTCCAGAAGGGCCTCACAGAAATGGATAACTGGTGCCAGAGCCATGGCCTGAAGTTAACGCCAAAAATGCATAGTCATACCCTTCGGGAAAAACAAGGTTACCCCTAGCTACCATATAGGTGGCAATCCACTGAGCACAGAAAAAGTCATCAGGGATCTGGGGACCCAAGTTGACAGTAGCCTTTCGTTTGACACTCATGTTGCTTAAAGTAGTTAGGAAAACCTTCTATATCGCCCACCTGATCATGAAGGGATTCACATCTAGATCAAGGGAGGTCATCGTCCCCCTGTACTCATCACTCATTAGACCTATTATTGAGTCCAATGCCACGTATGGAATGTATCTGACCAGACACCTGCTGCAGCTTGAAAGGCCCCAAAAGTTCCTCACCAAAAGGATAAAGGGTCTCAAAAATATGTCTTATGCTGCCCGACTGAAAGAACTCCAGCTCTATTCAGTCTCATACCGCTTGCTCAGAGGTGACCTGTGCCTGACATATAAGGCCATGTCAAACCCAGATTTGATGTATATGCTTCACCTCAAAAAATGTAGATCCCTCAGAACCACAAGGGCGGGAGACTTAAACCTTGACACGGTTATAAATAGAACGTGCTGGAGGGACAGATTCATCACCCAGAGACTCCCTATGCTGTGGAACAAAATCCCGGTACATGTGAGGCAGAGCACCTCGCTGGCCTTGTTCAAGAGGAATCTTGACCAATGGATGGGAGATCGCAGATATACCCCAGGGATTACTTCAGTGTCACTGCTTGACAGAGGCACAGAAAAATGATAGGCATAGTTTTTATTCAAACTAAAGGGGTGGTGAAAGCCACATAACTATGGGCTAGGCTTATAAATGCCCTTGAGCAGATAGCCTAGTATGAACCTATGAACCTATAAGATATCTTCAGTTGTTGGATCGTAGTGTATAACCTGTATCTAGCTGCACTGTTCAGTACAGAAAGATATCTTCAGTTGTTGGATCGTAGTGTATAACCTGTATCCAGCTGCCCTGTTCAGTACAGTAAGATATCTTCAGTTGTTGGATCGTAGTGTATAACCTGTATCCAGCTGCCCTGTTCAGTACAGTAAGATATCTTCAGTTGTTGGATCATAGTGTATAACCTGTATCCAGCTGCCCTGTTCAGTACAGTAAGATATCTTCAGTTGTTGGATCGTAGTGTATAACCTGTATCCAGCTGCCCTGTTCAGTACAGTAAGATATCTTCAGTTGTTGGATCATAGTGTATAACCTGTATCCAGCTGCCCTGTTCAGTACAGTAAGATATCTTCAGTTGTTGGATCATAGTGTATAACCTGTATCCAGCTGCCCTGTTCAGTACAGTAAGATGTCTTCAGTTGTTGGATCTTAGTGTATAACCTGTATCCAGCTGCCCTGTTCAGTACAGTAAGATGTCTTCAGTTGTTGGATCATAGTGTATAACCTGTATCCAGCTGCCCTGTTCAGTTCAGTAAGATGTCTTCAGTTGCTGGATCATAGTGTATAACCTGTATCCAGCTGCCCTGTTCAGTACAGTAAGATATCTTCAGTTGTTGGATCATAGTGTATAACCTGTATCTAGCTGCCCTGTTCAGTACAGTAAGATGTCTTCAGTTGTTGGATCATAGTGTATAACCTGTATCCAGCTGCCCTGTTCAGTACAGTAAGATGTCTTCAGTTGTTGGATCATAGTGTATAACCTGTAGCCAGCTGCCTTGTTCAGTACAGTAAGATATCTTCAGTTGTTGGATCATAGTGTATAACCTGTATCTAGCTGCACTGTTCAGTACAGTAAGATATCTTCAGTTGTTGGATCGTAGTGTATAACCTGTATCCAGCTGCCCTGTTCAGTACAGTAAGATATCTTCAGTTGTTGGATCATAGTGTATAACCTGTATCTAGCTGCACTGTTCAGTACAGTAAGATATCTTCAGTTGTTGGATCGTAGTGTATAACCTGTATCCAGCTGCACTGTTCAGTACAGTAAGATATCTTCAGTTGTTGGATCATAGTGTATAACCTGTATCCAGCTGCCCTGTTCAGTACAGTAAGATATCTTCAGTTGTTGGATCATAGTGTATAACCTGTATCTAGCTGCACTGTTCAGTACAGTAAGATATCTTCAGTTGTTGGATCATAGTGTATAACCTGTATCCAGCTGCCCTGTTCAGTACAGTAAGATGTCTTCAGTTGTTGGATCTTAGTGTATAACCTGTATCCAGCTGCCCTGTTCAGTACAGTAAGATGTCTTCAGTTGTTGGATCATAGTGTATAACCTGTATCCAGCTGCCCTGTTCAGTTCAGTAAGATGTCTTCAGTTGTTGGATCATAGTGTATAACCTGTATCCAGCTGCCCTGTTCAGTACAGTAAGATATCTTCAGTTGTTGGATCATAGTGTATAACCTGTATCTAGCTGCCCTGTTCAGTACAGTAAGATGTCTTCAGTTGTTGGATCATAGTGTATAACCTGTATCCAGCTGCCCTGTTCAGTACAGTAAGATGTCTTCAGTTGTTGGATCATAGTGTATAACCTGTAGCCAGCTGCCTTGTTCAGTACAGTAAGATGTCTTCAGTTGTTGGATCATAGTTTATAACCTGTATCCAGCTGTCCTGTTCAGTACAGTAAGATATCTTCAGTTGTTGGATCATAGTGTATAACCTGTATCCAGCTGCCCAGTTCACTACAGTCATTTGATGGTATAAGAGATTCATTTGGTGGGGTCATTGCCAGGCATAGGTCTCTAGAAGGTTCTATAAAAGACAATATAGGGGTAAGGCTTCTAGTGTGTTTTTGTAACTAAGGTTTTTTAGACCAGTAATCTTTTTCATGAGGAACCTTTGAGGTCTTTCTAGCTGCCTGATACGTATGGTAAGGTACATGCTGAAAGGGACATTGTGCTCAATAATTATATGGAAGCTTCATCTTCCCTCTTTCTGTATTTCAAAACTCAGTGTTCAGTCTACGTTCTGAACATGCAGTTGAAGGAGATTCCATGAAGAGGGTAATACATTTATGTTACAGCTGACAAAACGCCAGATCTCTGAGGGATGCCCAGTCAGCAGAACATCTATCCTGTTTCCTCTCTTCAGTGTCTTGTCTTTTTGACCAGCTTGTTGCTGCTTTTCTCTAACAGTGTAAGTGGTAGGAGTTCTCCCATTAGCACTGCTGTTGCAGTTTTGTGGAGAAAAAGAGGAGAGGACCTGTCCTTTCCTTTATAAGCATATTCATTATGTCTCTGATGATAAGGAAGTCCTTCAAAGAAAGAATGGTAGGCTTGTAGGAATGTGCTGCAAAGTTTTAAGAGGACTTTCTTTGCAAGCAGGAGGTATTTACAGGATGAATGCTGTTTTGAGTGATCAGACCTTTGTACGTGTAGCAGCTTTTATATTCAGGAATTAAATGTAATTTGCTCTTCACTCGTGCCATAACTTACCATTGGTTATGTAAATTATTGTAATATTGCCAGATAGTCATTTTATTGCTGACTTATCAAGACATATAAAATAGGTTGTAGTAATTGAATTGATTGCCTTGGGATTGTGATCTCCTATAGATATTATTCACTGCAGTAGGTGTTTGAAATTATTCACATCATACATATTACTTCTAAAATGTAAGTAGTACTAACTTTGCACGTTTGAACTTAAAGTTGATAAATGTGTATTTTATAGGCTGGAAAACCCATATGACTGCCCATTTAATGGATCTCGGAGAAGAGACTGTACATGCAGAAGCGATTATCTTGCAGCAGGCCACACCGCTTTTAGAAAAATAAGATTTGACCCAAGCACAATTCAAATAATGAGTGAGTATTTACTGACTACATTGCTGTAGCATATTTGTTCTAAACTCTCAGAATTTTATCTAGCGTAACAAGCAGTGACATATGTTTTCTTCCGTTGGGTTTTAAAAAGCTGGCCTTTTCCCAGATTGCTTTTGTTGATTGGTTTACCGGTTTCCTGTTAGTTTTATTTTTTTATTAAGTATTTTCCCCTTTTAGTTTTTTTATTAGGTAGTTCATAGAACTTTTCCCTTTATTTTCCTTTTTGTTAAAGAACTTGTTCTTCCCTTGGGCCTTAGGCCTTCTTCCCTAGAGTGTGTGTAGTTTTACTATAATTTGCTACAGTTTGTTGTATTTATTTTAGTATCATTCTAAATTGTTATATTTTCTGACAGGGTATAACGTGTGTTTGAGTGTGTGTTTGTGTTCACCAGTTAGGCTTTTCAAAAGAAGCAAAGGTCTCATTCAAGAGTGGTGCTGTCAGAAAATGTCTCCGACGTCACACTTCTTGTGTCTATGTCTGGGTTTGCACCTGATGACTCCTGTGTTTGCCATGGCTTCACCCAGGTCTGCGGAATGAAGAACAAGCATTGAGAGGCTTGTTGAAGCTGAGGATTCCCTGTCTGTCTCAACGGTAACCTAAGGGATCGAGGTCCCTTCAGTACTGAGCCGAGACTCGTTTCTTACTTTATCGTCTACGTCAGATAGATCTCGTAAAAGTGTATCCTTCTCCAAATTTCGTTATTGTTCTTTTTTCATTTTTGACATTGTAATAAGGTTATTTAGATGCATGTTCACCATTTCTTGCTTTATTCGGTCCAGTTACCCTGTTCGAAGGAGCCCAAGGTAAAATCTCATGTATACAGATGTTAACAAATTGTGGCAGTAAAATAATAAACAAAGCAATAGCCCGATCAAGCCTGATATAAATTGATGCCTTCCGTACATAAACTTTTCGGTCTGATTTATAAAGCTTTTGGCCAACCGAGAACTTCTTTGGTCCCCAATGATGATCTCGTCCCGGTTCTTTCTAGGTAGACTGGGGGTTTCGCCTGCTCGTTTGGTTGGTCAAACCCTTTCCATCTACTATGTATCTTCCCATCCCTGGTAATAATGACATGCCTTATGCAAACTTGTCTACCATAGTATTACTAGGCCGTGCCCAGATTTCCGACATGCTCTCAGGTTGGAGTGTGTTAGAGCCTGTAATCCAGTCCCTCCGAAATCTACTCTTGCTGATCATGGTCAAGTCACTCCTCTCCCGGACAGAAAGAGTCACTTTGGCTCCTTTGGTTTCATCCTTCGGATTCTATATGTTAAGCCTCAAAAGATTTAGAAGTTTCATTGTACCTGAGACAGCCACTTACAATTTTGTGATCTGAGTTACGACACTTTCTAAGATGCTCCTTTGAGAATTTTATCATGAAAAAGTGTATCCAGCCCTGAACAATTCAGGCATAAATGTTTAGTTTGAGATTGACTTCTTACACCTGGGTGTCCCATTACCCGCAAATGAGGTGCATCAGAATGAGCAATGCCTGTATTACATCAGAAAGCAACAATTTCAGAACACAGTGTATAAGTATCTATTAGTCAGGTTATCCTTGTTAGCTGCACAAGAAGGACCAGGATCTAGTCCTTTTATCGACTGTTTAACAGA
Source organism: Protopterus annectens (assembly GCF_019279795.1). Taxonomy (NCBI): domain Eukaryota; kingdom Metazoa; phylum Chordata; order Ceratodontiformes; family Protopteridae; genus Protopterus; species Protopterus annectens. The sequence continues at coordinate 51,851,839 of NC_056745.1, forward strand.
ATTGGTCATATTAGGATCGTGTCTCTCAGCATTTACTGGACAAATGTAAATAGTGCCTGGTTATATCTAAAAACATCAAGAGAGTGATGTAGGACCCTCAGCTGCAGTTTGATAAAAGGATGAACACATAATTCGTAAGTTTATGTCAATCCCCTGATCCTCTCTATCGGCTGTTGTTGTAGCAGAGTCGGAACCTGCCTTCAAGCGCCTGGAGCGGTAGCCAGAAGTTGGAACCCTAGTGAATCCTTATCCCTCCCCTGTCCATATCTATTTGGCCTCAAGTGAAAGAAACCTACTGGTACTGAGGCAGACTTTTTCCTGAGTCCTTTTCTCTTCATAAGCCTTTCCAGGCTGAATGGTGGAAGATGTGGTTCCTAAAAATCTAAGATTGTTACTAAGAGTGGTTCTAGCCAAGGTAGATTGAATAACAATGTAGCCTTTAGTAGCCTTTTTCCCAGGCTTGGAATTAAATTGCTGACAGCCTTTCAGCTCCTTGTGTTGTCGATGTTATACTTCGAGCGGAGGATTATCTGTCCAGAAGCCTGCTATACTGACTACAAATGGGTAAGTCCATATTGAGTTCTATTATTTTTCAAATATAAAAAATCCTTCAATGTTCCACCCGCTCAAAGGATATCACTGAAATTTCAAAACCTTCAAAAAGATTAGCCGTCCCAACACAGGTCCGGAACACCAAGTTTTTTATTCCAAAGAAAACAGGGGAGGGCAATTTTTCTGTATTTAAAGACGTCGAAAAAAGTTTCGGAGTACTGCAATCATCTTCCCTATTAAAAGAAATATTTTATAATTAGATCTATACTAAAATAACCGTCGAAGATTTCGTTAGGCTGGAAACCAGGGGGCATTTAAATCATATTAAAGAGGTCCATGCACCTTATTTTAGGAGTGATAACTTACTATTATCAAAAGGTAACATTTCCCAATCAATCAATTTAAATTAAAAATTATTTAATATATTAATTTATAAAATTTTTATCATTGGAACCATATTGGATAGTCTCCAATGTTATGTTACCCACACTCATTTATTGATGTGGGTCTAAAAGGTTTTTCCCAAAATTACACTTCGCAAAATTTTTCAAAGGTTTGTTGTGTGAAAGGGTTTATAAAGTTGGATTTGAACCCTGTTACATCCCCTTAAAGGCTTAATATGTTATCTATGTTTACTTATATAATATTATATACTGGTTTTATCGACATCAAGTGAAACTAAGCAATTGCGTTCAAAGGGGCAGCCCTGTGCTCTCCAATCCTCCAGTTTATAATAATCCGGTTGCAAACAGGACAGGGGCACTTTGTGATTAATGAACTTGAAAATTCTTTGATAACTTTCAATGCCTTCAGAAGCCCCTTTAGGATCATCTCTATTGATTCAAGTGAAATAAACCTTCTAGGTGGATTGTGGCAATCTTTTGGGCGGAGCCGTCTAACTTAGGCTTACCCAAAGGCAGAGGTGAAAATGTGGTTCCAAACAACTCAGCTCCTGACTGGGGTGGTCCTGCCAGAGGTGGGATAACAATGGTAACCGCCTCTAGAAGAGGGGATCGGAAGGAATCTGAAACTTCCGATAAGCCCTTTCAGTTCCGAAGGGTTACCCCTGCCAGGCTTCAGGGCAGTCGGGATGATTGGCTGTACCCAAGCCGGTATCCAGATCAGCAATGGGCTCCAGTTTGACTAATCTACCCTTTTTCTGTCCAAATTAGTAAAAATCCTTCAGATGTTCTCAGCCTCCAAATTATATTTGAGCTTGAATATTTCCAACTCATTGATCTGTAAGAATTTAGCCGTCCTGAAAAGTTGCAACAGGCGGATTCTTACTGAGGTTCTTCTTGGTTCCTATTGAAAGCATCAGTGTAGAGACTGGAAGACATTTGAATTCGTATCTTGACCAGTCAGTCAGAAACAATATTTCCATAGGTCAACTGTCTGGGCGAATTCCTTTCCGCTAGGTGAACAAAGATTACATCAGGTTTGTGTCTAAGACCTTCAGGGTGGTCACATTGTCCGAACTGCTCCATCAGATCTCCCTTCAGGGCTGGACATCATGGTCAGATTCAGGGTCATCACCTTTGTCTCATCCCAGTTTACCCAATCATGGAGTGGTAGCTTCTCCCCAGCGAAGGATTCCAGGTTTCCAGTATTTGGTGTTCTGGCTCGACCTGAGTCCACCAAGATTCCTCAGCGAGATTGACAACTTTTCGGATATTTGACAACAAAGGTTCATTTCAATAAATTAGTCAAATATGCTTTTTCGCCTTTTGTGCTTGCTTGAGGAGGTCCTCTAGGCTTTTGACTAACCTCTCAACCTTCGAATTCATCGTGATGCAGATGATTCAGTTAAGACCGTTGGATAATTACTTTATCAATCACAGGGAGTTCAAGCCTGGTCTAGTCGAAGGTGTAGGAATCATTAGCTTGCCCCTACCCTCCTTGCTCAGTTGCCAGATCCAGTATAGCATCTGGATCCTTCAGTGGATGCTCTTTCTCAATGGTCATACCAGGAACTTCCAATGTCTCACACCATTATGATCACGCAAGCGTGCAAAAGCATCTCATGTGGTGGATGTCTTCCCCAGCTCCTGTTGGGGAGACCATTTGTTCCACCTCCTCCGGTTGCTACTCTGACAACGGATGCCTCCCTGATCGGGTGGGGGCATTATCAGGGCAGGACAGTCCAGGGCACATGGCAACCAAGCGAATGCCACTTGCACATAAATGTTCTGGAGATGAGAGCAGTGCTTTTAGGCGTTAAGCCCTTCAAGACTCTCTTCCCTTGGGAGCGATTGCAATCCAGACAGACAATATGTCTGTAGTGTGGTACATCAACAAACAAGGCGGAACCAGATCATACCCCTGTGTCGAGAAGCACTCAGACTGTGGCAATGGGCGATTTCTTCTCAGCGTTTTCTGATAGCAACGCACATCCCGGAAGTCCAATCACATTGCGGACAAGTTGAGCAGAGCTATTCTCATGCCTCACGAGTGGTCTCTGAAAGACTCTGTAGTGAGAGAGATATTTCTCAAGTGGGGTCAGCCTTGCTGCGATCTTTTGCTACTCCCCAAAACAGCAAGTGCAGAGAATACTTCACTCTATTCCCTTACCAGGCCAACCCAGCAGGGACGCTAGTCCAAGTTTGGCCCCGGGACTTCTGTATGCGTTTCCTCCTTTCCCCACTGATCTCTCAAGTAATACAGAAAGCTATCGCTCAGAAGGCCTCATTGGTCCTGATTGGTCCTTACTGCCCTCCGCAAGTGTGCTTCCCCTGTCTACATCGGTTTCTTTGGAGCGACCATGGAATCTGGACCTAGTTCCAGATCTTTTGATCCATCAGTCGGGTCAGTTTCATCGCCCCTCCCTCTCTGAACCTCACTGCTTGGTTCCTCCACTTCCAACCGTAGCCAGGCTTCCTCAATTATCTCACTCTGTTAGAGATATTTTTGATAGCTTCCCATAAATCTTCCACTCGAAGATTTATTTGAGTAAGTGGAAAGCGTTTTTCATATTGGGCACAAGGAAAGGACATAGATCCTTTCACGCTTCCATCCAACTAGTCCTTGATTTTCTTGCTGAACTCTACCATGCAGGTTCATCTCCATCTACTCTTAAGGTGCAATTGGCAGCTATTTCTAATTTCCATGTGGGTATTTCTGAATCTGCCCTAATGTCCCACAAACTCTGCAAAGCCTTTTTGAAAGGAGTTTTTCTTCTCAGACCTCCTGTCAGAAATCCTCCTTCTCCTTGGGACCTAAATTTAGTTCTTGCTTCTTTGATTCTTTCCCCTTTCGAACCTGCAGCTACATGTTCCTTAAAGTTATTATCATGGAAAACTCTCTTTCTGGTGGCTATCACATCAGCTAGAAGAATTTCAGAACTTCAAGCACTCAGTTGTCGTTCTCCTTACCTTGTGTTCCATAAGGACAGAGTTTCCTTACGAACTAACCCGTCCTTTTTGCCTAAGGTGGTTTCAACATCAAATCTAAACCAATGCATTGATCTCCCTGTCTTTTTCCCAGAGTATTCAAATAGGTCTGAACAAAAATTACACTGCCTGGATGTTCATCGTCAATTAAGGTACTACTTGGACAGGACGAAACAATTCAGAAAATCTGATCAGCTGTTTGTCTCCTATGCGAAAGCAGAAAGGGACTTCCAGTTTCAAAGGTATCATTATCCAGATGGCTAACATCTCTGATTACCCTTGTTTATGAGATTAGACACCAAAACTGCCTAATAAACCTAAAGCCCATTCCACCAGAGCTTTGGCTACTTCTCTAGCCTTCCAAGACAGACTGCCTATTGACACCATTTGTGCAGCTGCTACTTGGGCTACTCCTCACACTTTTATTTCCCATTATAAGTTGGATTTAGCTTCTAGGCATAGAGCTAATTTTGGTTCCACTGTTCTCAGGAGTCTGTTCCGTTAGGCCACCGGGACAAGGTGCTAGGGACTGGTCCCATCCAGCAAGAATGAAGGCGAGATAGACAACTTAACATATAGAAGTTATGTTCTTACCATAACGTTCCATGTTAGTTGTCTTCTTCTCGCCTTCTTCTTTAGGCCCCACCCTCCTTCCCCTGGCCTGGACAGACCTAGAGGAGTTGTGATCGTGACCTCTCTTTCTACCACCTCTTTCTTAGTTATATGCTATTATGCATATTTCTTGTTTCAGGATGTAGGTCACCCTTCTTCTTCCTGTTGTTAGAGGTGGATTCTGTTTTTTACAGTTATACTGTTTCTGTTATAAGCTGGGGTTAGCTTACAAACGAGATCTGAGGTAACTCTCGCCTAGCATTGTGGGATATAAGGGGAGCCTCGAGCCGGTGGAACCAACTCTCGAGCTTTTAGAGTGGCCGAGTCGGAGCCGAGGTCGGCTCCGAACCCATCCAGCAAGAAGGCGGCGAGAAGAAGACAACTAACATGGAACGTTATGGTAAGAACATAACTTCTATTTGTTGGATCATAGTGTATAACCTGTATCCAGCTGCCCTGTTCAGTACAGTAAGATATCTTCAGTTGTTGGATCATAGTGTATAACATGTATCCAGCTGCCCTGTTCAGTACAGTAAGATATCTTCAGTTGTTGGATCATAGTGTATAACCTGTATCTAGCTGCACTGTTCAGTACAGTAAGATATCTTCAGTTGTTGGATCATAGTGTATAACCTGTATCCAGCTGCCCTGTTTAGTACAGTAAGATGTCTTCAGTTGTTGGATCATAGTGTATAACCTGTATCCAGCTGCCCTGTTCTGTACAGTAAGATATCTTCAGTTGTTGGATCATAGTGTATAACCTGTATCCAGCTGCCCTGTTCAGTACAGTAAGATATCTTCAGTTGTTGGATCATTGTGTATAACCTGTATCCAGCTGCCCTGTTCAGTACAGTAAGATGTCTTCAGTTGTTGGATCATAGTGTATAACCTGTATCCCGCTGCACTGTTCAGTACAGTAAGATGTCTTCAGTTGTTGGATCATAGTTTATAACCTGTATCCAGCTGCCCTGTTCAGTACAGTAAGATGTCTTCAGTTGTTGGATCATAGTGTATAACCTGTATCCAGCTGCCCTGTTCAGTACAGTAAGATATCTTCAGTTGTTGGATCATAGTGTATAACCTGTATCCAGCTGCCCTGTTCAGTACAGTAAGATGTCTTCAGTTGTTGGATCATAGTGTATAACCTGTATCCAGCTGCACTGTTCAGTACAGTAAGATGTCTTCAGTTGTTGGATCATAGTGTATAACCTGTATCCAGCTGCCCTGTTCAGTACAGTAAGATGTCTTCAGTTGTTGGATCATAGTGTATAACCTGTATCCAGCTGCCCTGTTCAGTACAGTAAGATGTCTTCAATTGTTGGATCATAGTGTATAACCTGTATCCAGCTGCCCTGTTCAGTACAGTAAGATATCTTCAGTTGTTGGATCATAGTGTATAACCTGTAGCCAGCTGCCCTGTTCAGTACAGTAAGATATCTTCAGTTGTTGGATCATAGTGTATAACCTGTATCCAGCTGCCCTGTTCAGTACAGTAAGATGTCTTCAGTTGTTGGATCATAGTGTATAACCTGTATCCAGCTGCCCTGTTCAGTACAGTAAGATGTCTTCAGTTGTTGGATCATAGTGTATAACCTGTAGCCAGCTGCCCTGTTCAGTACAGTAAGATATCTTCAGTTGTTGGATCATAGTGTATAACCTGTATCCAGCTGCACTGTTCAGTACAGTAAGATATCTTCAGTTGTTGGATCATAGTGTATAACCTGTATCCAGCTGCCCTGTTCAGTACAGTAAGATGTCTTCAGTTGTTGGATCATAGTGTATAACCTGTATCCAGCTGCCCTGTTCAGTACAGTAAGATGTCTTCAGTTGTTGGATCATAGTGTATAACCTGTATCCAGCTGCACTGTTCAGTACAGTAAGATATCTTCAGTTGTTGGATCATAGTGTATAACCTGTAGCCAGCTGCCCTGTTCAGTACAGTAAGATATCTTCAGTTGTTGGATCATAGTGTATAACCTGTATCCCGCTGCCCTGTTCACTACAGTAAGATGTCTTCAGTTGTTGGATCATAGTGTTTGATGAGGGGCGTAGTTGTATTCAGTTCAGTGTCTCTCACACATTCTCTTTTTAACCTATGGCTTCAATTGCCTTGGGAGACCTTATTTTTGTCAACATTTACCTTAGTGTGATGTGCATCTGTAAGTGGCGGATCTGTTGGTCTTTTTTTTTTTTTTGCATTATTTCTAAGGGCATAATATCCTTGCACACTAACCTAATTTCTGTGGTGGTGTTGAAGTTCACATTGAATTGTTAATCAACTTCCAGTCATTTTTCTCAACAGGTATAGTCAAGATGATTCTGTTCTGAATTGGATGTTCAAAGAGCTCTGCATCATTATGTTTTTATGATACATATTTGCAAGACTAAGCTAGTTATTTATCTTCTTTGTAAAGGACTACTGGAAAATACTGTCACTAAGTAAATTATGTTTATTTTTTAAGCAGATGCATAAAAAAAGGCATTACCTATTCGCAGTTAAAGCTTTACCAGGTCCTTCGAAGGCTGATTCAGCCTGAACAATAGCTGCTTCTGCTGCTTATTTCAAAGAATCTTTCATCCAGAGTTTCTGTGTTGCTGCCACTGGCATAGACCTCCATTATTTACTAGACATTAATCCAAGGAAAGGGATGTATTTTGTTTGGAAGGCATATCCTTATAGGACCATTGGATATAATCATTGAAATTACATAGCAAGTAAGTCTGAAGACCATGTGTACCTTGAAAAGTACCACCCTCAAGATGTACCCCCCCTCCTTACTTCCAGGGGGGGGGTCAGGCTGTCGACAAACTTTCAGATACAATTTCAGTTGTCTAGTTTAGTGTTGAATGAGGTAAGGGTGTCACTCTGCATATCATGCAGAGGCAGTTTGTTCTAGAGATGGGGTAACCATTGGATAACATATCTTTCCTGTAATGTGTTTTATTTGTATGTTGGGGATGTTTAAATCCATGGTTCAGGTATTTGTGTAGCAGTTTGTAATTTGATGGTATAAGAGATTCATTTGGTGGGGTCATTGCCAGGCATAGGTCTCTAGAAGGTTCTATAAAAGACAATATAGGGGTAAGGCTTCTAGTGTGTTTTTGTAACTAGGGTTTTTTAGACCAGTAATCTTTTTCATGAGGAACCTTTGAGGTCTTTCTAGCTGCCTGATACGTATGGTAAGGTACATGCTGAAAGGGACATTGTGCTCAATAATTATATGGAAGCTTCATCTTCCCTCTTTCTGTATTTCAAAACTCAGTGTTCAGTCTACGTTACGAACATGCAGTTGAAGGAGATTCCATGAAGAGGGTAATACATTTATGTTACAGCTGACAAAACGCCAGATCTCTGAGGGATGCCCAGTCAGCAGAACATCTATCCTGTTTCCTCTCTTCAGTGTCTTGTCTTTTTGACCAGCTTGTTGCTGCTTTTCTCTAACAGTGTAAGTGGTAGGAGTTCTCCCATTAGCACTGCTGTTGCAGTTTTGTGGAGAAAAAGAGGAGAGGACCTGTCCTTTCCTTTATAAGCATATTCATTATGTCTCTGATGATAAGGAAGTCCTTCAAAGAAAGAATGGTAGGCTTGTAGGAATGTGCTGCAAAGTTTTAAGAGGACTTTCTTTGCAAGCAGGGAGGTATTTACAGGATGAATGCTGTTTTGAGTGATCAGACCTTTGGTAGGTGTAGCAGCTTTTATATTCAGGAATTAAATGTAATTTGCTCTTCACTCGTGCCATAACTTACCATTGGTTATGTAAATTATTGTAATATTGCCAGATAGTCATTTTATTGCTGACTTATCAAGACATATAAAATAGGTTGTAGTAATTGAATTGATTGCCTTGGGATTGTGATCTCCTATAGATATTATTCACTGCAGTAGGTGTTTGAAATTATTCACATCATACATATTACTTCTAAAATGTAAGTAGTACTAACTTTGCACGTTTGAACTTAAAGTTGATAAATGTGTATTTTATAGGCTGGAAAACCCATATGACTGCCCATTTAATGGATCTCGGAGAAGAGACTGTACATGCAGAAGCGATTATCTTGCAGCAGGCCACACCGTTTTTAGAAAAATAAGATTTGACCCAAGCACAATTCAAATAATGAGTGAGTATTTACTGACTACATTGCTGTAGCATATTTGTTCTAAACTCTCAGAATTTTATCTAGCGTAACAAGCAGTGACATATCACTTTTCAAATTTTCCTATATTTCTTTTTCTTTTTTTTCTCATATTTTAAGCATTTTAAATAAGGGTTATTTAATTCATGTTATCATATTTTATTGACATTTAATTACCGGGAAAGTCCAACTTGAATGCCCATTTTCAGAGAAGGCCCAGGGAGAAAAGCTTCAGTGTATTACAGAAACATTTTAAGAAGAAGAATTTTTACAGTTCAAAAATAATATAAAAACAAAGACAATATACGTGACAGTACATCAGCTGATATAAATTTTATGTTTGCATTTAAATAATGACTTTTTTACAGGTCAGAATGGATATCTATAATAGCTTTTGAGCAAAACAAGTGTGAACCTTCTCTTTGTCCCTCAAATGATGAGTAATGCTAGTTGCCACATAGGTTCATAGGTAAGTACTAGGCTAGCTGCCTTGTGGACAGTTTTAAGCCTAGCCAGTTTCCCTTTTTGTGCTCAAAATACCCTATTCCATTTGATTATAGATTAGTCTTACCCATCCCATGGTCAATAATTAGATATTATCCTTAATGAGAATACCTTGGATCATACCATAGATAATTTAAGGGGACCCATGCATGGGATAAAATATTTAGGACTTGCCTCTCTCCATTAGTAGTACAGGGAGTAGTCCTGTCATAAATTTTCTTTTCCCATCCATAGATCTAAGTTGTGCTTGAAAATGGACAGGGATGAATATTGTTTTATGTGGATGGGTAGAAATCATATCCACTGATTCCTCTTTTTCATTTTTTTCAGTATTAGTGTGTTTAATATTTCTAATAATGTTTTTAAGGTTTCTAATGAAGTATTTTACTTAACTTTTCTCTGGTGAAGTGCAACAGAAGCCCTACTTTACAACTTTTTGCTAGACTGCTAATGAAGAACACGTATATATTCCTAAGAGAGTGAGTGCCTGTAAATTGACCTTCATGGACAAATGTGTTACTCATTTGTTATGTTTTTTTAAGTAAGTCATAATAATGATTTCAAGATGTCAGAGAGACAATACACAAAGCCTTTTTAGGACTGTTGTTAAGTACATTTAACTGGAAAAGGAGGACAGTCATCACTTAAAATTATGCAATGTCTGTATTTATATTAAAGTGTTTCAGCAAAGTGAACTTGCTCATGATAACACTACAGGTTTGTGATAAGTGTTGTATTAAGCACCAGGATTATACCTCTGTTTACAGTCTGCACTGACAAAGGCTCACAGAGATTACAGTAGGTTTCTTTTAATCTGATCTGTTTTACATGCACATTATTTCATATCTGCAGGATTATGCTTGGCTTGTCTGTTTGCTACATGGACAACAAAATGTAAAGTGGTTAGCCATGGTTCATATCTGGAGCACAAGTACCATCAAGAAAGTATAGACTGCTGCCATGCAGTTTATTGTAAAGATGTGTTGTATAAGCAGGATGAGAACATATAAATGTGTGACAGTTTATGTACTGATTGATGTGAAGTTGTTCTATCTCGCTGTTTTGTTCTTAGACGTGTGTCGGAGCCGATCCCTCGGCTCCAAATCGGCCGCTTTTCAAGCTCAGACTCCCAGAGAAGCTCGAGACCCAGTGAATATCCCATGATGCCCTGCTATGAGTCCCCAGATCTAGTTTGCCGCTGCAACGGATCAACAGCTCGTTGGAGTTAGCTCGGGCCAGTGACTTTAATTTTCTATTATAGTTATCTTTCTCTTCAAAAAAATCCTTTGTGTGTGTGTGTGTGTGTATATATATATATATATATATATATATATATATATATATATATAGTAGTGTGTTAAATAGTATAGTGTTAGGATTATAGTTAGTTACATTGTTAGAACTTTTAAATAGTCCTTTTTTCCTCAGGCTTAGGCCTTTCTTTTGGGCGTGACAGGGCTCTGTCAGCCGGTGTGTGTGTGTGTGTGTGTGTGTGTGTGTGTGTGTGTGTGTGTGTGTGTGTGTGGGTGTTATACACATTAGAGTGGTAGTTTAGTTTATATCTTGTAGTAGTATACTTTTACTACTTAACTGAACTATTTTTCATAATATGTAGAGTGACTTATAGAGTGTTTATATATATATATATATATATATATATATATATATATATATATACATGGGTCCCTATCACATCGTCGACAATTCATTTCACTGAAACTCATTTCGTCGACAGAAAGATGTGCCCCCTTCCCCAATGTTAGGTGGGGGGCTTTGCCCCCCACACCCCCCATTGTAGGGGGCTGTGCCCCCCAGACCCCCCCTAACTATATATATCAACTCCAGGGTTGCACAACATTGGGGAAGGGGGCACATCTTTCTGTCGACGAAATGAACTGTCGACGAAATGAGTGTCAGTGAAATTAATTGTCGACGATGTGATAGGGACCCCATATATATATATATATATATATATATATATATATATATATATATATATATATATTTACTCATATTATACTTGTTTTTTGTACTAGTTATTATAGATTTAGACATGTCAGAAAAACAAATGCCAGGGTTTAAAAGGTGTGTGTGTGATCAGAAAATGTCGGTTACAGACAACCACTCCACCTGCGTGTACTGTTTGGGCGCTGTACACTTACAAGAGGTGTGCTCTATCTGCCATTCCTTTAGCGCCAGGGTCCTTCTGGAAAGACGTAGGAAATTGGTGGATAGAGGACTCCTGAAGCCTGAATTTCAGGCTTCTTTAGATAAGGCTAACACCTCTTCCAAGGCTTCGAAGGGGTCGAAGTCTTCCAAAGGATCCTCAGAGCCCAAGTCATCGGCTCCGAGTTCCTCAAGTATGGTCCGTGCATCGGCTTCACAGTCCTTGGAGCCGTGAATCGAGTCCTTACCTCAGGGTCCAGTTGTGGAACCGATATTGGAGACCCCTCAGTCTCCAATCCTTCGATTCCACTTTCGGCCCCTTCGACCCATCCCTCGACTCATTCTTCCAGGCTTTCCGATGTGGATCTGGACCGAGTGGTCAAGAGACTTTGAGAACCCGGCCCTGGCCAAAATGCTTTCTGCTTCAAGCCATTCGGCTTCGAAGCCTGAAATCCCTCCCATGGCTTCTCCACCTCCTCCTCCAAAGCCATTTGAGCATTCGGAGCCGGGGCAGACGGAACCGATACTGGTAGAACCCTTGGAGCCGAGGTTCGATCCTCCTCCCTCGGCTCCATCGACCTTGATCTCCTCGGACCCGACCGGGGAGTCTCGGGGCCGACAGTCCCTCGCCGGCTCCGGGGTGGAGAGTCGAACCAATACCTCGGTTCCGACTCTTCCACTTGGGGCTTTGGTGCAGGTGGCCTCAGCCCCGTCCTCTGGATTGCAGCAGGGGGTCTCGGTCCGGGGAGAGCTGCTGGTCTCTTCAGAGCCGACTGACTTCTCGGACCAGGATTCTGGTGCTTTCGGTGCCATGAGGAAGGTCATGGCTGCCAAGACCACTACCTCCTCGGATCTGTCTTCCCCTTCCCCCAAGGGGCCTTGTTCTACCTCTTCCCCACAGATCCCCATGAAGCGTCGAGATCCAGGACCTCATGTATCCCCATTGAGTGACCCTCCTCTCTAGGCACTTCACCGGACGACCCCACTGATGAAGTTCCTAGGAAGAGATTGTGCAAGAGGAGACACTTGAATTCCCCTCAGGAATCTCTGACATCGGATACCGACTTGGAGGAATCAGAAGGGTCCCCACGATCCCCCTCAGAAAATGTCTCATTCGCAAACATATTGGAAATTTTAAGGCAGAGGGGTGATTGGTAGTCCCTTGCCCCTTCTGAGGACGAGTTGGTTCTCCTGAAGGCCTTCGGATCTCAGCCATCCACCTCCTGGGTTACACCGCCCTTCGATGAGTTGATGGAGCTAGTTGCTTGAAGGGCGTGGGAGTCTCCTGACTCAGTGGAACCGGTCCCTCGGAGGCCCAATAAATGTATTACTTCCCCCACTGACAAGGCCTTTCTTACAAAAGGAGTACCAGTTGATGCCATGGTGGTGGCGGCGGCTACCAAGAAGGAGATGTCAGAAACCTCTTCTGCTGTCCATCCTCCTAATACAGATTCTAGGACGATGGACAGGTATGGGAAACGCATATTTAGTTTTGCAGCATTTTCCATGAGGTCGCTTAACTTACCTGACACATTTTACCTGCCTTCAACGAGATCTCATAAAAGAGCTGGGAGATACTCTTCAGGGTAATACAGCTGATGCAGTCTCTGAAAAGGTGACTGCACAGCTCAACACCCTTAATTCGATAGTAAACTCATCCATGCGTCTCATTTCGTATGCTGCCGATGGATCAAGTAGGGCTGCAGGCTCAGCGATAGCTCTTCGGAGGCAATCCTGGATGCGCCTTTGCTCCTTTGCGGAAGCCTTTAAATCTTCATTTGTCAATACCCCATTCAACGGGTCCGCCTTGTTCGGACCCAAATTTAAGGAGACACTTACTAGGTGTGAACAGGAAGGGAAGACTCTGTCTGCTGTAGGGGTTCGTTTTTCCACTCCAACCAGACCGTACCCCAAAGGGCAATGAAGTGGGAAAATGTGGTTCCAAAAACCTCAAGGAGCTTTTCAAAACACACCTACTGAAACCCCCTCTAGAGGCAGAGGAGGGTGCAGAAATGGAAGACGCCATCCAAACGGCAGAGGCGGTCCGCAAAACCAGGGCGACAGGGATCAGTTCTCTGGTAAGCCCTATCAGCATTCCTGAAAGGAAGCCCGGCTGTCCTACTCTGGAGGCAGTCAGGGGTCGCTCTGCTTTATACCCAAACACCTGGCTAAACATTACAAAGGATTCCTGGGTAAAAAGCATCATTGCCAGAGGTTATTACATTCCCTTTTTAAAACCCCCCAACTATATGTACAAAGATCCCAGATGTACCACCCAGTCTGAGAAAACTAACAGCCGTAGAAATCCAAAAGCTGCTGGACAAAAGAGTCATCCAGCCAGTCCCGGCGGACCAAAGAGGATCCAGAACTTACTCGAGGTTCTTTTTAGTTCCAAAGAAAACAGGGGACTGGAGGCCCATACTAGACCTCAGCAAATTTAACACCTTCGTCAAGAAGGAAAAGTTCCGGATGGTCACACTGCAGTCGATTCTCCCGTTTCTAGCAACGGGCGATTGGATGTGCTCTATAGATCTCAAGGATGCTTACTACCACATCAAAATGGACAGATCATCCAGAGATCACCTGCATTTCCGGCTGGGGGCCAGTCATTATCAACTCAGAGCCCTGCCCTTTGGTCTCACCACAGCCCCCAGGGTGTTCACCAAATGTATGGCAGTGGTCACGGCTCACCCGAGACGGTTGGGATTCCGGGTGTTTCCATATCTGGACGACTGGCTCCTCACCGTCACCTCCAGCCATCAACTAATCCAAGCAAGAGACTACACCATAGACCTTTGTTCTCAGTTGGGCATAACCCTAAATTTCGAAAAATCTGCACTATCACCCTCGCAGCATATTACATTTATAGGAGCAGAACTGGACACCATCGATGCAAGGATCAGGTTGCCCAAATCAAGAATCATAACTCTCAAAAACCAGTTATCCAGTCTCCTAGCCCGCAACAAAGCTCCAGCATCCCAGATACTACAGCTTTTAGGCACAATAGCAGACACATTGATAGCAGTTCCGTTAGGCCGCATGCACATGCAAATTCTCCAGTAGTTACTTTTCGCACAATGGTCTTACCAACACGAGATCTGGTTAACCAATCTTTGCAAGAAAGATCTCGGTTGGTGGTTGAACAGCGACCAAGTGACAATCGGACGTCCCTTCGTTCTTCCCCAACCCACAGTGACCACGGATGCTACCCTGATAGGGTGCGGGGGGCTATTTCAGGGAAAGACGGTCCAAGGCACTTGGTCAGTCATGGAAACGCACTTGCATATAAATGTCCTAGAGCTGAGAGCGGTGTTCCTAGCATTGCAACACTTTCACGACTCTCTTCCTCCGGGCACAATTGCTATCCAGACGGGCAACATGTCGGTCGTCTGGTACATCAACAAACAAGGGGGAACCAGATCGTACCCTTTATGCTGGAAGGCCCTAAGGATCTGGCAATGGGCTATATCCACCAGACGCTTTCTGATAGCAACGCACATCCTGGGGTTATCCAACATGATAGCGAACAAACTAAGCAGAGCCATGCTGTTGCTTCACAAGTGGTCTCTCAAAGAATAAGTGGCGGAAAACATTTTCCGCAGATGGGGCCTATTTGCATTTCCGATGAATGCCAAATGCAGCAGCTACTTTGCCTGTTATCCCCCACTGGGGAACAAACCGAGGGATGTGCTCGTACACGATTGGCCCCTGGGTCTTCTATATGCCTTTCCGCCAATACCTCTAATTCCCAAATTCATGCAGAAAGCCAAAAGTCTGGAAAGGACTGTGATTTTAATAGCCCCGTCTTGGCCTCAGCAGATTTGGTTCCCCTTCCTGCGGAAGTATCGAGTGGAAGAACCATGGATCCTGGACCCAGTGCCAGATCTTCTGACTCATTCGTCGGGAGTTCTCCACCCCTCCCTCACATCACTGAAACTGACAGCTTGGCTGCTCCGATTCCCACATTAGCCAGGTCACATGAGTTGTCTTCTGCGGTCCAACATATTATAGTTTCATCTTATAAGCTATCTACCAGGAAACTATATAACAGCAAATGGAAACTATTTGTTCACTGGGCTTCTCAACATGACACTGACCCTTATGTAGCACCTATCCATACCATCTTAGAATTCTTGTCATCATTGTTCCATGATGGAGCGGCTGCTGCCACCATTAGAGTTCAATTGGCTGCTATCTCAAACTTTCATGTGGTCTTCAACAGCTCTAACATCATGTCGCATAGGCTTTGTAAAGCATTCTTAAAAGGAACCCACCATCTCAGGCCATCTGTTAGGCAGCCTGTCTACCCATGGAATTTGAATCTGGTTTTATCCCAACTGATGCTTGCTCCCTTTGAACCTGCTTCATCTTGTCATGTAAAGTTTTTGTCTTGGAAAACACTATTCCTCGTAGCCATCACATCTGCACGTAGGGTCTCCAAACTTCAAGCCTTGTCCGTTAAACCCCCATATTTGATTTTTCACCCTGATAGTGTCCCTTGGAACTAATCCTACCTTTCTTCCCAAGATCTCTTCTGAAAGTAACTTAAATCAATCCATTGAGCTCCCAACCTTCTTCAAACACCATACCAACAAACTAGAATATATGTTACACAAGCTTGATATACATAGACAACTGAGGTTCTATCTGGATAGAACGAAGGATTTCAGACAATCGGACCAACTCTTCGTGTCTTATGCAGACAATAAAAAAGGTTGCTCAGTATCAAAAATCACTCTATCCAAGTGGCTCTCTGATTGCGTCAGATTCATTTATACTTCCACTAATCAGCCATTAGAAACCAACGTCAAAGCCCATTCTACATGAGCTGTTTCTACGTCATTAGCTCATTCAGCTCGCTTGCCTTTAGATACCATCTGTGCAGCTGCCACGTGGTCAAAACCTCACACGTTTATCACTCATTACAAAGTGGATAAGACCTCCAGGGACAGGGCTACGTTTGGTTCCACTGTGCTCAGGTATGTTCTCCCGTGAGCCACCCAGGATTAGGGTGCTTGGGACGCTACCCACGTGTAAGAACAAAACGGCGAGATAGAACAACTTTACATAAAGAAGTTATGTCCTTACCATAACGTTCCATGTGAGTTGTTCATCTCGCCTTTTTTTGTTCTTACATTCCCGCCCACCTTCACCCTCCAGTCGAGTGAGATGGTTGCCTTGGTAGATTGGTTCAGCTGTCAGTCTGTTTATACATTCCTGCTCTTCTTCTATCCTTCTACTCTTGGAGTTACCCGAGTAGGTAGACTTTATAGTCATATTCTGTCAGTAGGCTGTCTTGGTTGCAGCAAACTAGATCTGGGGACTCATAGCAGGGCATCATGGGATATTCACTGGGTCTCGAGCTTCTCTGAGAGTCTGAGCTTGAAAAGCGGCTGGTTCGGAGCCAAGGGATCGGCTCCGACCCACGTGTAAGAACAAAAAAAGGCGAGATGAAAAACTCACATGGAATGTTATGGTAAGGACATAACTTCTTTTTTTGTAAACAACTTACAGTATCTCAACAACCACTCAAGTTCCCCACATACTGTTAGTAGCATTTTGTTTATCCAGCTGAGAGCATTTGTATGAGGCTGTCTGTGCTACTTGGTTTTCAAGATATTTAGAAAAGCATGAAATTTATGGCAATATAAATAAATATATGTTATAGCATAAATTGATATCTCTTTACCTGCACTAAACAGAGGTCAGATATCAGTAAACTTGTGTTTGGTATTGTATAATCTTTAAGATGAAATGTTGTAATACTTTGTATGTAGCATGGCTTTAGAATTATTAATGCAAATATGAATGAACAATATTTGATGTGTAGAAGCATCAGTAGGATGTAATTGCACAAGCACCTGCAGGCATCACCCGGCTGTAATGAGTTAAGTTCTGACTTGTTACCAGTACTGGAATTTGTGAAATAGGTGGAGGGATCAATGCTGTCTTAATCCAGGATTCCCTTTCTCTCTTCAGATTCCAGTCCAGTCTCTCCAAACGGACTTTTCAGATTTTGCACGGGGAACAGTGCCCATGGAAGTTCTAATGCAAGGTTTGCTGGGTCCTCTGTACATGCCAAAACAGATAAACTTAAAAGAGATGTTGGCAATGATTCACGCCTTAAAAGCCCTTCACCACTTATGACTATGGGTCCTCTTCTAGTAGTCAGAGTCAACACTACTGCGATGTAGTTATTTAAACAAGGAGGTGTGTACAAAGTCATACCCTCTTTGCCGGTTGACAGTGATAGCCTGGGAGCTGGCTGCATAGCAGTTTCTGATTCTTCAGGTCTCCTACATTCCATCAGAACAAAGCACAATGGGGGACAGACTAAGCAGATCCTGGACAGACCCTCATAACTGGAAACTCCATATAGAGGATTCCAGGACTTAATCCAGATGTGGGGAACACCACAAATATATGTGTTCACCTACTTTCAGAACAGACAACTGAAAACATTCTATTCAAGAATCCTTACAGCCATGCTTGAAATATAGATGCTGTATCATTCCCTTGGTCAGGAATGTTCATTATATACATTTCCATCCGTTCCAGTGATTCCCACAGTATGTCTAAACATTCAGAAAGACTTATCAGTGATTATTGTGGTTACCCTCTTTCAGTCCAGGCAATGGTAGTTCTCCCTTTTAATGGAATTTTAATGAGTAGTTGCCTCAAGCTTCCCCATAGACTGGATATGCTCACATAGTATCAAGGGCAAATGGTACACCCCCAACTTAGAGCAATTGCAGTAGACAGTCTGGATGATTGTATCTTGATACATTTTATGCAGTTGTTCCATGAGGATGTGCAGCAGGTATTTAAGGAGGCAAGAAAACATGCAAACTAGAAAATCTTACTTTTATCAATGGGAAAGATTTTCTGTGTGGTACCTAGCCAATAAGAGCGGTCCCAAAAGGGTTTTGAAATATTTGTGGGAGCTACTTACAGATGGCTTGTCATATGCTTATGTCAAAATGCATCTTGCAGCCATCTCATCTTACCGGCCCATGGATCCCCCTCTTTTGTATCTTTTTGTGGTAAAACAGTTTATGAAAGAAGTGTTGCACATGAGACCCCTTCGAAAGCAAATTCCTCATTCCTGAGATTTCAGTTTTGTTCTTGAAAAACTGGCCTTACCTCCTTTAGAACCTTTCTCTGATGTAGATTTATGGTTTATTACTTGGAAGGCTGTTATACTCAATGCTACAGCATCTGCAAGGTGAGTCTCTGAGCTGTAAGATGTCATGATCAGCCAACCCTATCTGATTTCTCACAAGAACAGGGATGTGCTATGCTCTAATCTATCATTCATGTCTAAGTTTTTTTTCTAAATTTACCTTAAATCAAGCCATAAATCTTCTAGTGTTTTATCCCAAGCCAAAACACAAGAGTGAAAAAAAATCTACAGAGCTTGGATGAGCACAAGTAGCTCAGATACTGCCTTGACAGAACAAATCCCTTTAGGAATGCTAAACAGATGATGTTAAGTTGTCTATCTCGCCTTCATTCTTGCTGGATGGGGTTCGGAGCCGATCCTCGGCTCCGACTCGGCCAATACTAAAGCTCGAGAGCTAATTCCTCCGGCTCGAGGCTCCCCCATATCCCACAATGCTAGGCGGTAACTCCTCAGATCTCGTTTGCCGCTTAGCTGACGAGGTGCTTTTCCAACCGGCTCTGCAGGTTAGTTAAATTTCTAAAGTTTCTAGTAAACTTAGACCCCCTTTAAGTTAGTTTTTCGATAGTAATTAGTTAGTTACTTAGTTTTTTAGCACTCCCTTACAAATATCTTCCCTTTCCAAAAATTTTTTTTCCAAGGGTTATTTCCCTTAGGCCTTAGGCCCCTTCCCACCCCTCCTAGTAGTTGGAGTGAGTGTGTTTTTTTCTGTCAGGATCTTTGTTAAATTTAGTTAGTTTAATTTAATTTTTAGTGTAATCTGTGTGTTTGTGTGAGTGATTGCACTAGTGTTGTCTCTTTAGATATGTCTAAAGATTCGAAGGTCTCAGGCTTTAAGAAGTGTGACTCGTGCTGTCAGAAGATGTCTCTGACAGACGGTCACACTTCTTGTGTGTATTGCTTGGGACCTTTACACCTGCAGGACTCTTGTGCTGTCTGTCACAGTTTCAGCCCTAGAGTCCTGCAGGAATGTAAAAACAAATTAATCTTAAGGGGCTTATTGAAGCCCGAGGGTCCCCCGACCCAGTCTCTGTCGGGGAAACCTTCTAAGCCCTCCAGGCAGTCGGCTCCAGTGTCTGAGCCGTCCTCCAGAGGTTCAAAGACCGTTCATATGGTTCAAACATCGGCTCCGGCTGGAGCCGATGATTCTAGACCTGCCACACACACCATGTCCTCGGCTCTGGCTGGAGCCGAGACAGACAAGTCGAAGTCGGGTCCGATACCCTTGTCGGAACCGACTACTAGAAAGAGATCCAGGTCTTCTTCTATTGGCTCCGTTCATTCGACTCCAGCGTCTCCACTCTTGTCTGAACGGAGCCATAGGTCACACTCCTCTAGGTCCTCCAGACTTTCGGACCATGATTTGCAGAGGGTGGTGAGTAGACTTCTTAAGTCCGAGGCACTGGCCCAGATGTTACACAGCCCGACTCAACAGTCGATGGCTACCCCTGTTCCATTAGATATTCCTCCTCCGACTCTCTTGAGTTCGGAGCCGGTGCTGCTCGGAGCCGAGACTGTGGGAGCGTCAGAACCAATACCTTTCCTTTCGGTGCCATCGTCTGCTCCAATTTCCTCCTTCGAGGGATCTCGGCACCGGACTTCTCTCATCGGCTCCGAGGGGGCGAGTGGCATCGGACCCTTGTCCGACCCCACTCTCCCTCTCGGTGCTTCGGCGCTGGTTAGTTCGGCTCCGATATCGGCTTCGGAGCCATCCTTGTCGGTGCCGGGGGAAGTTTTTGGCTCTTCGGAGCGGAGACCTCTGGCCCTGCCTGACGGGGGTGCCTTTGAGGTCATGCGGAGCGTGTTAGAACCTGGTTCTACTCCACAGTTGGCTCCATCAGCCCCTCCCTCCACAGTGCCTGCGGTGATTTCTTCTCACCCCCTTGCTTTGGACCGTAGAGAATCTGCACCTCAAGTATCCCCAGTGGGAATTTCCTCCTCTTCCAAGGCCTCTCCTGATCTTGCAGGAGAACCCCCTAGGAAGAGACAGTGCAAGAGGAAGCACATTGACTCCCCTGAGTCTGTCACCTCTGACACTGATTTGGAGGATTCTGAGGGTTCCCCTCGTTCCCCCTCTGAAGATGTCTCCTTTGCAGACATACTAGAAATCTTAAGACAGAGGGGGAATTGGCCAGCCCTTAACCCTTCAGAGGACGAATCAGTGTACCTTGAGGTGTTTGGTTCTCGACCTTCCACCTCCTGGGTGTCCCCTCCCTTTGACCCCCTCATGGAAGTGGTGGCGAGGAAGGCTTGGGCGGCTCCTGACTCAGTGGAACCCACCCCTAGGAGGCCAGCCAAATTTATCACTGCCCCCAAAGACAAGGAGTTTTTGTCCAAAGGTGTCTCTGTGGATGCCATGGTGGTGGCTGCAGCCACCAAGAAGGAACTAGCGGATCCTTCGGTACCTGTTCATCCTCCTAATAAGGAATCTAGGACCATGGACAGGTACGGTAAGCGGATGTTCTCATCAGCGACCTTTTCTATGCATTCGCTGAATTACCTGTGTCATTTCACTCGTCTCCAAAGGGATTTGCTCAAGGATATGAGTGAAGTGTTGAAGGACCCATCAGCTGTGGGGTTTCAAGATAGGATGAACTCCCAGCTGGCTACCCTTAACTCAGTAGTTAACTCCTCCATGCGCCTGATTTCGTACGCGGCTGATGGAGCGAGCAGGGCCGCAGGTACAGGGGTGGCCTTACGCTGCCATGCCTGGATGCGGCTATGTAGCTTTGCGGACCCTTTCAAGGCATCCTTCACTAACTCCCCTTTTGATGGATCATCTCTCTTTGGTCCACAAGTGAAGGATACTCTGACAAGGTGCGAGGTAGAAGGTAAGACTCTTTCTGCCGTTGGAGTCCGTTTTTCTACCCCTTCTAGACCTTACCCCAAGGGTCAGAAGGGGGGAAGATGTGGTTCCGTAAACAACCACAGGGAGTCTTACCGGATGCACAGAGTCGTTTCCCCTCTAGAGGCAGAGGGGGGAACAATAATAATAGACGCCGTCCTAGAGGCAGAGGGGGCCTGCAGAATCAGGGTAGTCGAGAAACCTTCTCTGACAAACCCTTTCAGCACCCCTGAGGGGCTGCCCGACTGTCCACCTTCGGAGGCAGTCGGGGGAAGATTATATCTGTACCCAAAAGCCTGGCTTTCCCTTACTCAAGACAAGTGGGTACAGTCTATCATATCCGAAGGCTACAGAATTCCATTCATTCACATCCCAAAACAATCCAGAAACTCCCTTCCAGACGTTCCACCCAGTCAAAGGGAGCAAGCAGCACTAGAAATTTCAAAGCTGCTAACAAAAAGAGCCATTCAACCAGTTCCAGCAGACCGACAAGGATACGGAATCTACTCCAAATTCTTTTTGGTTCCAAAGAAGACAGGGGACTGGAGACCCATTTTGGATCTCAGCAACTTGAACAAGTTTGTCAAGAAAACAAAATTTCGGATGGTCACGCTGTAGTCCATCCTGCCCTTTCTGGGTCAGGACAACTGGATGTGCTCCATAGATCTCCAGGATGCGTACTATCACATCAAGATGAACAGACGATCCAGGAGATTTCTCCGCTTCAGGCTAGGAGCCAGTCATTTTCAGTTCAGGGCCCTGCCCTTTGGTCTCACTACAGCCCCCCGAGTGTTCACCAAATGCATGGCAGTGGTCGCCGCTTATTTGAGGGGCCAGGGATTCCAAGTGCTTCCGTACTTAGACGACTGGCTCCTGACTGCCACCACCAGGCATCTACTTCTCTTAGCCAGAGACTACACTTTACGAACCTGTCAGACTCTAGGCATCTCTATAAATTATGAAAAGTCTGTCTTGTCGCCTTGTCAGTCTATTACCTTTATAGGCGCAAGATTAGACACAGTCAGTCTGTCAGCCAGACTCACGGAACAAAGAGTAGCAGACATTCACAAGCTGTTTTTTCTTCTATTACGACACAACAGGGTCAAGGTCAGACTGGTGTTGAAAGTCCTAAGGGTTATGGCGGCGGCTATTCCTCTCCTCCCCTTAGCCCGCTTCCACATGAGGATTCTTCAGTGGATGCTTTTCACTCAGTGGTCTTTTCAGCTTCTGCCAATGTCCCACACTATCAGCATAACTCAGTCATACAGGAATCATCTTTCCTAGTGGGTCACATCTTCCCAACTTCTGCTAGGGAGACCTTTCATTCCCCCGCCCCCGGCTGCAACTCTGACAACGGACGCCTCCCTGATCGGGTGGGGGGGGGGCATTACCAGGGCAGGACAGTCCAGGGCACGTGGCAGCCGATCGAGTGCCACTTGCACATAAATGTTCTAGAGATGAGAGCAGTGCTTTTAGCATTGCAAGCCCTTCAGGACTCTCTTCCCAAGGGAACTATAGCAATTCAGATGGACAATATGTCCGTAGTGTGGTACATCAACAAGCAAGGCGGGACCAAATCTTACCCCTTATGTCGAGAAGCACTCAGACTGTGGCAATGGGCGATCTCTTCTCAGCGCTTCCTGATAGCAATGCACATTCCCAGCAAGTCCAATGTGATAGCAGACAGATTGAGCAGATTAATTCTCATGCCTCACGAGTGGTCTCTGAAGAAATCAGTGTTGGAAGAAGTTTTTCGAACTTGGGGCCAACCTTGCTGCGATCTTTTTGCCACTCCCCAAAACAGCAAGTGTCCCGATTTCTTCACCCTCTTTCCCCTACCAGGTCATCCCATCAGAGACGCTCTAGTTCACGATTGGCCTCCGGGACTCCTGTATGCCTTTCCCCCCTTCCCACTGATACCTCAGCTGATTCGGAAAGCCATCGCTCTGAAGGTCTCAATGATCCTCATTGCCCCTTATTGGCCTCGACAGGTTTGGTTTCCCTTTCTTCACCGTTACCTTTTGGTGCAACCATGGCATCTGGACCCAGTTCCAGATCTCTTGACCCATCAATCGGGTCAGCTGCACCAATCCCTTTCTTCTCTGAACCTCACAGCGTGGTTCCTCCAATTCCAACCTTAGCCAGGCTTCCTTAATATCTCACTCAGTTAGAGATATTTTGATAGCTTCTCATAAGTCTTCTACCGGAAGATTTATAGCAGCAAATGGAAAGCGTTTCTCCTTCTGGGCAGCGTCAGGAAATAGATCCTTTTACTGCACCTATTCAGTCCATTCTGGATTTCCTAGCTGAGCTTTTCCAAGCAGGCTCTTCTCCTTCTACTATCAGAGTTCAATTGGCGGCTATATCTAATTTTCATGTGGGTGTGTCAGAGTCTACTATTATGTCTCACAAACTCTGTAAAGCCTTTTGAAAGGAGTCTTTCTTCTTAAGCCCCCTATCAAGGATCCACCTCCTCCATGGGATCTGAACTTGGTTCTAGCATCATCGATTCTACCCCCCTTTGAACCTGCGGCTTCATGTTCTATGAAGTTGTTGTCTTGGAAAACGCTTTTTCTAATAGCCATCACTTCAGCTAGAAGGGTATCGGAACTCCATGCTCTATGCTGTCGTCCCCCGTATTTACTTTTTCACAAAGATAGAGTATCCTTGCGTACCAATCCATCCTTTTTGCCCAAAGTGTCCTCTCAAGCAAATCTGAATCAAACTATTGATCTCCCAGTTTTTTTCCCCAACTATGGCAACAGATCAGTACAAAAACTGCACTGTTTAGATGTTCATCGCCAACTTGGGTATTATTTAGACAGGACTAAACAGTTTAGAAAATCAGACCAACTGTTTATTTCATATGCGGAAGGCAGGATGGGCCTTCCAGTCACTAAAGTGTCACTTTCTAGATGGCTTACTTCTACGATTACCTTTATTTATGAGATCAGGCACCAACAATTGCCCTCGAAGCCTAGAGCTTACTCTACTAGGGCCTTAGCCACATCCATAGCTTTTCAGGATAGGCTTCCTATTGATTCTATTTGCTCAGCAGCCACCTGGGCTTCCCCTCATACCTTCATTTCTCATTACAAGTTGGACATAGCCTCCAGAGACCGTGCCAACTTTGGTTCCACTGTTCTCAAGAGTCTGTTCCGATAGGCCACCCGGGACAAGGTGCTAGGGACACGGTCCCATCCAGCAAGAATGAAGGCGAGATAGACAACTTAACATTAAGAAGTTATGTACCTACCATAACGTTCCATGTTAGTTGTCTTCTTCTCGCCTTCTTTCTTGCGTTCCACACTCCTTCCCCCTAGCCCGGACAGACCTAGAGGAGATTGTCTTGTGACCTTTCAATCCTTTTCTCCCACGCTCTACCACCTCTATATTTTCCTCTGTTAGGTTTAGGACACCTCACAGTCAGCCCTATAGAGATGGGTTACCCTTCTCCATGTTATGGAGTTTTTTCTTTCTTGGCCTAGCTTTCAAACGAGATCTGAGGAGTTACCGCCTAGCATTGTGGGATATGGGGGAGCCTCGAGCCGGTGGAATTATCTCGCGAGCTTTAGTATTGGCCAAGTTGGAGCCAAGGATCGGCTCCGAACCCCATCCAGCAAGAATGAAGGCGAGATAGACAACTTAACATTAAGAAGTTATGTACCTACCATAACGTTCCATTTTAGTTGTCTTCTTCTCGCCTTCTTTCTTGCGTCCCACCCTCCTTCCCCCTAGCCTGGACAGACCTAGAGGAGATTGTCTTGTGACCTTTCAATCCTTTTCTCCCACGCTCTACCACCTCTATATTTTCCTCTGTTAGGTTTAGGACACCTCACAGTCAGTCCTATAGAGATGGGTTACCCTTCTCCATGTTATGGAGTTTTTTCTTGCTTGGCCTAGCTTTCAAACGGGATCTGAGGAGTTACCGCCTAGCATTGTGGGATATGGGGGAGCCTCGAGCCAGTGGAATTAGCTCTCGAGCTTTAGTATTGGCTGAGTCAGAGCCAAGGATCGGCTCCGAACCCCATCCAGCAAGAAAGAAGGCGAGAAGAAGACAACTAACATGGAACGTTATGGTAGGTACATAACTTCTTATTTGTCTCCTGTATTGGGGGAGGGGGGCTGGGGCTAAGAAAGATCAACCTTTCTCTAAGCAAACTTTTGCACAATGGTTGTCTTCTACTATTGTTTTCTGTTACTTTCACCATGGTAAATTTCCTCCAGGCAAGTTTAAGGCTCACTTGATTAGGGCCTTATCGTCATTGATGGCGTATTAGAAAGGGGTGAACTGTAGAAGTGTTCTTGAGGCAGCAGCCTGGTCCTCTGTTTATACATCAAAGCACTGCAAGCTGGATTCCTTTTCAAGGTCCAGAGCAGGCTTTGCTAAGACTCATCTCTTGGGGCACCTAGATCCTTCTTCCACTCCCACGATGGGGCAATCTTTGGAAATCTACCCAAAATGCCACTGAGGCAGTGGGAATGATGAACATAGTACAGCTGTATAAGTCCTACTTACCTGTAACAGTGGATGTTCAAATTCCTCCTCCCTGCCTCAGTGGCAGTACCCACCTGGCATTTCCCATACTGTGCATAGTTGAAGTGGATTTCAGCTTCTTTGATTCAGTTATTGCTGGATTTGGTTTCTATATGGTATTGGGATTGGCTGTGAATTTACTCCCGCTAGATGATTCTGGCTTCAGGAACTTTCCTCTCCTTCTTTGTGGTTGCAAAAAAGCCTGAACACTCAATTCCTGTCACAACCAAACACTTCCTTCTCAGGATATGCCAATCAGCTGTCACAGAAAGAGAAAAGGAGGGGAGTTTGAGCTTTTGGTAGCTGGTCAGTACTGGTTTGCCTTGGCAGATAACCCAAAACACCACTGAGACGTTGAGGAATTTGAACAGCTTCAGTTACAAGTAATTAGGACTTACACAGCTGTACTTTGTTCTGCGTGAGGCTTCATTCTGTTTTGCATTTGGACATTACTTGTGTATTTAACACTTTTAACACTTATTTTACTGTTATTATACTTGCAATTATGCTGTCTTCATCATTTCAGTGTTTGTATCAGCCTGTTGAATGCTATCCTTCTCTCTGATCTCACATTTAACAATTTATCAGCCATGCTTACATTAACACATTTCATCCAAGTCTTGAATCATTCATACAGCATCTCTTTAGAAAACTTCCAGTGTGAATACATACCAAATGGATGTCTTAGAAATATATACTTTCTCAATGGTGAATTAAATTTACTAGGGCTCTATAGCTTCCCAGTGGAGTATTACATTTGTGAGATTATCAATATCTTCCCAATGGTGTATAAAGTTTATGCAGTCTTGAGTTGTCTTCCTCTAGCTTTATCTGCCAACCCCCCCCCGACTTTCATGTAGTACTGAAAAGAGTTCAAAATTTGGCACATTAATACAACTACATAGCTCGTCTTTTCTCCCAACAATAATGTTAAAAGTCACCAATTATTTTAGCCTTATTGCTGCTTAATGACAACTAAGCTTTTTGTTTGCTTTAGTTCTTTATCTATATTACTCTTAAGAGCTCCTGGTACTTTGCTGGGATGAAATAAAGTTTAATTCTTATGTGATATTTTTTGAAAAATTTCCTGAGCCAACAAAGAAATCAGTATAATTATTTAAAATAAAGGTATGTATCTGTGCATAATAAACTGTCTTTGTGATTATGTGATTATTTTCTTTACATGTGCAGTCTTTGTTTCTACAGTATGAATTTGTTTTACCATTCATGGTTCTTAAAATGAAATGACCCAATACATTAGATTTAAGTATTTAAATGTGACAGCTTGAAATAAAGAATACTTTTTATTTTTAAATTCACTAGTTAGTGTTTTTTGACTTAGCACTGTGTCAGGTAGCCATAATATGTTAACAGTGTGCACATAGCTCTCAGTTCAGTAAGTAAAGGACCTATTGTTTTGAAGGTAATTTGTGAAAAAAAAAATAGTCTGCACCTGTGTTTATTTTAGATTCAGGATTTTTTTTTATTATTGTAGGTTCATAGGTATTACTAGGCTAGCTGCCCTTGTAGGCCATTTTAAGCCTAGTCATTTTCCCTTTATTGTGCTCAAATTAACCTATCCCATTTGGTTATGGATTGGCCTTACCCATCCATGGTTGATAATTATGTTACCCGTAATGAGTTAAACTTGGATCATACCACAGATAATTTGAGGGGATCCATGCATGGGATAAAGCATGTGGGAGTGACCTCTGCCCATTAGTAGTACAGAGGGCAGTCCTGGGGTAAACTTTCTGTTTCCCGTCCATAGATCGGTTAGTTGATTAGTTTTCATCATTTCTTTTTAACAACTTGACTTGCACTCTTATCTTTATGTCTACATTACCTACAAACAGCTCACTTTCCTATTTCTGTTTGGTGTGCAGTTTTTTAATGTGCATTTCTTTTCTTTTGCTTCTTACTAAAAATTTTGTAGCGTATATTTTGCAGAATTGCATAAAAGCAAGACAGTGCGTCATATTAAAGTTAGAACAATACCTCCTAAATGAGGCTTGAATTTTTATTCCACTTTCCTTTCTTTTCTCTGTTCTCCATTTTTCCTATAGTACTTCCTCACATGGTTTACTCTCTTCTTCATATCCATTACTGTTCCAATGAATCCTCACTTTATATCTAATTTTTTGTCTTTTTGACTGTGAATTTATCTTACACATACCATCTTCCAGAACTAATTCTTTTAACTATGTAGTAGTAATTTCAGTTGCTCTACACACATCTGCAGCTTATGCTAAGATGAGGAATAATTCTGTTAATAACCTACTCCTTGTTTCATAATTTCTTATGCCACAAACATTTCTATTTTTTTTTTTTGGCAGTGTATTGTGAAACTCACCAGATTTGCAGCTTTGGCTGCATTCTTTAGCTTGGTAACTTAGGCGTATATTGTCCCTGTAGGATTTTGTGCCCTTGTAAAAACAAATGGTGAATAAATTATGTATTCTTTCTGAAGTCACATTAATTTCTGGTGTTTCTCTAAATGCTGTTACTTTGCGTTTCTCCTCACTAAGAAAAGTAAAAGAATTAAATACCTTTGATACTTCATCCTTACACAGTGCTTTTTCATGCTTCCTGGCTAATGCATTTGCAATGAGAAACATGCCAAAAATATTGACCTATGCCTTCCACCTTTTTGTACGTTTTTATGCAGTGAAACATTTCAGGGATTGCATTTGAAACATTTCCAACCTAAGTTATGCTTCTTGTACTTCTGAATACATTCATTCTTGAAAATAAATGCATTTCTTCAATTCTTCATCTATATTTTTTCAGTTCAGCAACTGTTTGTGTACTTCTGACACCATGTACTGTTTGAATGGTGAATAACTAAGACAGAGACTTTTCCATGCCAAGAAGTGGATGATGACTAAGTCCTGTCACAGATGCATCACCTGGATGTGTGCATAGGATTGCATCTCTCGTATGAGGAGTGTTTGTGGTCTGCACGCCTCTGAAGAAATGTTCACAGCCTAGCTGGCATAGGTGTAAAGGTGTAGCATGGCAGGCATTTTTAGAGCATTCAGAAAAATCTCCTACCACCACAGCCATCCCAGAGGATGACAAACATATATTCTCCAGCTCTTTTTTCTCTTTTCTGGCATCTTGAGACAGCAGTGATTGGGGAAATTGCAGGGCCAAAATGGGGATGGAACTTGAAAGGCACAGGTGGACAGGAGTCAAAGCAATTATTTAGAAAGAGTAGTATCTTTATATATTGTGTTTATATATTCTGTTGTTTGTCATGTAATAATCACAGGCATGTGTAACTGGCTTTAAAACAACTGATAAGTATGCCCCAAGAGAAAAGGAGCCAACATCAATCTTATGCACTTAGGAAGATGAAGTCCGAGGAAGCAGCAGTCTCAGATGAGGTCACTGGTAATATGTTCAAGTTTTTGGATGCATTAAGAAAGAAATGGTTCCTGAGGGTACTCGGTGTGGTATGGAGAGAGACTTTCATCCCAGACAACTGTAGAATCAGGATTCTAGAGCCAGTGTAGAAGAAAAAATAATATTTACAGCTGCAAACAGTAGAGAGGCATTTCCTGATGCACTACATGAGAGTGTTGGATAGGGTGACTGACAAATAAATATGCATAGTAGCAGAAAGTAAGCTGGGAGTTGAACAGACTGGATTCAGATCAGGATGCAGTGCAACTGACCTAATGCTTGCCGAGAAAGACAGGTAGTGGAAGCTGGACGTAATGAAAAAGTCCAACTGAGCATTCCTAGACTTGGAGAAAGCACATGATAAGGTCTCAAGAAAGCTGATTTGAGCAATCCTG
This sequence comes from Protopterus annectens, assembly GCF_019279795.1. Classification (NCBI taxonomy): domain Eukaryota; kingdom Metazoa; phylum Chordata; order Ceratodontiformes; family Protopteridae; genus Protopterus; species Protopterus annectens. The sequence goes on from NC_056745.1 coordinate 51,881,561, forward strand.
CAATGGAGTGAAGTCTCAAAAAGGTTTGTAGGATTTGTACAGGCTTTGTGTAGGGAGTCAATAACAAATGTTTAAACAGTGTTTAGACTCTCAGAGGGTTCCCAGTGGGTGTGGATGTGCATTAGTGTTTATCTCAGAGCCATACTGGTGATCACCATACTGGTGATAGACTACATTATCGATCGAACAGGTCAGAGAGAAAAGTTCAACAAAGTTGCTATATTCAGATGATGTGGCACTACAAGCAGATTCTGAACAGAAACTTCAACAAATGATAGGGGCAGGAATGCACAAACTAAAGACACATGAAATGGAATTGACTATAGACAAGAAAGTTGTCATAGCAGCAAATGTGGGACATTAGAAGAAGCTGAAAACTGAGATAGATGAGGAAAACATTGGAGTAGGTCAACAACTTCAAGTATGTGGGAGGGTGGTTGAAAATAAGAGTGGGAAAAAGCATGTCAAAGCTAGAATCTGAGGTTCTGCAACCAGAGTGTCAGGGATAGTATGTGACCAAAGACTGTCAAAGATGCTGAAAAGTAAGATGTACAAAACAGTAGTGTGACTAGTGCTTTTTGTATGGCAGAGAAACCTAGGCAGTGAAGGCAGAGCAGTTGAAGCGTGCAATGATGGCGATATAGAGCCTGAGATGAATGTTGGGATGCATGCTGTAGGACAGATGAAAAATGAGAACATGAAAGCAGAAGCCCCAATTACAGAGAAGGTCAAGGAGAACAGATTACGGTGGTTTGGTCACATGTGGAGGAAGGCAGAAGATGATTTGATAAAGAAGATTTGTGTGAAACTGAAAGAAGGCAAGAGGAAATGAGGATGTCAAGCCAAAAGATGGATGGATTTCATGAGACCTACAACAGTCAGATATTACTGTCAAAGAAGATAGGATAGTGGCACTGAACTGAGAGAGATGGCAGCCGTTGGCCTGACACCCAGACCACATGTAGAAAATGGGGACGAGGGGGTTGATGATGAAGATACCGAAATCAAATTAAGTCATAACTTGTATTACATTTTGAATAGCATTTGCTTGTGTAATATTTTAGAGACTATTATCTCAATTAACCTTTGCACTTAGAATTGGTTTATGTTGCTGGTTTCAATTTTTCTCTTTTAAAGTAATGTGACATCATTGCCACAAATACTTTTTACAGTTTTGCATATTTCTTAACATCAACTTTCTTAGTTGCTGGATGAAAGAACATGATCTTAGGGTTTATCAAGATTTTATTTTATGGTCTAGCTTGCATAACACTTAACTGTTACTTGTGTAAAGGTCCTGTCATAATGTAATATGTTTTATATTTACTTGACAGCTGATGATTTATCCTTTGCACACACCATATTTGGAAGAGCCGTTCCATTTGCTACAGCAGGGGACTGTTACAGTGCTGCTAAATGCCCACAGGTATAATGGTAGTTATATTCATGCCTTCTGCTTCAAAGAAGATGTGTTTTGCCATGATTACCTAACTTGATGTTTATTCATGCAGTACCTAACATACCAGTATTCAGTTTCAATAAATTAAAACAGATTCTTCCTAATTTTATAAAAGTTTTAGGACTTCTTGAAAGTTTGCTTCTCCTGTAATTTTGTCCTGTGTGTACTGTTTATTCCAGACAGTTTATGTAAAAAACATTGCTGACAGACAGCACACATTTCTGTCTTATTTCATTTTCTGTCAGTTAGTTGATATAATTTCATTCAAATACACTGTGCTGACTACTTTCCCTTTTAATGTGTTATTAGTGATGTCGCAACCAGATAAATTTTTTTCAGGGTGCCGTCATGAGATGAGGAGATCTTGCTTCGCAGAACCTTCCTAGCTAGGTAACTGAGATTTTCTCTTCAACCACTTCTGGCATAAACCTCATGCATTCTGTAGCTACCATACCCAGGTGCGCACATGCTTCTGTTAGTGCACTTCATGGCATTATGCACTGCTGTAGCAGCTGCACCTAGCCCTGTAATCCCCAGTTATTTTCTTCTTGTACAGTTCAGATTTTGATCTTATTTTGTGCTGTAAGTTTCCAATATTCAGTGCCAACAAACTTTGGTTAATGTCTTCTCATTTGCAAGATCACCATGTAGGACCCACACTGGTCCAGCCTGTGTTGCCTAAGAAATAAGCGTTATTTAAATGAGTGTCAGAAACACCAGTGCTTGAGACTGGCTACCTGAGAAGAAAGGTATGGGAAGTATGAGGCCCTTATCACTTCTTGAACGATGACAGCAGTGGAGAGTATCCTGCTCAGAGATTCATAAGAAGGCCCCTCTTGCACTTGCAGGCTTAAGCTAAGGTAAAGAAAGAAGGGAAGGATTAGGAAAATACTAGCAAAAAACACCACTGCTTTTGTCCACCACTGAGTCATTCTCATTCTTTCACTGATCTTGTACTTTCATTTAACTAGCAAGCACTGACCTTGTCCCATTTCTCAGCTGATGATGCAGAAGGTGGGAGGAGATTTTTTTTTCTATCTTCCTCTCCCAGAGTCCACCAGGGAGGAAGATTCAGAGGATACTGAGGTCCTTGTTTCCGACAAGAACAAAGAAACCTCTTCCTTACTAAACATCTTTCTAAATGCTCTTTCTCTGGGAAAACTCAAGTTTTTAAGTCATATGTTGCTACTCTATTTCCCCATGCCTTCTTTCCAAAAGAGGTTGAATTGTTCTGTTCAAGAGTGAAAGCTGAGGAACTTTGAGTCATTCTCCTGTAGAATTAAACTGTTTTCTGAAATATTTTTTTTTTGTTTTGCTCCTAAGAGTAAGACTGCTTATCCATTCTACAGGTACACCTGGGACTGGGGGTTACAATACAATATTGCACCCCTTTAGAATGACACCAGAAACTAAGCCAATTAGTCACCTTTTGTTCATACTGTGGCATCATCCTTGGAGAAGGTAAAATGCTGCTCAATACGAGACTCATACCAGCCTGAGACACACATTCTGAGAGCTCCACGATGTCTCTCTTCATGTAGTCTAGGGAGGTATATCTCAGGTCATTTACTCCCACATGATCTATGACCGAGTCTTATTGGTAATTGTGGTCCAGTGACCTGAGTGCCTGCATAATGTGGTGGTCCTGGCCCCTGATAAGCAACTGACTGTGACTTTCTCCTTACATAGCCTGGTAAGAGGACATTAGTGTGCCTCATGATGGAGTCTCCAGTGACTAGAATGTTGGATTGTGTGGTGGCTTGCTTTATGGGCTTAGAGGTAAAAGCTCCATGAGATGTATCTCTATGTGTTGATGTAGGTGTTGTTTTGAAATAGTGCATTTGGGGCTGCTGAGGGTATTTGTTATGTGTACTTCGTCTAGGAGGCCTTTGGGGTTTAGGAAGGTTACAGTTAAGTGCCTCAGCATATGTGGATCGATATGTCTGCAATGAATTGTGTGTGATGGGTGCAGCGTGTGTACTGCTGACAACCTTATTGACATTAGGAGTATTTTATGTGAGAGCTTTGCCTCCAGTGACATCTCGTACATACCATATCAGTTTGTTTGAGAATTAACTGGCTGTCAGTAAACATGAGGCAATTTCTGCATTGCCTCAGGATGCCCATATCCACCAAGCCGGTAACGGAGACAGTAGGAAAGTTCATATCCCTGGCAACAGACCCTTTTTTATTGATTAGCCAGCTGGAGTGAGAATATCAATCACTGTCAGGAGTATCTGGTTTGCAACTATGGAGACAGTGCTTGTCACTGCAAACTAGATGTCCTGTGTGGAGAAATTTCAGTTGAGCTTTTATTGGAAAAATGTCACTCAAGGTGTCTGAGTTTATACAGAGCATTGCCAAACATTTGAGAGGAAACTAATACACAGACCCTGAAAATTTAAGGATGAAGTATTTAGGCAGATATGCTGTTAGAAACAAATCAATCAGTTCTTACTGAAAGCAAAGAATTAGCTTGTCAAGAATGATGAAAAGAGGGGAGTGGCATGAATGGCTACTGCCTGGCTACTACTAATGCTAGTCTCACCTGTTGGGGTACAATGCTCCTTTGCTTCTTCTCTCACCAGAAGCAAAACAGTAGCACCAGTCCCAAGATGAGAAGCAGACCACAGCCTGTTTAGTGATCCATAGTTTTGTCCCAGATGATGCAAGGGTCTGTAGGCTTGTAGCCTTTTCCTGGTAGATGCCTTGAATAGCAACCAGACCAATCAGGAACGTTAAGCACAGACACTCACTATCCAACCAGAAACTATCAGGAATCAATGTACTCTGCTCCTTCTCTCACCAGGACCAGAATATAAGCATATATTCCCAGCTGTCACCTATAAAGCAGATGTGAAGTTGTTAAATCTCGCCGTTTATTCTCACTGATGGGTTCGGAGCCGATCCTCGGCTCCGACATGGCTGTTAGCAAAGCTCAAGGTTTACCAGTAGCTCGAGACCAAGCACCTTATCCCATGATACACTGCTGGAATTACCTCAGATCTAGTTTGCCACAGCACAGATCTCAGTTTTCCAGATTGCTCGGACCAATTTTATTGGAAAGATTCTTGTATTCGCAAGTTTTAAAAACTTTTTCTTGACTTTCATTCTTGTTGGGATAGTTTTATATATATATATATATATATATATATATATATATATATATATAGAGAGAGAGAGAGAGATTTAGATAAGTGCCCTGTGTTGCCTTTGTTTTTTCTATAGAAGTGTTTCTAGTTAGCAGTTGGCCTGGTAGTGTTGGTTGGCCTTGTATTTAACTAAATTCTTAGTCAGTAGTTATTTCAATAGCTAATAGTTGCTTAGAGTGTGTTTTTTCTATTTGTTTACATTTAGGATGTCTGAAGAGAAAGAGAAGCAACATCCTAAATCTGGCTTCAAAAAATGTCTGGATTAAGAACAAAAAATGTCAGTCACTGACAGGCACGTTCAGTGTGTCTATTGTCTGGGGGCATTTCACCTCCAAGACTCTTGTAGCATCTGTCACTCCTTCTCTTCCAGGGTACTTTTAGAGAGGAGGAAATTGGTGGATTGGGGCTTACTTCAGCACCCCTTCTCGGAAGCACTGGGTGACCAGGATGGTGCTAGTAAATCCTCTAAGTCATCCAAATCTTCAGGTGACTCCAAGTTATCTAAAAAAGCTAAAAAAATGGAGGTTGTAGGGTCATCGGTTCCACTACCTATGGAACCATGTGTCCCTTCCGTTCGGAGCCAGCTCACAGCTTTGGAGCTGGTTTCTGAGATTCCCTCATCTCCTCTGCTTCAGTCAGCACCCTCAGTGCACTCTTCATAGTCTTCTGTCAGCCTCTCAGATCTGGATATGGACCGGTTGGTGCAGAAGCTTTTACAGGCACCAGGCCTTGCCAAATTGTTGTCAGCTCCGATTCCTCTGTCGAAACCGAAGACCATTACCCCAGACTTGACTGCTCCTCCTCCGAGCCGTACTGGACTTTCGGAGCTGGAGGAGGCCAACCTGATGGTTGTTGAGCCTGTGGAGCCGAGACCTTCTCCGGTGTTATCAGTTTCATCTACTCGGACGTCCTCGGTGCCGACCGGGGACTCTAGGAGCCGACACTCTCCTGTCGGGTCTGGAGAGGATAATCGTACCGATTTGTCAGTGCCGACTCTTCCTCTCGGGGCTTCGGCTCGGATGAGCTTGGCTCCTACCTTGGGCTTGGAGCCCATGGCCTCGGTGCGGGAGGAGTGGATGGTCCCTCTGGATCTGTCTACCCCTTCTCATCAGAGTCGTTGTGCGTTCGATGCCATGAAGAGAGTCCTGTCTCCAAAGACATCAGCATCAGGTCTGGCTTCCTCCTCCCCTCAAGCACCTGTGTCCGCTCCTGCTTCTACTGGTCGATCTAAGCGTAGAGACCCTGAGCCTCAAGTAGCCCCACAGGGTGCCCCCTGCTCTGCTAAGACCTCCCCAGAAGCCCCCACTGAGGAGGTACCCAGGAAGAGACTGTGCAAGAGGAGGCACTTGGACTCCCCACAGGAGTCTTTGACATCTGACACTGACTTGGATGAGTCAGAAGGGTCCCCTCAATCCCCCTCTGAGGATATCTCCTTTGCGGATATATTAGAGATCCTTAATCAGAGGGGTGTTTGGCAGTCCAGAAGCCCTACTGAGGATGAGTCAGTGCTCTTGAAGGCTTTCGAGTCTCAACCTTCCACCTCTTGGGTGTCTCCAACTTATGATGAGTTCATGGAGCTGATCTCTCATAAGGCGTGGGAGTCTCCGGAGGCCATGGAACCTGTCCCTCGGAAGCCAAATAAGTTCATCTCTGCCCCTGTGGACAAAGCTTTTTTGACTAAGAGAGTGCCTGTTGATGCCATGGTGGTGGTGGTGGCAGCCACCAAAAAGGAAACGTCTGAGACGTCCTCATCTATCCATTCTCCTAACAGTGATTCTAGGATCATAGATAGATATGGGAAACACATGTTTAGTTCAGTGACTTTTTCCCTTCGATCACTGAACTATTTAACCCATTTTACCAGACTACAAAGAGATCTCCTGAAGGAGCTAGGAGATACTCTCCAGGGTACGGTAGCTGCAGGGGTTGCCAACAAAGTTACCACCCAGCTCGCTACCCTACACTTGACTGTGAACTCGTCCATGCGTCTCGTATCTTACACAGCTGATGGTTCGAGTAGGGCCGCTAGTTCAGACATTGCTCTGCGTAGACAAGCCTGGATGCATCTCTGTTCCTTTGCGGAGCCTTTCAAGTCTTCCTTTATCAACACCCCATTTGATAGCTCATCGCTGTTTGGACCCAAGGTAAAGGAAACTCTAACCAGGTGTGAGCAGGAAGGAAAGACTCTATCTGCCGTCGGAGTCCATTTTTCTACCCCTACTTGGCCCTATCCCAAGGGCCCTAAGGGCGGAAAGATGTGGTTCTGAAAAGCCCAGAGAGCCTTTCAGGACACACGTGGCAAATCCCCCTCTAGAGGCAGAGGAGGGGGTTATAATAGAAGACACCGCCCGCGCGGCAGGGGAGGGGTCTGCAACAGCAGGGTGACAGAAGCCAGTTTTCTAGTCAGCCCTACCAGCGCTCCTGAAAGGAGACCCGGCTGTCTGGCTCTGGAGGCAGTTGGGGGTCACTTATCTTTGTACCCAGAAGCCTGGCTAAGCATAACATCTGATACCTGGGTACAAAGCATCATTTCCAGAGGGTATTTCATACCGTTCTCTTCCCCTCCCACTCCTGTCAACAAAATCTCGGATGTTCCACCCAGTCTCAAGGAACAAGCAACTATAGAGGTCCACAAGTTGCTAGAAAAAAAGAGTCATCCAGCCAGTCCCAGCAGACCAAGCAGGATTCGGAACTTACTCAAGATTCTTTTTGGTTCCAAAGAAAACAGAACTGGAGACCTATCTTGGACTTCAGCAGACTCAACCAATTTGTAAAAAAAGAGAAGTCACGAATGGTCACGCTTCAGGCCAGTCTTCCCTTTTTAGGGAAAGGTGATTGGATGTGCTCCATCGATCTCAAGGACACGTACTACCACATAAAGATGGGCAGACACTCCAGAGATCACCTGTGTTTCTGGCTGGGAGCCAATTACTACCAGTTTTGAGCCCTGCCCTTTGGTCTCACTATAGCCCCCATAGTGTTCACCAAATGCATGGCAGTGGTCATGGCTCACCTGAGGCGTCTAGGATTTCAGGTGTTTCCATACCTAGACGATTGGCTCCTTACCACCACCACCAGGCATCAATTGATTCAGGCAACAGAATCTACTGTGACACTCTGCAACCACTTAGGCAATACAGTCAACTTCGAAAAGTCTGCCTTGTCGCCATCGCAGCATACCATCTTTATAGGAGCAGAGTTAGATACCTCAACCACCACTCTACGTCTTCCAGTCGAAAGGGTCTCACTTCTTCGTCTACATGTCAACTCATTGGTGTCAAAGAACAGAGCTACAGCCACAGAGGTCTTGAAGGTACTAGGTTTGATTGTGGCAGCAATTCTAGCCACTCCACTCGTAAGGATGCATATGCGAATTCTTCAATGGCTTCTGTTCGCCCAATGGTCTTATCAGAAATTGCCAATGAACCATATGATTCTTATCACAAATTCTTGCAAGAGGGACCTTCGGTGGTAGTTGACGTCTCTTCATGTCCCAATAGGACGACCCTTTGTGCCCCCTCCCCCCAGTAGCCACTGTGACCACGGATGCTTCCCTGATAGAGTGGGGGGGCATTTTCAGGGAAAGACTGCCCAAGGCACATGGATGGATCGAGTCACATCTGCATATCAGTATTCTGGAGTTGAGAGCAGTACTTCTGGCGTTGCAGTACTTTCAGGACTCTCTTCCTCTAGGGATAATTGCAATTCAGACAGACAACATGTCAGTGGTCTGGTACTTGAACAAACAGGGCGGAACCAAGTCTTACCCCCTTTGTCGAGAAGCCCTCGGGGTATGGCAATGGGCTGTGTCATCCTAGCGTTTTCTGTTAGCAATGCACATCACGGGGAAATCCAACGTGATAGCGGACAAGCTGAGCATGGCAATCTTGTTGCCTCATGAGTGGTCTCTCAAGCAACACATTGCGGACATGATTTTTCACAAATGGGGCCAGCCTTGCTGCGACCACTTTGCCAGTCACATCAATACCAAATGCAGAAGCTACTTTGCCCTGATACCACCTTCGGGACATCCCCCGAGAGATGCACTCGTACACGATTGGCCTCCGGGTCTCCTATATGCATTCCCTACAATTCCATCGATACCCAGGTTTGTACTGAAAGCAAAGTCGCTAGGAAGGACTGTAATCCTTATAGCCCCCCATTGGCCTCGACAGATTTGGTTCCCTTTTCTTCACCATTATCTGCTGGAGGATCCATGGATCCTGGACCCAGTTCCAGACTTCCTGACACCCCCATCAGGGGACCTCCATCCTTCACTGCAGTCTCTAAAGCTGACTGCTTGGCTAATCCACTTCCTCAAATAGCCAGGCTTCATTCCCTCTCAGATGACACAAGACAAATTCTATTGTTTTCTCATAAGCCATCCACCAGAAAACTATATCGCAGTAAGTGGAAAAGGTTCCCATCTGGGCCAGCATACAAAAAATTGACCTTTTCCGAGCTCCTTTGTCATCCATTTTAGAGTTTTTAACAATGATTTTTAAGGAAGGAGCAGCAGCTGCCACAGTTCGGGTGCAGTTAGCTGCCATATCTAATTTCTACCTTGGATTGGATGGGTTAAATATTATGGCCCATAAGTTATCTAAGGTTTTTCTCAAAGGTGTTTTTCACATGAGGCCTCTTGTCAAAACCCCTTATTCTTCCTGGAATTTAAATTTTATGCTATCTCAAATAATTCTCCCCCCCCCTTCGAACCAGCATCATCTTGTGATCTCAAATTTTTGTCCTGGAAAACTATTTTTCTAGTGGCCATTACTTCTGCCCGCAGAGTGTCAGAACTTCAAGCATTATCTATCAGACCTCCTTATATGATTTTCCATGCTGATAGAGTATCTCTCAGAACAAACTCCTCCTTTTTCCCTAAAGTCTGTTCTGAGTCTAATATCAATCAGGTCATTGAGTTGCCAGTCTTTTTTCCCAACCATTCCAACAAATTAGAATACATGCTGCACAAATGTGATGTGCACAGACAGCTCAGGTTTTATCTTGATAGAACTAAGGATATTAGGAAATCAGATCAACTTTTTGTATCCTTTTTGGAGGCTAGAAAAGGTAGACCAGTGGCTAAAACAACCCTTTCAAAATGGTTATCTGATTGTATCTCATTTGTTCATGCAACTGCTAACATACCTTTGCCACACAAAGTAAAGGCTCATTCAACCAGAGCCGTTTCTACGTTTTCTGCTTTTCAAGCCAAATTGCCCCCTGATAACATTTGTGCTGAAGTCACTTGGTCTAAGCCTCATACTTTTATCACTGATTACAAAGTGGATAAGGCTTCCAGGGACAGGTCTTCTTTTGGTTCTACGGTCCTGAAAAATGTTCTCCCATGAGCCACCCAGGATTTCGGTGCTAGGGACGCTACCCATCAGTGAGAATAAACGGCGAGATTTAACAACTTCACATAAAGAAGTTATGTACTTACCATAACGTTCCATGTGAGTTGTTTATCTCGCCTTTATTCTCATGTCCCTCCCACCATCCTCCTCCTAGCTGACAGTTGACCTAGAGGCTAGTATTATCCTGGTTGTTCAATACTTCTTCTTCTTTCTTGGGGAGTGCACCCCTTACAGGGTTATATATACACGTAGCAATCAAGATCTGAGGTAATTCCAGCAGTGCATCATGGGATAAGGGGCTTGGTCTCGTGCTACTGGTAAACCTTGAGCTTTGCTAACGGCCATGTCAGAGCCGAGGATCAGCTGCGAGCCCATCAGTGAGAATAAAGGCGAGATAAACAACTCACATGGAATGTTATGGTGAGTACATTTTTATTAGGCTTTCCAGTGATCAGCAGTCTCCAGGAAATAATGTCCCTGTACTCCTTCTTTCACAAGGAGAAAACAGAAGCACTAATTCCAAGATGACTACTGTGAGGCAGAATGTGAGCTCTCCAATATCTGGTGGTCTTGCAATAGATGTTTAAAGGTAAGATGAAAAAAATGATGTTAAGTTGTCGGTCTCACCTTCATTCTTGCTGGATGGGTTCGGAGCCGAACCTCAGCTCCGACTCGGCCTATACTAAAGCTCGAGAGCTAATTTTACCGGCTCGAGGCAACCCTATATCCCACGATGCTAGGCGGTAACTACTCAGATCTCGTTTGCCGCTTACGCTAGCGAGGTTGCTCTTTTTACCAGCTCACAGGTTAGTGGCATTTTTTTCACAAAAATCTTAGTATTCTCTTTAGTTTTGCCCCTAGTATTCTTTTTAATCTTTTATAGGCTAGTTTCTGTTTAATTTAAAGTTTAGTCCCTATTTTTTATCCCTTATCCCTGTCATACTCCCTTTCCCTAGGTTAGGCTTTAGGCCCTTCCATTTTATTTTAATTCCCTCACAGGGATTCTTTGCTGTGTGTGTGTTCCCTCAGTATCCCTGTATCCCTATTTGTTGGAGTGTGTGTGTGTGTGTGTGTGTGTGTGTGTGTGTGTGTGTGTGTGTTTTCTCCTAACTTTGGGTTTTCCTTTCGACTACACAATGTCGAAGGAGACAAAGGTCTCAGGCTTCAAGAAATGTGACTCGTGCTGTCAGAAGATGTCTCTGACAGACGGTCACACTTCTTGTGTTTATTGCCTGGGACCCCTGCACCTGCAGGACTCTTGCTCAGTGTGCCATGCATTCACCCCAAGAGTCCTGCAGGAGCGCAGGAATAAATTGATACTTAGGGGCTTGTTAAAGCCCGAAGGTTCCCCGGCTAAGTCCGTGCCAGGGAAGCCTTCGAAACCACCTAAACCATCGGCTCCGAGTTTTAAGCCCTCGGATGGTGGCTCATCAATTGCAACATTATCGGCTCCGGCTGGAACCAATACCTCTGTATCACAGCTACCTGCATCGGCTCCAGCCGGAGCCGATACCTCTAAGACTCTGTCTTCAAAGTCAGCTCTGGCTGGAACTGACGTGTCTATGGCTCCATCGGCTCCATTAACCCTGATGCCCTCCGCACGCAAGAGGTCCAGATCTCCATCTCTAGAGTCCATACATTCGGCTCCGAGGTCACCGTTACTCTCAGAGTGGAGCCATCGGAGCCATTCCTCTCGGTCTTCCAGGCTTTCCGATCATGACCTTGAGAGGGTGGTAAGTAGACTATTAAAGTCTCAGGCACTGGCCCAAATGCTTCATAGCCCATCTCATCAGACAGCGGCTACGTCCATACAACAAACTATTCCTCCTTCGACTCTACCCCAGTGTTCGGAGCCATGACCGTTTTGACGTCAGAGCCGATACCTCCCCCTTCGGCTCCATCGTCTGCTCCAATCTCATCCATGGTGCCATTCTTGGAGGGATCTGGGCGCTTGGACTCTCTCGCCGGCTCCAAGGGGGCGAGTGGCATCCGATCCTTGTCCGATCCCGTTCTCCCTCTAAGAGCGTCGGCGTTGGTGTGTCCGGCCCCGACATCGGCTTCGGAGCCGTCCTTGTCGGTGCCGGCTGGGGTTTCTAGCTCTTCGGAGTGGGAGCTCTCTAGCCTGCCTCACAGGGGAGCCTTTGAGGTCACGAGGAGCGTATTGGCCCCAGTGCCTGCTCTACGGTCAGCTCCGTCAGCTCCATCAGCTCCTCCCACAGTAGTGCCTGCTGATGTCTCTTCCCACTCTCTCGCCCCTGGCCATCGAGACCCAACGCCTCAGGTTTCCCCATTGGGAATATCCTCCTCTTCCGAGGTTTCCCCTGATCTGTCAGGTGAACCCCCGTGTAAGAGGACATGTAAGAGGAAGCATGTGGACTCCCCTGAGTCCGTCACATCTGATACCAACTTGGATGAGTCGGAAGGATCCCCAAGGTCCCCCTCTGAGGATGTCTCCTTCTCTGACATCCTTGAAATCCTTAAACAGAGGGGAAACTGGTCTTCCCTTAATCCTTCCGAGGATGAGTCGGTTTACCTGGAGGCTTTTGGTTCTCGACCCTCCACCTCCTGGGTGTCTCCGCCCTTCGACCCCCTTATGGAAGTGGTGACATGGAAGGCATGGATGGCCCCTGACTCGATGGAACCCACCCCACGGAGGCCTTCTAAATTTATAACAGCCCCTTCCGATAAGCAATTTTTATCCAAAGGTGTCCCAGTTGATGCCATGGTGGTGGCGACGGCCACTAAGAAGGAACTGGCTGATCCTTCAGTACCTATCCATCCGCCTAACAAGGAATCTAGGACAATGGATAGGTACGGCAAGCGGATGTTCTCGTCAGCGACCTTTGCCATGCGGTCGCTGAACTACTTATGCCACTTCACCCGTCTTCAAAGAGACATTCTTAAAGAACTGGGTGAGGTCCTACAGGATCCATCAGCTGCTGGGTCTCAGAAAAAAATTAACTCACAGCTAGGAACCCTGAATTCCATTGTCAACTCCTCCATGCGGCTTATTTCATATGCAGCCGATGGAGCGAGTAGGGCCGCAGGCACAGGTGCGGCTTTGAGGCGTCATGCCTGGATGCGGCTTTGTAACTTCGCAGACCCCTTCAAGGCGTCTTTCACTAACTTCCCCTTTGATGGTTCAGCATTGTTTGGACCTCAAGTGAAAGATACTTTGACCAGATGCGAACAAGATGGCAAGACTCTTTCTGCCGTAGGAGTCCGTTTTTCTACCCCATCTAGACCATATCCTTAGGGTCAAAAGGGTGGAAAAATGTGGTTCCGTAAATCTCAAGGAGTCACACCTGACGCAAGAGGTGAGTTCACCCGTAGAGGCAGAGGGGGGAACAACAACGACGGACGCCGTCCAAGAGGCAGAGGGGGTCCGCAGAACCAGGGTAGCAGAGAAACCCTCTCTGACAAACCCTTCCAGCATCCCTGAGGTGTTGCCCGACTGTACACCTTCGGAGGCAGTCGGGTGAAGATTATCGCTATACCCACAAGCCTGGCTCTCCCTCACTCAAGACAAATGGGTGCAGTCGATCATATCCAAGGGTTACAAAATCCCCTTTATCCAAACCCCTACGATTCAAATGGGGTCTCTTCCAGACGTTCCACCCAGTCTAAGGGAACAAGCAGCACTAGAAATATCAAAGCTGCTAAAAAAGAGAGCCATCCAGCCAGTCCCAGCAGACCAGCTAGGATCCGGAGTCAACTCAAAGTTCTTTTTGGTACCAAAAAAAACAGGGGACTGGAGGCCAATATTTGATCTCAGCAATCTAAACAAGTTTGTAAAAAGAACGAGGTTCCGGATGGTCACGCTACAGTCCATTTTACCCCTTCTGGGCAAGGACAATTGGATGTGCTCAGTGGACCTTCAGGATGCGTACTATCACATCAAAATGCACAGGCGCTCCAGAAGGTTTCTCCGCTTCAGGCTGGGAGCCAGTCACTACCAGTTCAGAGCCCTGCCCTTTGGTCTCACTACAGCCCCCCGTGTGTTCACCAAATGTATGGCAGTGGTTACGGCTCACCTGAGACGTCAAGGATTCCAGGTGTTTCCATATCTAGACGACTGGCTCCTCACTGCCACCACCAGGCATCAACTCCTTCTAGCCAGAGACTACACCATCCACATTTGCAAAGAGCTAGGTATCTCTCTAAATTTCGAAAAGTCTGCCTTATCGCCTCGTCAGTCTATTACTTTCATAGGTGCCACCTTGGACACCGTTCAACTCTCAGCAAAGTTAACAGAGCAGAGGGTCTTAGATATTCAAAGTCATGTTCACGCCCTTCTTCAGAACAACAAAGTTCAGGCCAGGTATGTTCTGAAGGTATTAGGTCTCATGGCGGCAGCCATCATGCTTCTTCCCCTTGCCCGCTTTTACATGCGACTTCTTTAATGGATGCTTTTCTCCCAGTGGTCCTTCCAACAGCTCCCTATGACACACAAGATCCTAATAATTCTATCTTGCAGAAAACATCTATCTTGGTGGATGGTCTCCCCTCAAGTCCATCAAGGCAGACCTTTTACTCTTTCTTCCCCGGTCACCACAGTCACAACGGATGCCTCCCTGATTGGGTGGGGGGGGGGCATTTTCAGGGCAGGACAGTCCATGGCACATGGCAACCCTTCGAATGCCACTTGCACATAAACGTCCTGGAGATGAGAGCAGTGCTTTTGACATTGCAAGCCCTTCAAGACTCTCTTCCCCTGGGGACGATTGCAATTCAGATGGACAATGTGCCCGTAGTATGGTATATCAACAAACAGGGCGGAATCAGGTCATATCCCCTGTGTCGAGAAGCACCCAGACTCTGGCAATGGGCGATCTCTTCTCAGCGGTTTCTGATAGCAACACACATCCCCGGGAAGTCCAACGTCATAGCGGACAGGCTGAGCAGAGCTGTTCTCATGCCTCACGAGTGGTCTCTCAAGCAATCGGTGACGAACAATATATTTCGGAAGTGGGGGTTTCCTTGCAGCGATCTTTTTGCAACACCACAAAACAGCAAGTGCCTCGACTTCTTTACTCTCTTCCCCCTTCCAGGCCATCCCCCCAGAGACGCTCTAGTCCACGATTGGCCTCGGGGACTTCTTTACGCCTTTCCCCCCTTTCCATTAATCACACAAACAATTCAGAAAGCTACCGCCTTGAGGGCCAACATGATCCTCATTGCCCCTTATTGGCCTCAACAGATATGGTTCCCCTTCCTGCATCGCTATCTTTTGGAGCAGCCTTGGCATCTGGATCCAATGCCAGATCTTTTGACCCATCAATCAGGGCAGCTGCACCAATCCCTCCAATCTCTCAACCTCACAGCTTGGTTGCACCACTTCCGTCCCTAGCCAGGCTTCCTATGATTTCGAATTCTGTCCGCGATATTATCGTGGCTTCCCTTAAGTCTTCCACCAGAAGGATCTATGCTAGTAAATGGCAACGCTTTTCCTTTTGGGCAAAGGCTAGGAACGTAGATCCCTTCACTGCTCCAATACATTTGGTCTTGGATTTCCTGGCCGAAATCTTTCACTCAGGATCTTCTTCCTCCACAGTAAAAGTTCAGCTAGCAGCCATCTCAAGTTTTCACATAGGCTTGTCGGACTCCAACATCATGTCCCATAAGCTTTGCAAGGCATTCCTCAGAGGTATCTTTTTACTCAGGCCTCCGATCAAAGACCCCCCACCACAGTGGGATTTAAACTTAGTTTTAGCATCCTTGATTCTCCCTCCCTTTGAACCTGCGGCCTCTTGTTCCTTGAAGTTACTTTCCTGGAAGACACTATTCCTAGTCGCTATTACGTCGGCTAGAAGAGTATCTGAACTTCATGCCCTCTGTATTCGCCCTCCTTAGTTAGTGTTCCACAAAGACAGGGTTTCTCTAAGAACTAACCCATCTTTTTTACCCAAGGTGGCTTCTCAGACAAATTTAAATCAATCTATTGATCTTCCAGTTTTCTTTCCTAATTATTCAAACAGGGCAGAGCAAAAACTGCATTGTCTGGATGTTCATCGTCAGCTCCACTTCTATCTGGACATAACTAAACAATTCAGGAAATCTGATCAACTCTTTTTATCTTATGCTGAGAGTAGAAAGGGCCTTCCGGTGTCTAAAGTAACCCTGTCTAGGTGGCTGTCTTCTGTGATTACCTGTATTTATCAATTCAGAGGTAAAGAGTTGCCTTCTAGGCCAAGAGCCCATTCAACCAGAGTGTTGGCTGCATCTACAGCCTTTCAAGCTAGAGTACCAATAGACACTATCTGTGCGGCTGCCACATGGGCCTCTCCTCATACTTTCGTTACACATTACAAATTGGACATGGCCTCCAGAAGCAGGGCAAATTTTGGTTCCACCGTTCTCGAGAGTCTGTTCCAATGAGCCACCCAAGATGAAGGTGCTAGGGACGCAGTCCCATCCAGCAAGAATGAAGGCGACACTGACAACTTAACATTGAGAAGTTATGTACCTACCATAACGTTCCATGTTAGTTGTCTTCTCTCGCCTTCTTTCTTGCGTCCTGCCCACCATCCCCCTAGCCTGGACAGACCGAGAGGTTTTTCCCCTTCTTACAGGGGACCTTATCTTGCACTATTCCTAGTTTAGACATTTGGTCCTGGGGTAGATATAGCTTCAGGTAGTGATATTTGGGGAGTTCTTCCTTCTCCTCCTCCACCTCAGAGGGGAGACTGAATTGGCTGTGGTTTCTTAGCTACCAAACGAGATCTGGGTAGTTACCGCTTAGCATCATGGGATATAGGGTTGCCTCGAGCCAGTAAAATTAGCTCTCGAGCTTTAGTATAGGCCGAGTCGGAGCAGAGGTTCGGCTCCGAACCCATCCAGCAAGAAAGAAGGCGAGAGAAGACAACTAACATGGAACGTTATGGTAGGTACATAACTTCTCATTTTATCCTAAACACTGCAGTGTACACTAAGCAGTTAGATATGAAAGTGTGTAACTTAAGATGTGATATTGTCCTATCTCACCTTCATTCTGTACTGGTTGGGTTCAGAACCGACCCTAAGTTCCGACTCGGCCTATACAAAAGTTCGTGGTTTTCCACTAGCTTGTGGCTGTAAGCCTATTCCATCATGTCCTAGGAAAGCTCCCCAGATCTCATTTGCCACTAAACAGATTGGGTGCTTCCATTCTGGCTCTGGCTAAATGGAATTTTTCTTCCTTGTTTTTTGGATAATTGTAGTTTAAATATATATATATATATATATATATATATATATATATGTATATATATATATATGTATATATATATATATATATATATATATATATATAGCTTTTTAGTGTTTATTATATAGATTTGAACTAAGTTATTGAGTTCGCTTTTGTTGGTTGTTTGCATTTGGCCGTCGCTTCTTTCTCTAGGCCTTTTTCCCTTCCCAATCTCAGCTAAAATTTATTTTTTCTAAGCCCATTTTTAATTAGAGGGCTTCCTTTTAGTCTAGTGTTGCAAGCATTCCAAAACTCTCTTCGGCTAGGAACTATTGCAATTCAGACAGACCACATGTCAGTTGTGTGGTACATAAACAAGGAGGAACACAATCTTACCCCCTTTGTCATGAGGCCCTGAGAGTATGGCAGTGGGCAACCTCCTAATGCTTTCTGACAGCAATGCACATCCTTGGGAAATCCAATGTGATAGCAGACAAACTCAGCAGAGCGATTCTGATGGCTCACGAGTGGTCCCTAAAACAAGAAGTAGCGGAGATGATTTTCTGCAGATGGGACCAGCCTTGCTGTGACCTTTTTGCCACGTCCATGAATGCCAAATGCAGCAGCTGTCCTGCCCTAACCCCCCCCCAGGAATCACAAAGGGATGCACTTGTACACGATTGGCCCTCAGGTCTCCTCTATGCCTTCCCTCCCTTTCCATTGATACCCAAAGTCCTTCAGAAAGCCAGTTCATTGGGAAAGAGTTTAATTCTTATCACCCCGTACTAGCCTCCCCAAATCTGGTTCCCCTTTCTTTGGCCTCATCTCCAGGAGGAGCTGTGGATTCTGGACCCAGTTCCAGACCTCCTGACTCATGCATCAGGGATGCTCCACCCATCCCTTCAACCCCCTCAAGTTGACAGCTTGGCTGCTCCAATTCCACACATAGCCAGGCTCCCTGACCTTTCTACTTCAGTGAAACATATCTTGATCTCATCTCATAAGGCTTCAAGCAGGAAATGATACATGAGCAAATGGAAGAGATTTTCTTCTTGGGCCTTGAATAACCACACTGACCCCTTCTCTGCCCCTATATTTTCTATCTTAGAATTCTTGGCAAAGCTTTTTAATGAAGGCGCAGCTGCAGCTACTATTTGAGTTGAGTTAGCAGTGATGTCAAACTTCCTTATAGGTGAATCGGGGCCAAATGTGATGTCTCACAGACTTTGCAAAGCATTTCTGAGGGGTACTGTGTTACTAAGATCACCCATCAAAGCCCGTCCAGCACCATGCAACCTAAATTTTGTCTTATCCCGCTTGATTCTTCCCCATTTTGAACCTGCGCCATCCTGTGATCTAAAGTTTTTAACTTGAAAGACAATCCTTTTGGTAGCCATCACTTCAGTTAGAAGAGTTTCAGAGCTACAAGCATTATCAATAAAGCCCCCCTACATGCTTTTCCACAAAGACAGAGTATCCCTACAAACAAATCCATCTTTTCTACCTAAAGTATGCTCAGAATCTAATTTGAACCAATCCATAGACCTACCAGTTTTTTTCCCCAACTATGGCAACAAGGCAGAGTATATGCTCCACCAATTAGATCTACATAGGCAATTACACTTCTGCTCACATAGGACAAAGGATTGCAGAAAATCTGATCAGTTATATTTGTATCATTTTCACTCTATAAGAAAGGTGCTCCTGTATCAAAAGTCACACTTTCAAAACGGCTTTCAGATTGTATTACTGTTACTTACAAATCTCAAAACAAAGAACTTCCCGAAAAAGTAAAAGGTCATTCTGCAAGAGCTATAGCAACCTCTTCTGCTTTTTGGGTGAGACGACCAATTGATACCATTGTGATGCAGTAACACAGGCAAAGATTCATACCTTTATCACTCATTACAAATTGGATTTGGCCTCCAGGAATAAGGTCTCTTTTGGGTCCAGGACAACACACATGAAATGTTATCGTGAGTACATAACTTTTTTTTTTAGCTAAGTGGAGAGCCACTATTTTTAAAAGAGCAAGATAAATTGAAAGGGGGTGGGCATTTTTGTATTCTGGTACTATGGAATACAGTGGGATGGCCAATAAATTTAAATAGTTGAAGGGGAGTGATTTCACAAAATGATAGATCTGATGTTGTTAATCTTCATTCATTTCTTACTGATGGGTAATCATTTCTGTCCTTGGAACCAGGCCGGCCAATGTCAAGCTCGCGTCAGTCAAAAACTGGCGAGCAAAGGTCCTACCCAGAATGCTCTGCTCCCTGTTACCTCAGATCTCGTTTGCCACATTGCTGAACAGCCGTGCCAAGCCACTCTCTCAGCTAAGTGTCTAATTTTTTGATACTTTATATATTGTTATTGCTCTAAATTTTTTCTCAAAAGCTTATTCTAATATTTTCCTACCCTATCGCACACTTTAGACTCTCTCCCTTTAGCCTTTTCCCTTTATCACCCTCTTTTCTCCATTACCATCGTTGGTAATCCTTCCTTTTCTCTTTTTACCCGTTTCTTGGGTAGCTGTTATTCTCCTTTTGCTACTGTGCTTCTTCTCCATGCTAGCTGTATTGGATAAGAAATGTTCCATTGGTTTCAAGCAGTGCAAGGATTGTGGCCGTAAGTTACCGCTTTCCGATGGCCATGACATATGTGTCTACTGTCTTAATGTCTCCAACGTGACTGTAGATCCTCCGTGTAGGATTTGTAAAAGGTTCTCTAACGGGACTCTCAACGAGAAGAATAAGTTAATTTTGAAAGGTCTCCTCAAGTCTCCTTTCTCTGAGCCTATTTCTGGGTCGGAGGGCTCACCCCCTCCTGTTAAACACCGCAAGAGGCATTCTTCCTTTTCTTCATCAAAGTCACTCCCTCTGGAGATCATAGAGAGTCAACTCACAAGAAGGTGAAATTGATTACTACTCAGGCGCTGCCACCTGTGACCGTGTGGGCTCCAGGCTCGGCACTGCTCCAAATGATCCTGACTACAGCCATGTCTCCTTTATCAATATCAGCACCAGAGTTCCCAGTGCAGATAACTACGGTTCCGACAATTCTGTTGCAACCCCTAATGGCACCATCAATACAGGTTAAGTCCCCTTCAGTACCTTTGGTACAGTCACCTTCGGCTCTAAGTATGACTCTTCGGTACTCCATGGTGCAGACTTTTAGGCACGACATCTACTTCAGTGCAGTCATTTTTGGCACCGTCCTTATTGCCGGTGCAGACACTTTTCACTATGGCACCATACCCTTCAAGGCAGACCTTTGCCTTTATGGTGCAGACACCTTCAACTACTACGGCACTGACATCTTCAGTGCAGAACTTTTCCACACCATTTTCTTCCGTGCAGACTTCCTCAGCTCCGAGCTCTGCACCTGTTGAATTAGTAAGGACCAAATATTCCCCTTCATTGGATCCTTTTGCAAGCAGTCAGTATAGTCCTTTCCTAGAAAGGCCAAAATCCCCATCTGCTTTCTCCATGAGGTCAACCAAGAGTCTTTATGAGCAGGATGTGTTGCGGCTTGTTGAGCAGTTGCTTGTGGCCAGAGGTCTCTCTCAACCATCGAAGTCCACATTCCCTCATTCAGGTGAGTGTATTTTGCCTCAAATCCCAACATATACTCCTCCTTCAACTTCCACTCAAGTTTCAAAGCCTATTACTCCATCAGCTTCCCTTCCTCCGATTCCAGTAGTGGAGCTCACTTTGAAACCAGAGTCGTCCTTGTGGCCCTTCGTGTACTGGGCATCGGGCTCTTCTCAGGCCAGTGGCTGTGCTTTTGGGGAGGGCATTTCTGGCTCCAAGCCGATTTTTTTCTATGGTACCTTCCAGGAATGCTCTCTGTCTTACGGTTCATGGTCCTCTTGAGAGTCCTGGTCTGGGGGTGGGTTCGTCGGGGCAGGATGTGACCCCAGGTCTGAGAGGGCGCTTGCCTCCGCTGGCAAAGCTCATTTGTCAGAGTCCTCTCCCCCCTCTGTACCGTAACTGCCAGAAGCTTCAACTCCCGGACACTGGGCACAAGAGCCTCAGGAGACCCTCTCTTTGCAGTCTTCCCCAGAACCTCCCACTGAAGAAGCACCCCACAAAGCATCATGTAAGAGGAAACGCATGGACTCCACTGAGGAGTCATTGACTGAAGATACGGATTTTGATGACAGGGAAGGGTCCGACGATCACCCTCTGATGAGGTGTCCTTTGGTAACATCCTCGAGATCCTTACAGAAGGGTTATTGGAAGCCCTCTAATCCTTCCTCTGAGGAATCCGTATTCCTGCAGGCTTTTTGTGCCCAGCCCCCTACCTCCTGGGTCACCCCGCCTGCCAATGAGCTCATCCAGCTCATCGTGCAGCACGCATGGAAGGCTCCTGATACCATGGAAGCAATACCTAAGAGGCCAGATAAAATATTACCATCCCCGTTGAGCACCCCCACTGGTCTCATGGTCTTCCAGTAGATGCTATGGTGGTGGCAGCTGCTATTAAGAAGGATTTGGCAGAAGAGAGCCAAACTGTCCATCCGCCCAACAAGGAGTCCCGGGCGACTGACAGATTAGGGAAGTGTGTGTTTGCTTCATCGACCTTCGCCGTAAGGTCTTTGAATTATTTGGCACATTTTACCAGGCTTCAGCTAGATCTTCTCAACCAACTCTCTGAAACCTTGGCAGGAACTGTTTCTGACGAAGTCCATGATAATGTGGCTTCTCAGATAGCCACCCTAGAGTCCATTTCCAACTCTTCCACGCGTCTTATTTCTCACACAATGGAAGGGGCGGCTAGAGCGCCAGGTGCAGGTATAGTCGCCAGACAACATGCTTGGATGCGCCTTTGTGACTTTGCGGACTCCTTTAAGGCTTACTTCGCCCCTATAGAGGCCGCTTCTTTGTTTGGCCGTAAAGTCAAGAATGCTCTGGCATGGTCCGAGCAAGATGGCAAGACCTTGTCTGCCATTGGTGTCAGACACTCCACTCCTCAGCGATTCTATTCCAGAAACCAGAGCAGTGGAAAGATTTGGCACAAGAAATCACAGGGTTCTTTCCAGGATGCAAGGGCCAAGTCTTACCGTAGAGGCAGAGGGGGATTCTCCAATGGAAGATGCCCCTTTCGGGGCAGAGCAGGTCCATGAAACCAGGGTTCCAGAGATTCTTTCTCTGCCCAACCCTATCAGCTCTCCTGAAGTGTTGCCCGACTGCTTACCTCTTGAAGCATTCGGTGCTCGTTTCTGCTTGTACTCTGCTGCCTGGCAAAACATAGCAACCGACTCTTGGGTACAACAGATTATATCCAGAGGCTATCACATCCCCTTCCATCTTTGCCCAGTCTCGTCAAGAGTGCTACTCGATGTTCCACCTAGTCAAAGGGAAACAGCAGCACATGAAATCAAAAAGCTGCTACAAAAAAGAGTCATCCAGATGGTCCCCCCAGACCAGATAGGATCGGGTTTTTACTCAAGGTTCTTTTTAGTGCCAAAAAAGACAGGGGACAGGAGACCAATTCTGGATCTCAGTACACTAAACAAATTTGTAAAAACTGAGAAATTCTGGATGGTCACAGTTCAGTCTGTCCTTCCCCTGCTGGAAGAAGATGATTGGATGTGCTCTGTAGATCTTCAAGATGCATATTACCACATAAAAATGGACAAATGCGCAAGAAGATACCTCCGCTTCCGTAGAGGAGCCAGCCACTACCAGTTTTGAGCCCTGCCTTTCTGTCTCTCTACAGCCTCCAGAGAGTTTATAAAATGCATGGCAGTGGTTATCGCTCACTTGCGACTTCAAGGTTTCCAAGCGGTTCCATATCTAGATGACTGTCTCCTTACCGCCCCCACCAAGCGTCTACTGGATGATGCCCTGCAGTATACTGTCTTAACAGCTCGAAGAGTGGGAATCACTATAAACTGGGAGACATCCAACACAACCCCAACTCAGTCTTTTGAATTTATAGGGGTACTGTTGGACACGAGAAATTGCACAACATCTCTTCCAGAACACAGACTTCAGAGAATCAGACAACAAGTTGAACCGCTGCTGTGTCACCACAAATCCCCAGCTCGATCTATACTTCAGCTATTGGGGTCAATGGCAAATTCGGTTGTCATTGTTCCTCTAGCCAGATTCAACATGAGACTTCTTCAATGGCTACTTCTCACTCAGTGGTACCCTCTACAACATCCTTTGTCTTTTCAAATAAGTGTAACTCAGAGATGCAAGAAAGATTTACTCTGGTGGATGTCTCGAAATCCCCAACAATGGTTTTGCCGTTTCAACCCCCATCAACCAATAGCCACGGTGACCACGGATGCCTCCCTGATGGGGTGGGGGGCTATGTCAGGGAAACTCGGTCCAAGGCACCTGGTTGGAGACAGCGGCTCTTATACATATCAGTATCCCGGAACTGAGGGTGTTGCTTCTAGCATTGCAAGCATTTCACTATATCCTTTTGTCAGGGATTATTGCGATCCAATCAGACATGTCAGTGGTCTGGTACATCAACAAACAAGAGGGCACCAGATCTTACCCATTATGCCGAGAGGCCTTGAGAATATGGCAATGGGTGATAGCTCACAACCACTTTCTGATTGCAATGCACATTCCAAGGAGCTCCAACGTGATAGTGGACAAATTGAGCAGGTGCATTCTACAGCCTCACAAGTGGTCCCTTAGTCCTCTGATAGCAGAAAAAATCTTCAACCGCTGGGGCCAGCCTTGCTGCGACCTATTTGCCTCCCCAACCAACTATAAGTGCAGCAACTACTTTGCCCTGATCCCCCCTCGGGGACAGTCACCAAGGAATGCTTTAATCCATTCTTGGCCCTCGGGTCTTCTTTATGCCTATCCTCCTCTCCCAATTTCTAAAGAAAACACAGCAGTTGAAGAGTAAAGTGATCCTCATTGCTCCATATTGGCCTTGAGAAGTCTAGTTTCCCTTCCTCTGGCCTCACCTGCTAGATCAACTGTGGATCCTTAATCCATCCCCACTGTTGATCTCCCATCCGCAAGGTCTAATTCACCCCACTCTAACAGCCCTGAAACTGACAGCTTGGTTTCCCCACTTCCTCTGACTGCCAGGCATGAAAACCTTTCGTCCCCTGTGCAGAGTATTCTTATTGCATCTCATAAATCGGCCACCAGACTAATCTATCTTAACAAATGGAAGAGGTTCTCTGGGCAGCAGATAAGCAAACAGAACCCTGGTCAGCCCTGGTCTCAGTGGTATTGGATTGCTTATCACATCTTTTCCACTCTGGGGTGTCTGCCTCTACTATCTGTGTACATTTAACTGCCATCTCAAATTTTCATATTGGTTTTCAAGATTCTTCACTTATGTCACACAGACTCTGTAAGACTTTCTTGAAAGGGATTATACACCTAAAACCTCCCTTTAGAGAACCCGTGCATTCTTGGGATTTGGCTTTGGTCTTGCAAGCTTTAACAGCTCCATCCTTTGAACCTGCATCTTCTTGTGATGTAAGATATATCCCTTGGAAAACATTGTTTCTGATTGCAATCACATTGGCCAGCCAATTGTCAGAACTTCAGGCCTTATGCATCAAACCTCCCTATCTTATCTTCCATAAGTATAGGGTATCGCTGAGAACCAGTTCTACCTTTTTACCAAAAGTGGTGTCAGAGCGATCTATCAACCAGTCTATTGATCTCCCAGTGTTCTTTCCTAACCATTCTAACAAGGGAGAGTATTGCCTGCACTTCATGGATGTTCATAGGCAAATACGATTTTATCTGGACAGAACAAAATCTACTTG
Organism: Protopterus annectens; assembly: GCF_019279795.1. Lineage (NCBI taxonomy): Eukaryota > Metazoa > Chordata > Ceratodontiformes > Protopteridae > Protopterus > Protopterus annectens. Next base: position 51,906,465 of record NC_056745.1, read on the forward strand.
TAAATCAGACTAACTGTTTCTATCTTTTTCTGGACCTAGACGGGGTCATCCTGCATCAAAAGTTACATTGGCTTCATGGTTGAAAAATTGTATTACCTTTCTCTACAACAAAAACAATCTCACCTTGCCTCATAGAGTGAAAGCACATTCTACAAGATCTATGGCAACTTCAGCAGCTTTCCATGCTAAGGCTTCCCTCAATGATATTTGCTCAGCTGCAACTTGGGCCAAACCTCATACCTTTATTCTTCATTATAAATTGGACTTGGCCTTCAGAGGTAGAGCTTCCTTTGGCTCCATGGTGCTCAGGAATGTCCTTCCATGAGGGCCACCCAGGAATACAGGTAGCTGGGGACTCTGTCCCCTCAGTAAGGAATGAACGAAGATTAACAACATCAGATAAAGAAACTATGTCTTATCATAGCGTTCCATCTGTATTGTTGATCTTCATTCATTCATTACTTCCCACCCTCCATCCCCCATCTGGAGGTTCTTGGTTGATCTCATGTAGTCCTTTCTTGTAGGTCTGTTATGACCAGAGGTAGCCTCTATTTTTGTCTTTCAACTTGCAAACTCGATCTGAGGTAACAGGGAGAAGAGCATTCTGGGTAGGACCTTGGCTCGAGAGTTTTTGGCTGATGCGAGCTTGATATTGGCCACTGCCTGCCGAACCATAACCACCGATTTTTGAGTACAATAGATAATATCCAGAGACTACTGAATTCCTTTCCATCTCTGTCCCACCTCACCCAGAAACTTACCGACATCCCACCCAGTCAAAGGGAAGCAGCAACACATGAAATCCGAAAGCTGCTATAAAAAAGAGTCATTCAAATGGCCCCCCCAGACCAGATAGGATCCAATTTTTACTCAAGGTTCTTTTTAGTGCCAAAAAAGACAGGGGACTGGAGCCCAATTCTGGATCTCAGCACACTAAACAAATTTGTAAAAACAGAGAAATTCCGGATGGTCATGGTTCATTCTATCCTTCCTGTTCTGGAAGAAGATGATTGGATGTGCTCTGTAGATCTTCAAGATGCATGTTACCATATAAAAATGGACAAGCGCTCCAGAAGATACCTTCGCTTCTGCATAGGAGCCAGTCACTACCCTTCGGTCTTTCTACAGCCCCGAGAGTGTTCAAATGCATGGCAGTAGTTATCGCTCACCTGCGACTTCAAGGATTGTAGGCGTTTCTATACCTAGATGACTGGCTCCTTACCACCCCCCCACCAAGCGTCTACTGGAAGAAGCCCTAGATTACACTCTTCTCACAGCTCGGCGCATGGGAATCACTATAAATTGGGAGAAGTCCAACACGACCCCAGCACAATCTTTAGAATTCATCAGGGTTCTGTTGGACATGAGGAATTGCACAGGATCTGTTATGGATCATAGAGACAACAGGTTCAGCTGCTAATCTGTCACCACAAATCCTCTGCTCGGTCCATACTCCAACTCTTGGGGTCGATAGCAGCCTCAATCACCATTGTTCCTCTGGCCAGATTCCACATGAGACTTCTTCAGTGGCTATTTCTCACTCAGTTGTACTCTCTACAACATCCTTTGTCTTTTCAGATAAGTGCAAGTCAGAGATGCAAGCAAGATTTGCTCTAGTGGACTTCTCAAAATCCCCAACAATGGTCTCGCCACTTCAGCTGCCATCAGCCAAAAGCCAAGGTGACCACAGACATCTCCTTGATGGAGTGGGGGGGGGACTATACCTAGATGACTGGCTCCTTACCACCCCCCCCCCCACCAAGCGTCTACTGGAAGAAGCCCTAAATTACACTCTTCTCACAGCTTGGCGCATGGGAATCGCTATAAATTGGGAGAAGTCCAACACGACCCCAGCACAAGAGCTTCTTTTGGTTCCATGGTGCTCAGGAATGTCCCTCCATGAGGGCCGTCCAGGGGTACAGGTAGCTGGAGACTCTGTCGCATCAGTAAGGAATGAACGAAGATTAACATCATCAGATAAAGAAGTTAGTGGACTTCTCAAAATCCCCAACAATGGTCTCGCCACTTCAGCTGCCATCAGCCAAAAGCCAAGGTGACCACAGACATCTCCTTGATGGAGTGGGGAGGGGGGCTATGTCAGGGAAACTCAGTCCAAGGCACCTGTTCGGAGACAAGAGGTCCATCTGCATATCAATGTCCAGGAATTGAGGGCTGTACTATTAGCATTGCAAGCATTCCACTCGATCCTTCCGTCAGGGACTATTGCGATCCAAGCAGACAACATGTCAGTAGTCTAGTACATCAACATGCAAGCGGGCACCAGATCTTATCCGTAATGCCGAGAGGCCTTGAGAATATGGCAATGGACGATAGCTTCCACCCACTTTCTAATTGCAGCGCACATTCCTGGGAGCTCCAACGTGATAGACAAATTGAGCAGGTGCAGTCTACAACCTCACAAGTGGTCCCTCAGTCCTGTGATAGCGGAAAAAATTTTCAACCGCTGTGGCCAGCTTTGTTGTGATCTATTCGCCTCCCCAATCAACTACAAGTGCAGCAACTATTTTGCCTTGATCTTCCCTCGGGGACAGTCACCAAGAGACCCTCTAGTCCACGCTTGGCCCTTGGGTCTGCTTTATGCTTATCCTCCTCTACCCCTCATCTCTCAATTTCTAAAGAAACACAGCAGTTGAAGAGCAGATTGATCCTCATTGTTCCATACTGGCCTCAAGTTTGGTTCCCCTTCCTCTGGCCTCACTTGCTAGATCAACCATGGATTCTCAATCCATCCCCAACGTTGATCTCCCATCTGAAGGGTCTGACTCACCCCAATCTTACAAACGTGAAGCTGACAACTTGGCTTCTCCACTTCCAGTGATTGCCAGGGAGGATAACCTCTCCTCCCCGGTGTGCAATATTTTCATTGCATCTCATAAATCATCCACCAGGACAGTCTATGTCAGCAAATGGAAAAGGTTTACATTATGGGCAGCGAGCAAACAATTGGACCCCTTGTCAGCCCCAGTTTTGGTAGTATTAGATTACTTATCAGATATTTTTCAGTCTGGGATGTCAGCCTCTACTATTCGTGTTCATTTAGCTGCCATTTCTAATTTCCACATTGGCTTTCAGGACTCTTCAGTCATGTCACACAGACTCTGTAAGACTTTCTTGAAGGACATTTTTCACCTAAAACCTCCCTTTAGAGAAGCAGTACAATCTTGGGATTTGGCCTTGGTTCTACAAGCCCTAACAGCTCCTCCTTTGAACCTGCGTCTAAAGTACCTCTCTTGGAAAACTTTGTTTGTGGTTGCAATCATATCGGCCAGACATCTGTCAGAACTTCAAGCCTTATGCATCAAACATCTCTACCTTATTTTCCATAAGGATAGAGTATCACTGAGAACTAATTCTTCCTTTTTACCGAAAGTGGTGTCAGAGCGGTCTAACTACCAGTCTATTGACCTCCCAGTAGTTTTTCCTAATCATTCTAACAAGGGAGAGTATTGCCTGCACTCCTTAGATGTACACAGGCAAATATGATTTTATATACCCGTAAATCAGACCAACTATTTCTGGTCTTTTCTGGACCAGTACTGGGTCATCCTGTCTCTAAAGGTACATTGGCGTCATGGTTGCGAAACTGCATTACCTTCATCTACAACAAGAACAGCATCACCTTGCCTCACAAAGTGAAAGCCCATTCTACAAGGTGTATGGCAACTTCAGCAGCTTTCCATGCTAGGGCTTCCCTCAATGACATTTGCTCAGCTGCAACTTGGGCCAAACCCCATACTTTTATCCTTCATTACAAATTGGATTTGGCCTCCAGAGGAAGAGCTTCTTTTGGTTCCATGGTGCTCAGGAATGTCCCTCCATGAGGGCCGCCCAGGGGTACAGGTAGCTGGGGACTCTGTCGCATCAGTAAGGAATGAACGAAGATTAACATCATCAGATAAAGAAGTTATGTCTTACCATAATGTTCCATCTGTGTTGTTGATCTTCTTTCATTCGTTACTCCCCACCCTCCGTTCCCATCCAGAGGTTCCTGGTTGATCTCATATGCTCTTTTTTCCATTATTGTAGGTCTGTTATGACCAGAGGAAGCCTCTACTTTTGTCTATGAACTTGCAAAGTCAATCTGAGGTAACAGGGAGCAGAGCATTCTGGGTTGGATCTTGGCTCAAGAGTTTTTGGCTGAAGTGAGCTTGGTATGAGTCCGGCTTGGTTCTGGGGATGAAATCGATAACCCATCAGTAATGAATGAATGAAGATCAACAACACAGATGGAACATTATGGTAAGCCATAACTTCTTTTTTCCCTAGCAACAAGCTGTGGCAGAGTCTGGGTGAGTTTTTCCACAATCAAGGTACAGTTAGCGGCCATGCTGGATTTTCATTCAGGAGACAAAACTTCATGTTTAGCTTCTTCCAAATTGTGCAAGGCTTTCCTAAATAGCATTTTCTTACTTAAGCTTCCAGTGAAAGACCCGTCACCTCCTAGGGATGTGTCAGTCGTACTTCAGGGGTTGACACAAAAGCCTATAGAAACCTTTAGCTAAAACTGGTTAAAATTTTTGTTTCGGAAAACAACTTTTGTAGTAGCTATTACAGCAGTGAAGAGAATTTCTGAACTCTAGCTCTAGCATCCAAATCCCCTTGTATTGTTTTTAACAAAGGCAGAGTTACTTTACAAACCAGTCCTTCTTTCCTGCCAAAAGTTGCCTCTTAATCAAATATCAGTCAAACATTTCATCTGCCTGTCTTCCTCCTTAATTTTTCAAATAAAGCAGAGTACATGCTACAGCTTTTAGATGTACGTAGACAACTGTGTTTCTATTTACCCAGGCAAAGGACTTCAGGAAAGTAGACCCGTTATTTGTTTCATTCTTACCAAACAGACTAGGATCACCAGTTTCTAAAGTTACCCTGGCCAAAAGGATTACTGATTGCATTCCCTTTGTTTATACTCATCAAGGTCTCTCCCTATCAAAATCCCCTAAGGCACATTCAACCAGATCCATGGCCACTTCTTCTGCCTTCTGGTCTATAACTTCCATTGATGATATTTGCGCAGCAGCTATCTGGTCTAATGCTCACACCTTTATTGCTCACTACAAGTTGGACTTCACTTCCAGAAAAAGAGCTTCTTTTGGTTCAGCAGTTCTCTGGAATATCCTTCCGTGACGGCCACTCAAGATTCACTTAGCTGGGGAGTCAGTCCCATACGTTGAGGAAGAATGAAAAGGACAACATCAGATATTTAAGTTATGTGCTCATCATAACTATCATCTGTGTTGTCCATTTTTATTCTTCCTCAACTCCTCTCCCTTCTTCCTCCTTCCTATAACCTTCTGGAGTGATCTCATGGACTTTTTGGAACCTCTTAGTACCAGGTTTGAACCCTGGCTTATTGTTAATTTACTTACTGCTTAATTTATCTTATATTTGTGTATGAGGTATTGTAGGCTAGCTGAGGCATTTTGGGTAGAGGGATGAGTTCAAGAGTTGGGTCCTTAAGTCTGAGATATGTGGCGGAGTCGGATTCAAGGTTGGATCCATAACCCATATGTTGAGTAAGAATAAAAATGTTCTACACAGATGTATAGTCATGGTGAGTAAAGAACTTTAATGTGTACTTATCTAATGAAATCCTTGATTTAAAATCTTATATCTGGAAATAACTTTATTTTATACAAAGCTTAACCCCCATATAATATATATTTATATCCGATAAGGACTTATTGCTTCAAGTATTTTGTGCTGGACATACCCAGAATGCAATGTTGATGGATGGGTGTAGAAGAAAAGCTGACATAGAAGCAAAATATAGTTTAAGAAGCAAATGATCCTCTCTTGGAATGTAACTGCTACAGTAGATGGAAATGTTTCTATTTGATTCATAGAAAATATTTAGAGTAAGTTTTATATAAATAAAATTACTTTATGTAATTATTACATATTTGAACCATGGATTTTGACTGGGTAATTAAATAACTGTGATAATCAGGTTGATTTGAAAAACAAATATAGTTTGATTGTATATTTTTCATTCCTCTGAAGGTAGTTAGCCAAGGTAACAAGGATGTTAAAATTAAAACAAAAAATGTGTTGTGCATCATTCTGTTGTTTTCATGTTTGGTTACAGTGTATTTTTTATCTTGCATCCCTTGCTTTCAGTGTATTCTTTTTATTGGTCAACCCAAAACCCAAAGGAAAAAAATGCTGTCAGGCATCAAGTGGTCTTGCCCCCAGCCTTCCCATAAATTAATCCATGAAGCAGATTTCCGAAGTCATGGCAGTGCTGCTCTGACCTCAGAAGTCATGGCAGTGCTGCTCTGACCTCAGAAGTCATGGCAGTGCTGCTCTGACCTCAGAAGTCATGGCAGTGCTGCTCTGACCTCAGAAGTCATGGCAGTGCTGCTCTGACCTCAGAAGTCATGGCAGTGCTGCTCTGACCTCAGAAGTCATGGCAGTGCTGCTCTGACCTCAGAAGTCATGGCAGTGCTGCTCTGCCCTCAGAAGTAATGGCAGTGCTGCTCTGACCTCAGAAGTCATGGCAGTGCTGCTCTGACCTCAGAAGTCATGGCAGTGCTGCTCTGACTTTTCAGAAGTTATGGCAGTGCTGCTCTGACTACCACTTAGTACTACCTGTAGGAGGCTAGCTCTACAGTTAGGCCACAGCTTGGAGAACCTTCACCATGAAATGGTGGATTCTAAATGTAGCTTGAATTGGCCATCTTTTGCAGTTTTTAAAATGACACATATCAAGAATGCTGCTTCTAAACTAATCTTCAAAAAGCTCCTGTATCAGGTATAAAGCCTGCTCCTAAGTGAAGCCAAAGATCTTGTTCCTTCTCTGGAAAGAGGAGTGGAATTGTTTTTACATCTTCAGCATTCTGAGTTGTTTTGGAGGGTTTCTTCCCATTTTCCATCTCAGCAGCTTCAGTGGTCACCCCCATTACATAAAGGATGATGACACCTCTGGTTATCATGCCTTAACTTTTACAAGATGCCTGAATGGTGTTGCCAAATACTTTGGACACATTTTGACATTTCATTTTTTGCAGACTTCGGTAAAGATTCCTTTGATTCTGTTTGGGTCAGCATCACTTTCAGTACAGGGTGCTTGTCTGTGAGTTGTCATCTCCACCCTGTAAGTCTACAGGAGTTCTCATGATGATAGCAGATGCCTTGCTGGGGTATGGTCTGCTAGTTCTGTCATACTGGAATGACTTGTCTTCTGGTGCCTGATATTGGCTCTTTATTGACTCATGTCGTGCTTATACAATGTAAAGGGAGGGATCACCTTAAAGTAGGAGAAGCCCTCCTTAGCTCCCACTAAGGCAGCTGTGTTTTATGAGACAGCACAGAATACTCTGCACTGTCAAGCACTAATCTTTGACCAGACATAGGAGGTCATAGAGTTGGCATTCAAAATGAATATGTAAAAGTGGGCTAAGGCATGAACACTTCCTGGATGTCACTGTAGCAGTCATCTTCACCATCCTTCCTGCATGCGAATATTCCAATGTTTGATGATATGTCAGACACAGCATGCCCTCATAGATGGTGTTAGTCCATTGTCACTGAATGCTGAAGTGGTAGTTTATTTTTAGTTAGTTGACATTTGACATGTGTTGACCAGGAAAGTCAGACTGAGCTAAGTCCTTTTTCAGCAGAGGCCTGGGAGAAAAGCTCCACAAAAGAACAAAACAGTGTTACATACATAGCATGAATGAGAACATTATAGAATGAATACAGTTTGCTATTCAAAAAGGTTATATAAGTATATCCAATATAATTAAATGCACACAATCAGAGAAAGTAAAATACATTAGAATTAAATGCACACAGTCTAAAAAGTGTAAACATTTGAGTTCAGATGCAAAATAAGGTTAAGTTAAACATGTAGGTATATACATTTCTCAAAGGCAGGTTGGACAGAATTCAGTATAAACGGGATAAGCAACAAACTAGTAGAAAATATACAAGGTTACAAGGTTAATATTATTTGATATAATATATGATGTTAACAATTGTTTTATTTTTTTCATTGTTACATGTAATTTCTGTGGCTTGATTTGGTTGTCCAATTTAATATGATAAGGGAGTTATACCATTATGGACAGCACTGCAGTATTGTAGTACATCTACTGTCAAATATTTGTTTATAACCGTTGGTGTGAGTTTAGTTGCTTTTTATATATATACACACATATATTCTCATACAAACTTGAAAAGAAGTAGCATCTATGCTGGTTTTGTCTATTTATGATGGGACTTGTAGTGAAGTAATTGATATGTTAAACGTTTTCATTTTAGGTTAACATTTTAATTTTTTAACATGAACATAATATAATATGATTTAATATGTCTAAATGTTTAGATTAATTTAATGAGTTATAATTATATTAACCTTTTTTACTAGTTTATATCTTATGTTTGAAGAGAGAGGGGGGATTTCTGTTGACTGAAAGTAGTCTCTGCTTGAGATTTGAATCCAATTAGGCAGTATGATGAATAGGTTGGTGGGATGTTTTTCAAATGTTACAGCGATGTATGTTATACCAGCTGACTGCCGACCATGTGATTTTTGTATGCTATATAAACTTGTAAGGTAATTTGTTTGTATTTATCTGAAGAAGTTGCCGTAAATACGACAACTAAAAGCGCTTCATTAAACAGCTCTAGCCTTGGTTTCGGGTCTCGCTTCAGTTGTTGGATACTTTGTTTTTTAGAATTCAGTATAATGCTGGTTAGTTGTAGAGGTTAAGGAGTAGTTGTAAACATAGCAGGTTTAAGATAGGGAGAGTGTAAGGGAGGCTATAGTAGAGAGTTTGTGAGAACTTGTACCAGAGGACAGTAAGGATAGGAGTGAGTTATGCTAATTAGGGAGGGTGGTTTAGACCAAGCTTTTTATGGTGTTTTACAGTTTGTTCTACTGAATATCAGTTTGGGTTTCCTTTCCTGCAGTCAATAAATCCTGATGACCAATGCCTTGTTGGAGTGTTATGGACCCACATTGATTCCTTCCAAATGCAGGGTGTTTGGGATCCCTTGCTGGGTAGCCACACATTTACGTATGGTTTAAAGGGACTCACAAGCCTCAAAAAAGCAGGCTGATCTCTTTTCTTGTGGGTTGAACGTAGAAGTAAAACATAGTACTACACTGATGCGTGTTCACATTTGTGGTACCTTTTGTAAAGGAGGAACTGTTCAGGTTTTGTCATAATCTTATTAAGAAAAGGACTAATGTAGAATGATGTTTTGCAACTGCCCTTATCCTATTTTTCACCTTAACAGATTCTCTGTAGTAGTCCATATCTAATATGCAAGTTATGGTGTTTCTTTCACCTAATTCAGGGTCTGTTTTGAATCTCCTCTATTTTGTTATTGCAGCTGTCTCCAAGCTAGTTCTCCCCCTCCTTTGGGCTACTGTGAAAACACCTACACCTTGAGGCTGTCTTATAATGTGTATACTTTTAAGAGTTATAACTGCCCACTATTAGATTTGATGAAGTCTTCAGATGAAATCTCTTATCTAATCGTATCTTATCTAAGATAAAGCAAATTATATGAGAAGAATAGGAAGCCTCAGACTCATCTTGTTATTGTTTTTATATGGGACCAAGTAATGATAGATTATTTTCCTAGCTGTTCTCGTTTGCTTGCATTTAGTCTGCTGAGATCTGTATTTACAGGCAGTGCACCCAAGTATCAAAAATTTATTATTTCCCAACTTTTAGGTCATAAAGAGACTGTGATCAGGTTAATGCCAACTTAGAGATGCATCCTTTTGTTGCTCTATAAGGACAGACACTTAGAAAAGTCATTTCTTAAGAACTGATGCTGAAGAGCAGTGTAGAACAGAGGCCAGTAAATGACTGAATAAGGTCATGTTTGAAACATAAGGGTTAGTATGATGTGGCAGAATGATGCAGCATTTAGCACTGGTGTCTCACAGAGCTCAAGTATCCAGTTTGATACTTGGATGGGGTGTCTTCTGTGTGAATTTTGCAGAGTGCCTTCTTTGTGAAATTTCCATGTCCTCTTCAGGTGATACATTCTCAAAAACATATTGATAGGTGACTTGACAATTGTCTAAATTGACTGTAGGTGTGTGTGTGTGTGTGTGTGTGTGTGTGTGTGTGTGTGTGTGTGTGTCTGTGTCCACTGATGGAGTGGGATCCTGTTCATGACTGATTCTCTGCCTTATGGCCATTGCGTTCTTTGCATAGGTTCCTACTATACCATGAGCCTGAAAAGCATAAATTTGTATTACAAAGTGAATGATTGAAAGATTGTATACAGTAGATTAGTTAATGAGGTAGACTTGTAATTAAACTAATGCTTGTTTTAACTGAAGGCAGGTTATTTATGTACTTTGAGTATAAAAGAACTTTGCAGTGGATTTGTAGCAGTCCCAAAGAACCCAAGGAAAATGAAAGCTTAGCATCAGAGACTTGTTTTCTCTTAGCAGTTGTATTTAACAATCTTAGTTTTCTATTTTACTGATGGCTTTATATGTGTCTTATACAGACACACACACACACACACACACACACACACACACACACACACACACACACACACACACACACGTTTGTCTGTTTATTTTAGGGAGTTTGGAACAATAATGTACACAGATAAAATACATGAATTCTCTGAAATAGAAGAAATCCTTACCCACTCAACTCCATGGGCAATGTAGAATGCCGTATGTTAGCGTCTCTTGCTTTCTATTGTAGTTATGGTTTACACTGTAGATGGCACAACTCAGTACTGCTTGTTCTGTGTCTCTTGTGCTTCTTGGCCAGTATATTTATCATTTGCTATTGTTTTTGTATATTTCTGTTCCCAGATGTGATTCACATATCATACCATGTGATTGTTCTCTCATTTGAGTGGAAACTGCTATTTTATCAGCTTTAAACATTAATCCCTGGACAGAAGATTATTTCTTCCTTGAAAGAAAAATAAGACTGTAGTTATTCCTTTACTAATACCCACCACCCCCAGCAAGCCTTTCATTGTACTATCTTCCAGTAACTGTATTTCAGATTTCTAAATGAGTGAATTGCCAAAATAATTTCTAATCCTTCTCTTGACAGTTCTTTACTGTGGTCTGGTAAATTTGCTGTACGCATTTTATCTGTTCAATATAGTTTTTTGCATAGTCTGTATTTCACTTTCAGATTGTACTTCTTTGGTAGAGTAGCAACCTGTGTATTCTAAGAGGTGTCTTGTGCAGACTTTGTGAATATGCTTTGGAAGGGTATATATTTTGTTTCCATCTGAAAGTCTTCACAGTGGACATATTCTCACATCCTTGCACTACTGCAAGAATCTTTTTTCTGTTTGTGCTTATTTTTTTTGCCCATTCATAAATGCTGCTGATACATAGGCAACTGGTCTTTTCTTTTGTAAGATCATAGCTTCTAAGCTGCCTGGATAGAATCTCCCTGCAGTATAATTAGTTATACACATCATGTTATTTTAGCATTGAAACTTTGTTGCTAATTTCCTGAGCATTTTAAAAAAAAATCATGAATATAGCCCTATTCATATCGTACATTTTTCTATATTAGGTTTCTTAGAGGTATAGTTATGTCAGACGTAGTATGTACAGACATTGCAAGATACAGTACCATTCCTAAAAACCTCTGTAATATCTACCTCTTTGATGGTTTTTGGTTTCTGCACAGCAACTTTGACTTTTACTGCATTGTTTTTCAAAACATTGTGTTTTCATGCTTGGCATTGCTTTTTTGTTACATGTATTCTTATTCAGCATGAGATTTTTGCTGTTTTCTTCCATTTAACAATTGTATCATTCCCTTCATCACAGTGTTCGCATGTGTCATCTATAACAACCTCAACATTAACAGATTATTTTTATGTTTACAGCATTTTCCTAGCTTTCAATTATTGTTCCATTAGGTCTTTGAAATACTTCTGCTACTGATGAAATACCAAGACGAAGTCTAAGAAATCTAGATTTTCTGAAAACAATTTAGGACTTGCTTCTTTTGTCTTTATTTACTTTGATACCTAACTAGCCACTCCTCTAAGCCTCTCTCTCACACCAGCCACATTTCTATATAGCCACTCCTCTCCTCACTGTCTTCAATCCACATCACCTCACTTATACAATACCCAAACTGTACTTTCTCATCAGGATAATCCCCCCTACCCAATCCCTCCATTCTAACCACAACCTACATAAAGTATAACCCCACCTAAATCCCTACTCACTCCTGTAAAGATACCTACTAAAACTTCACAACATTAACAGCAACACTTTGAGCAAAATGTGGCCCCTAACCTTTACATTAATAATAAGCCTCAACATCACCTCACACTTAACGTTCTATCACTACACTAGCAAGTCAAAATTTCAGACTAAATGCCCTACTTGCCCTACCCATTCACAAGACAAACCAGCCTTCGCAGTAATATCTCCTTCTGTCTACATCTCAAATCTTGATCTTGCCACATTCAAAGTAACCCCACACCAACTAAACAACCACATTTCCTCAAACATATGACACATCTATAATCAAATGCCTAAAAGCTATAATCCAGATAGCACCCCAAATCATACTTAGTGGAGACATGCACCCAAACTCTGGACCTACAAACAATAACACCCCCCCCCCCGCTACCAGACAAATAACATTCTAACCTCCCCCAAGAAATCAACAGATCTCCTTATCCTCAACATAAACATAAGGAGCATACTGAATAAAATCCCAGAGCTACATGCAACCCTGGCCCACTACTCCCCCAACATAGTCCTCCTCACAGAGACCTGGCTAAAACCACTAAACAATAATAATGACTTTGTTCCACCTGGTTACAATGTTCTTAGACAAGACAGGATTTCCAAAAGAGGCAGAGGCATTGCTCTCCTATTCAGAAACAACCTGACCATTGAATTGTTAGCCAACAAACAGCCCAAGTTTCATTAATGCAGATACTATGTTCACTAGGTTGCAAATCAACTCAAAAAATGCTTACATATAATTGGTACCTGTATACCCCCGGCAATAGCATTAACACAGTAGAATCCATTCTAGACTGGAGATCCCAAAAATTTCCCCAAGAAACAATCATACTAGGTGATGTTAATGTCAGATGGTCCCATGTAACTCGCCCACCCCAGTAACCTAATCTACACGGTTTTACTCAACTAATCAAAACCACAACATGGGTAGATAAAGCATCAAAAAAGGAGTCCATCCTAGACTGGATTCTTACTAATAGACCATCTCAATCCTACCTCTCAGGCTCCCTCCCAGACACCCTCAGTGGCCTCCTTCCCACCTTTATAATTAAACACCAAGTGAATCCATTAAAATCCTCACCCTCCAACATATCCAGTATACAAAGAATTTCAAAACCCATGACTTCATATTTGCACTTAATCAATGCAACTAGAGACCAGTCTCATCTCTCCCTCTGGAAAGTGCTGTAGACTACTTCAATAACACTTTTCTAAACATTCTAAATCATCTTGCCCCTATCTGAACAGTTAAATACAGCTATGCCCCCTGGTTGACCAGAGATACCCATCTACTACTAAAACAAAGAGATAAACCATGGGACTTGTGGCATCAATAAAACTCAAACTAATAGACAGGCATAACAGGAACTAAGGAACAAAGCCAAAAACCAAAATAGGATAAACAGAAGGAACCCTCTATAGCCATTCATACCAAACACAAAAATAACCCGCAAAAATTTTGGGCTGCCATTAATCAACTCCTACAACCAGGACAGACCAGTACTGCACCCCAAACCTTGACACCACCACTAGTAGTATTGTTACCCAATTCAACGAACACTTGCCCAATTCCATCCCTAACCTCCTCAGCGGAAGTTCTCCCACGTTACATCCAAACCGGTCTTCCATACCAGCAGACCAAAACCTCTTCTCCTTATAGCTTGTCCCAACTAGCACATATATAAATACCTAAATAGGCTTAAACCCACAACCCTGGCTGCTGACAAATTACCTGCAGAATATGTAAAGATTGCAGCCAAAGCCATCTCTTACCCAGTCTCCATGCTCATTAACTGCTCTTTTTCACAACAACATGTTCCCTCTATGTGGAAAATTTCACATATAATACCACTCCACAAAGGAGGTAACTCTGTGGAACTATCTAATTATTGTCCAGTTGCCATTCTATCCCCCTTATTTAAAATCCTCGAAAAATGTATACATTCCCAAATAATCTCCTCACTAATAAACTGCTAACCAACACCCAGCATGGATTCCGCCCCAATCACAGTACTACCACAGCCCTTATTAGCCTTACCAACACAGTACACCAACTTCAAAACAATGGTAACCTAGTATCCACTGCATTCCTAAATCTCTCCAAGGCCTTTGATACTGTCTCCCATCCCAAACTCCTTTCTGCTCTCTCCAATCTTAATCCCAGCCAGTCCGCACTAGTGTGGTTTCAAGACTGTCTATCCAACCACCAACAAGCAGTAAAATGGCAAACCTCCTTATCTCCCCTCCTATCTGTCACCCTTGGGGTCCCCCAAGGATCTATTATTGGACCTCTTATTTTCAACATATTTGCTAAACAACTCCACAAAGCTACCCGGCATGCTACTCTAGTCCAGTACACCAATGACTCCACTCTAATCTGCTCCACCCCATCACTCCCTCAACTCCAGAAATTGACACGAGTGCTTTACCACTATTGAAACCGGGTTAGCCAACTCTCAGCTAATACGTAACCCCAGTAAAACGCAGCTAATGATATTCTATCCCACTAGAGCCTTAGACCCCATGCCACCATTCACAATACTCTCAGCCAATAGCACCCCTATTACGCCTATCCAACACACCAAACTTCTAGGAGTTATCATAGATCACAACAGGAAATTTGATATGCACATTACACAGGCAATACACAAAGTCCATAAAATACTCTGAACCTTATATAGATGCAAAAAGTACCTCACCAATGACAGTAGAGCCACCATCACAAGAACCCATCTACTACCCACACTCCTCTATGCCTCCCCATACTCATCCACCTAACAAAACAGACTAACAAAATAAACAGCTGCCACAATAAAATAGCTAGGTTTGCTACTGACTCACCTTTCAAGAAACGTCACTGCATAGCAATCAAGCAACTATCCTGGCTAGAATTACCAACCTGCTCATGTATAACCAGCTTACAATAGTCCACCAACGTCTGTATTATCCCAATAGAGTGCCCGCTCTTCAAGGTCTACTTAATATCTAGTTTAACAAACGCCTATTAAGATACACCAAAACAGCACTAACTGGCATAAGGCAAATGCAACAATAGCTCTGGGGACTCCTTTTTTCCATTTCTGTTGCAAAAGCATAGAATACCATCCCCGTAAATATTAGGACCATTGAAAACAAAAGTAATTTAAAAAAACTCCTCCAGTCCCATTTACATAGTTCTTGGTTATGTAATTGTTCTGACCTTGGGTAGCATCATTTAATTAGATTATTTCATACTTTGACGTCCTATGAAAGCTTGCAACAACTCTTTTCTGTACTCTTAATCAACCAATGTGTGTGTTTACTGTACTAACCACTGATGAATGTAACCAATTGACTGAACAAAATGTCTTTTCAACTGTATTGATTATTGTAGCACACTGTGCTCCTTATAGTATATTTACTTTTTGTTCTTTTCTTAGCCTTGAAACTGAACTTTATTAACATCTGACTGTGTAGTGTACTTTTACTGTATTTGCTGTACTAATCTTTGTGGAGCTTTTTTCCCCGGGCCGCCACTGAAAATGGGATCCATGCCCAGTCGGACTTTCCTGGTAAACAAATGTAAAATAAAATATTATAACTAAATTAATTGATACCCTTGTGTATTTCTAGTACTGAAAATAATTTACTACTTGGCATGACTGAGACATCTTCAACTGGAAGCAGTGCGTATTGTTCTCTCTTAATTATGTTACATTACTGAGACTACATCTTCATCTGTTAGGAATGGGTATTGCTCTCTTTTAATCACTTTATTCACATCTTGTGGATCAAGACATATGCACTTTTTACCTTTCTTCACAGTATTTATTATGCATACCATTTTCCCATTCTTTTGTCTCTGATAGCTTCTTAATGTTTAAGTTTGGCATTCATTTTAATTTCCATTTTCATTTAGACCCAAGGTGTGCTGCTCTTTTCCTGGGAGCAGGTGTCACTGACATAGCATCAGGTTTTATCTGTTTGTGATATTCTTCTGATGAGTATCCAGTGCCTGTACATGTCAGTGTAATCATGCAAGGTATTTTTGGCATGACGGAGCACATACAGTATTCCAGATGCGTCTTTGTTGTATAATTTTGTACACGCATGCTTGTTTTATCTGCTACACTGCAGTATACATATTAAAGTTCTTGATGTATATTATTTATCTGGCTAACAAAACATACATGCATAGATATTTATATATGCAGAAATAAACTATATATATATATATATATATATATCTATATATATATATATATATATATATATATATATATATACACACACACACACACAGACACACACATCAAGTGCCTGTGTGTGTGTATATAGATGTGTCTATATATATATATATATATATATATATATATATATATATATATATATGTATATATATATATATATATGTGTGTGTGTGTGTGTAAATATATATATTTGTATATAAGTGTGTGTGTGTGTGTATGTATGTATATATATATATATATATATATATATATATATATATATATATATATCTCTATAGGTCCACTTCTGAATCTTGAAAAACTGAAATACCAAATTTCAGTATCTTGAGACCAGAAGACCTAAAGTTCACAAACACAAAAAACCAAAACACTGACGTTCAGAAAAATATTGAAAACAACAAAACAAAAAATACCCAACCCTCCAAAAACACAAAAACAAAAAAAACCCACATAAGTATTAAATATTTAAACGGGGGGGGGACAAGCCCCCTGAACCTCCCATGTGGTGGGCTGCACCCCCACAACTTAAATATACCAGCTCTGAGGTCACACTAACACAAAAACAGCAACACACCTACATGTACGTGCCCTATATTCCCATTGGACACGCACTCCCATGAGAAACACGCATGCTACACATGTAAAGCAATCACCACTCTCAGCACCTATACACACACACACACACGCACACACGCACCCTCACCTACCTACCCTAACCTACTCCTACAACTTCCAAAAACATAAAAAAAAAAAAAAAAACTATTTCCTACCCAAAATCCTGAAATACTACAAACTTACCTGGATCTCTGAAGATAACTGCACATCAGTTGGCATCCTCAGCTCCCAGAAATCATTACTCCTTAAAGTGACAGCACACTAAAAAAAAAAAACTGCAGAATACCTACTGCACATTCGGCAACCTTAGATTCGACAATGTCTGGTTTCGAACAACTGCAGTTTCAGCGGTGTGGTCTTGAGATACTGAAATTCGGTGTTTCAGTAATTTGAGATTCAGAAGTGGACCCATATTATATATGTATATACACATGCGTTTTACATATATATATATATATATATATATATATATATATATATATATATATATATATATATATACACACACACACACACACACACACAATCTTTGTTTCATACTATGAAGATGTTTGCCATTCTTAGTTTCTTAGAATCCAAATGGCCCACTAGTGGCTTGGCCTAAGTGCTACAGATTAAAAAGATTAAAATAAGACTTTGTACTTCTTAGTTTTATACTCACATCAGCAGTTTCTGACACAGTCTTGGCATAATTAACTTTGTCTATATAGCTCCCTTTTCATTACCTTCTGGCACCAATGCTTTCAGAAGTATCCTTAGAAAAAATATTATACTGTATATCTCTGTATATTTTAAATTCAACATTGCTGAAATGAATTCCTGGTTTTCTTGCTGGTGTCTGAATTCTTCAAATGCCTCAGAAGCATTTTACATTTCACAATACAAACTGCATTTGGTTGACTAAAATCCATAAACGGCTCATATTTCTTGAACAGCATATAACTCAGTTTTGAACATGTTTTTACTTTTATGCATCTTAAGAAAATGTTCTTTCCTTCTGTGGATTCTGGTAGATTTTTTAAATGCAGGTAGTCTTTGTCTCATGCTTATAGACACATTTACTGAAAAAACATGAAATAAAACTGCACAAGCACTTGTCTGAACTGCATTTTGAATTCTTCAAGGGAATCTTTTTCTTATCCATTGCTGTTGCACTAGTGTTATTACTTTCTGTAAGCAAAGACCTTCCCTTCCTCATTCTAATGTAAAACTACCTGCACTCTCCATGTCAAGGAATGCTACCCCACACTGTATAGGCGTGTGCATGTGTATGATTGTGATACTGTAACACAAGGCTGAATTGCTCAAGTATATATTTGCACGTGTATAAAGAGAAAATGAACAAAAATGTGCATTAATAACATATAGCTGTTAAATAATTCTGCTGTAAGACTACACCATTGAAATTAGAGGCACATGGAACCATAAAATCCTTTCCCTAAGACCCTATATTGAAATCATAATTTACCCTTTTGAGTAGTGCTTTATTACTTGTTGTTAAGCACAGTTCTTTGTCAGTAATGAAAACACTGATATGATTCCAGTGGTTTTCTGTCCCTCTTTTAGAACACCTAACCTATAATATACATGAACTGTACTTTGGGCTTCCTTAATGCTGTCAGTCCTGTATAAGCAAAGTTTGTGCTGTGTAATTTGAACATATTATCAGTGTGGATAATGTAATTGTACATTGTAACTGCAGCTGCACAACAGCATTTGTAATTTGTTAGCATGGTTAAAGCTGGGATTTGTAAAGGTTGCCGTGAGTGTACACTTAGTGTAGCCTTTCTAAGTGAATAGACAACACAAGCAATGTGGTACGCATGGTCTTGAATACAGAATGTGTGCACTAAGTATACACTTAGTCTTAACTTTTATAATATATGAATACAGGGTTTGAATGCTACTGGGGCAGTGAGGCAGAGGTAATCCTCATAAAGCAGCTGAATGTATGCCACAGTGGTAATTCTGTTTTTCTCAATTTTTTTGTATTGTAATATAGAGAATAGATAATGGACATACATTTTTGTGTGTGCCATTTGTGCATGTGTGTAATTGTGTATAGGGTGTGTGTGTGCAAACTTGTGTACATAAACACACACACATGTGTACATGCATCTGAAGAGATAAAAACAATTCAGTTATTTGTCATGTACATCACAATTAAGGTTTACCAAATGAGAGGGGCTAACTACAGCATTACTATTTTGAATTGTTTAAACTTAACAGGCTGAATGAATGCCTGGTTATGGTATTAAATGGTATGTATTTGAAATCTGTCCGGTTAATATAATTTGGAGTGTTTCTCTTCCAATTCCTGCCCTCAATCTAGCTAACATTTCTGCAATACAGTGTATAGTTTTGGTATTGTTTTTATCTTGTATGTGTAGCCTCGGATTAATATGCTTAAGCTAATCTAAAGTGTACATTTTGAATAAGAGTATCATCACACTTTGTGAAAAGCTGTAACTGTATCTTTGTGTCCTCTCTCCATTTTTTGCAGCAAAAAAAAAAAAAAACCACTATACCTGGGATTCATTATCACCTACACTATATGTATACTGTTCTGAGTGAGCAGACAGCACAAGCATAGCTCACATCTTCTTCCTCCTATTTAGTTTTTCTAGTGATTTTCTTGCACTACAAAGTGGACACTGCATGTACGTTTAGTATAATCGTTCTGAGTGACTAGAAAGCACAAAAATATGGTAGGGATATTCTTGAATACAGATCCTGTACATTAGTGTAGGCATTAATGAATCTGGTGTAACCCCATTAGACAGCCATCCAGGATTCTGAATGGAATGTTTGCCACCCAGGACCTGTTTGTCCTGAGTGTGCACAGCCTACATACCTTTGGGGAAGCAGATATGTTTTATCAGATATAGACTTCTGGAGATGTCTCCATATGCATCTTGGAATTCAGTCTTGTGGGGATTGAGGTGTGCATTTAAAGGCTTCAGGTTTACAGTGTAGCACAGACAGTATAGCATTAGCAACCTAGTGTTGCCCAGGTAGGTAGTACCTCTCTGTTCCACTGCTATATGCAAAAGATAAGAAACCCTTTTGGTTTTATTTCCTCACTTTGCCTTTTTCCATCAGTGCTTATGTTGCGTGTTGTGCTAATTTGTTTGTTTTTTCAGAATGGAAAATTATATGTAATTTGAGATTTATTTTTCTTACAGTATAAGAGTTGTACTTTTTATTTTTCATATACTGTTTATTTCTAAACTAATTCTTAAGTTCTGTGGGATTTTTAAACCTTGTAATGGCTATTGGTGAATGTTTAACTGAGTTTATTTACTAAGGCCATTTTAATGCAGTTACTCTCATTGCCTCTAGCTTCCTGAACTGTGAGTTAATTGTGGTTGTTATTTCCATTGACTAAAAGTTTCTTTTGAAGGTTTTGATAGGAAACCTTACTGCTTTTGCAGTTTTTCTTTTCTTTGGCGCTATGATCATTTGAAATGATTTTTTTTCATTTAAATCACAAATCTGATGTTGTTAATTTTCATTCCATCCTTGACTCATGGGTTCAAATCCAAGCCGTTAGGTCCAACTCAAATGCTTGTAAAAGCTTGTGGGAATCCAAAACTCTTGAGCTTCTCCCTTACCCATAATGCATCCTCCCCATTACCTCAGATCTTCTTTGCCACTTTTAAGTGAAAGATGTGATTATTTCACTCTCGAACTTTCAACATAGGTAAATGAAATTTGTTGTACCTTTTTGCTTTCTAAAATCTGTTTAATCATCTTCTGTCATTTCTACCCTTGTGCTCGTGTATTCTAGATACTACTGTTAGTATCTCTCTCAGTTTTTCTTTCTCCCTTACCCTCTATGTTTTAACATAGCGTAACTACCTTTGTAGGTAGTCCTTTCCCCCTTTCTTACATTCTAAAAAAAAAAAAATATATATATCTAATTTTAATTTTTTTTCTACCTTGGTTGTGCTTAAACTTTCTGTAGCTTTTTACAGTCCTTCTTGTTCTCTTGTTATTTTTCCTGTCATGGCTGAAAAGGAAAAGACTCCAGCAGGGTTTAAGAAGTGTGGGAAATGCAACCAAAAGATTCCTTTTTCTGACACCCACACTCTTTCTATCTATTGTCTAGGCCTCCTTCACTTACAAGAAAGTTGTGTGATCTGCCATGACTTTAACCTTCATGCTTTGGTAGAGCACAAAAATAAATTAATCTTAGTAGGACTTCTACCATCATCCTTTGGTGATGCTGTTTCTGGAGAATTGTCTAAAAAGTTATCTAAATCTTCTCCTAGCTCTTCTTCAGTTTCATCGAGGACCTCAGAGAATGTTTCTAAAAGGCCTTCTTCAGATCCGTCCAAGTAGAAAATTAAGTTGTCGGATCCGACCCCCTTGGATCAGACTAAAGAAAAGAGTACTTCTTTGGATCAGATGGCTTCTTCGGATCCAAGGTCTCCGGAAACACAGGAGTCATCGGTTCTGAAGTTCTGTGATCCTCCCACCTATTTGGACCCTCTACCTAGGACAAGGTAAAGCCTAACTCCATTGAGCCCATATCAAAGAAGCCTGACAAAATTATGTCTCCTCCGGAAGACAGTTCTGGTCAAAGTGGCTCCCCTTTGGTGCCATGGTCATAGCAGCGGCCACCAGGAAGGGACTACTCAATGAAAGTTCCTCTGTTCATCCCCCTGACAAGGAAGTCACAGGCCATGGACAGATTTAGGAAGCATGTCTCTGCTTCAGAGAACTTCACCTTGAGGTCCCTGAACTACCTGGAACATTTCACCAGATTGCAAAGGGATCTAATAAAAGAACTCTTGGATAGCTTTGCAGGAACTGTGTCTGAGAATTGCAGGATTCAGTCACCTCGCAGCTGACAGCTCTTCAATAGATGTCAAACTCATCCTTGAGGTTGATTTCCAGTGTGGCAGAAGGAACCTCAAGGGCAGTGGGTTCAGGTGTAGCCATCAGGAGACACACCTGGAATACACTTGTGCGACTTTGCAGAGCCTTTTAAGTCTATGTTCGTCAGTGCTTCATTTGATGGCAGCTCTCTTTTTGACCCCAAAGTAAAGGATACGTTGTTCAGGTGTGAGAAGGATGGAAAGACCCTTTCTGCCATGGGCATGCATTTTTCCACCCCCCACCCCCTCAAAGATCCTTTTCTAGGAATCACCAGAGATGTGGAAAAATGTAATTCAGGAAATCACAAGGATCTTTCCAAGAGACACGTGAAGTGTCTTCTCCCAGAGACAGAGGGAGAAACTCAAATGGTAGTTGCCCTCACAGCAGAGGAGGGCCCACAACATCAAGGGTCCAAAGATTCACTCTTTGGCAAACCAACAGAGGCTCGATTGTCTCCCTCTGGATGCAGTCAAGGGTTATTTGTCCTTACACCAGACAGCCTAGCTAGAGATAACAAAAGATACTTGGGTGCAGAGGATTGTATCCAGGGGTTATACAATTCAATTTCCCTTCCTCCTCCAACCTGCAAGAAAATCCCCAATGTACCACTCAATCAAAGGGATCAAGCAACTATACCAATACAAAAGCTGCTAGATAAGAGTCATCCATGTGGTCCCCCCCAGACCACAGAGGATCTGGAACTTACTCAAGATTCTTTTTAGTGCCAAGGAAAACAGGGGACTGGAGACCAGTTCTGGATCTCAGCAATCTAAACAGATTTGTTTGAAACACAAAGTTTCAGATGATCATGGTTCAGTCCATTCTTCTCTTTCTGTGAAACGATGACTGGCTGAGCTCAGTAGACCTCCAAGATGCATATTCTCATATAAAAATAAACAGACAATCCAGAAGATTATTACACTTCCTCCTGGGAGCCAGTCATAATCAGTTCTGAGGACTGCCCTTTGGCCTCACCACAGCCCCCCCCAGGGTGTTCAAATGTACGGCAGTGGTATTGGCTCACTTGAGACTGCAGGGATTCCGTGTGTTTCCATACTTCGATGCCTAGCTCATTACCACTCTGACCAGGCATCAACTCATTATGGCAAAAGAAGAGGTCATCCTTACTTGCTCAGGATTAGGAATAACCATAAATTTCAAGAAGTTAAATTTAAAGGCAACTCAAACTCTAGAATTCATAGGAGCTGTACTAGACACAAGGTCAACGATAGCCTCTCTTCCCCTTTCCAGAGTTACCTTAAGGTCACAAGTCAACAAAATACTTTGCAGTACCGCAATCTCAGATTGCTTAGTATTACAAGCTCTAGGATCAATGGCTGCAGAGATTACCCTTGTTCTGCTAGCCAAGTTTCACATAAGAATTCTCCAATGGATGCTCGCATCTTAGTAGTTGATTTTTCATCTACCCTTGTCAGCCCCAGTATGAATTACAAACTCTTGCAAGAAAAGTCTGATATGGTGGATCCATTCAGATCAGGTATTACAGGGTCATCCATATGCCCCTTCGCAGCCCAAGGCCATAGTGACCATGGATGCTTCCTAGCTGGGGTGGGGGGGCATTACCTGGGAAAGACAGTCCAAGGCATATGGTCCCCTGAAGAGGCCAATTTGCATATCAGTGTTCTGGAGTTAAGAACAGTGCTTTTAACATTGCAAGCCTTTCAGGATGCTCTTTGCAGTTAAAAAGGACAATATGTCAGTGGTTTGGTACATCAGCAAGCAAGGAGGAACCAGGTCATATCCTCTATGTCGAGAAGCACTAAGGTTGTGGCAATGGTTAATATCTTCCAGTCACTTTCTCTTAGCAATGCAATTTCTGGGGAAGTCCAGCATGCTAGCAAACAAGCTGAGAAGGCGCATACTATTACCTCACAAATGGTCCATCAATCGAAAAGTAGCTGAACAAATCTTCCACAAATGGGTCCGGCCATGCTGCAACCTGTTTACATCCCTCCTAAACAACAAATGCAGCAGCTCCTTTGCCCTGCTCCCCCCCCCCCACAGGGGGAGTCAGTGAGGGATGCTCTACTCCACAGTTGCTCCCCCTCCCGGATGACTTTATGCATAGCCCCCAATTCCTCTGATCCCAAAATTCCTTCAGAGAGCTGCAAGGTGGAAGACCAAGTTATCCTCATTGCCCTCTTTTGGCCTCAGTTTGGTTTTCCTTCATGTGGCCTCAGTTCACCAACCCTGGATTCTGGACCCAGTTCCGGACATCCTGTCTCATCCAATGGGCATGACTCATCCGGACCTTCTGAGCCTCAAGCTGACAACTTGGTTTCTCCAATTCCAGTAATAGCCAGACAGTCAGTGATATCTGCCCATGTGTGTCATATTATGTTATCTTCCCTTAAGCCATCCACTAGAAAACTATACATCAGTAAGTGGAAAAGATTTCTGAACTGGTCTACTCAAAAGCACATAGATCCTTTTTTAACACAAATGTGCTTGCCACAACTTTTGAAACGAGTGGCTAGTTCTTCAACAGTGGGAGTCCAATTTGCAGTAATTTCTAATTTCCACCATAGATTTGATGGCCACTCACTAGTTTCTCATAAACTATATAAAGCTTGTTTTGCGTGGCACAATTTTTCTTAAACCTCCCTTTAAAGATCCCATGCCACCATGGGATCTCAGTTTGGAACTGCAGTCCTTGATTCTACCACTCTTTGAGTCTATCCATGATTGTGACCTGAAATCTTTGTCTTGGAAGGCAATATTTTAAGTGCTATCAACTCTGCAAGATGAATTTTGGAAACCTATTTATTTATTTATTTATTTTCCATTTGTTTGCCAGGAATGTCCAACTGGACCAGAGGTCCATTTTCAGCCGAGGCCTGGGGAGAAAAGCTTCTTTATAAAAAAAAAAATTATATGCAAATTCATGCAGTACAATACCAGAAGCGCATAGCAATTTTACAATACAATACCAGAAACATGTAACAATTTTACAGTATAATGCAAAAAAAAACACATTACTGGATAATACAAGAAATACAGGCAATAAATAAGCTAAACAACTGACAAAATAAAAAGATGTCTAACAAAACATACAATATAGAGTAATAATATTCTGAGTAGAAAAAAATTGCTAATTAGCAATCTGACAAATAAAAGTATATTGTACCATCATAGGGAAATGGTAGATTTTTAGCTGAAATGTAATGGTATTGGAGGAAAATATTATCAAAAGCATATATGGGATAGAAGGCAAGAAAAAAATAGATATGTTAGTGGCACATATACTTAAAACAGTGACAGCAAGACAGTGTGGAGGTGAGTTGATAAGGAGGGAAAGAAGTTGCATATAAAAGACTTAAGATAGGTCTAAAGTGATTAAAGTAGTAGTAAATTAGTGGTAGGTAGAGAAGTTGAAATTCAGGCATTGTCAGCGAAACCTTCATATATAATTTTCCATAAGGACAGAGTATCCTTACGAACTAAGGCACCCTTTTTGCCCAAGGTGGTATCACAAGTCAACATCAGTCAATGTATTAATCTTCCAGTATTTTTTCCAAATTATTCCAGCAAAAGAGAATATTAACTATACTTGCTAGATGTTCATAGACAATTACATTTTTATCTTCATAGGGCGGCCGCGGTGGTGCAGTGGTTAGCGTTGCCGCCTCACAGCAAGAGGTTCTCCGGTTTGATCCTCAGCTGGGGTGCCTTCTGTGTGGAGTCTGCATGTCCTCCCTGTGGTCCCGTGGGTTTCCTCCGGGTGCTCCAGTTTCCTCCCACATCCCAAAGACATGCTGTAGGTGGATTGGACACTCTAAATTGGCCCTAGGAGTGAGTGCATGCGTGTGTGTGCCTTCTGTGGAAGGTTGGGCGCCGGGCTGGCAACCCGACAGCATAAAAACTCTACTGCCAATTATGAGCGGAGAGGTGATCCACTGTGGTGACCCCTAACCGGGAAAAAGCCGGAAGAAGAAGGACAAAGCATATCAGAAAAACTGATCAGCTGTTTGTTTCATATGCTGGATTGAAGTTGGGTGCACCTGTTTTTAAAGTCACTTTGGCTAAATGGCTTTCTCACTGTATCTCCTTTATTTGTAACAAGACAGGAATGGCCTTGCCATACAAGATACAGGCTCATTAAACCAGAGCTGTAGCTATCTCTTTAGTCTTCCACTCAAGGACTTCTATGGGTGATGTTTGTTCAGCAGAAACTTGGGCTTCCCCTCACACTGTTATCTTGCATCGTAAGCTCTATTTGGTGTCCAGGGATAAAGCATCTTTTGGCTCGGTGGTGCTCAGAAATATCTTTCCTTGAATCCACCCAGGGTTCTAACTAGCTGGGGATTCTGTCCCATCAGTCGAGAATGGAATGAAAATTGACAACATGAGATTAAAAAGTTATGTACTTACCATAATGTTCCATCTGTGTTGTCGAGTTTCATTCCTCCTCGACTCCCTTCCCACAAACCCCCAACCTTTTTAGGTTTCTTCTAGAATAGTGAAAGGATGTCACAGGTGGGTTGCATCTTTATGCCTTTACCAAATCCATAAGTGTCATTGCCCCTTCCTATCTAAGACTCTTATCTTTTTCTTTTCATCCAAATTGGACAAGTATATGTAAAATTGTAAATGTACGTCTTTCTTAGTACTTGCAAACAAGATCTGAGGTAATGGGGAAGATGCATTATGGGTAAGGGAGAAGATTGAGAGTTTTGGATTGCCACAAGCTTTTACAAGCGGCCGAGTCGGATCTGATGTCTTGGATCTTAACCCATCAGTTGAGGAGGGATGAAAATCGACAACACAGATGGGATGCTATGCTAAGTACATAACTTTTTTGGCACCATTTTGTGTGGAAATCATTTCTGACAGGAATTTTTCATACTTTAATACTTAATTATTTGTATAAAGATAATCTCCCTTCCAGTTTATGAGTATGCAGAGGTGCGACACCCATCTTTTTCAAGTTCTCTGGGTGCCACACCTGGAAATTTAGCTATCAACAAGGCAGTTTGACCATCAGTAATTTCCAGGAAGTGGGTGCTCAACATCGTTGGCAGGAGCTACAGGTAGCATTGGAAAGAACATCTGCCTCCATTCTAGAGGGCTGCCCCTCATCCATTTGACCAGACTTTGTGATTCTCTCCTATTATCCAGCAAATGCTGGACTCAGGGGTCATAGAACTGGTCCCGCCTTCAAAAAAAAAGTGAGGTTTCTACTCCAGAATTTTCCTGGTTCCCAAAAAAAAGAGATGTCATTGAGAATGGTGTTGGACTTTTCCTTTCTGAATACTTTTGTCAGGGTTTCCAAGTTCAAGTTGCTCATCTTGTAGACAGTGGTTCATATTTTGTGAGACCGGTGCTCTATGGTGACCCTGGAACTGAAGGAGGTATATCCTCATATCTCCGTTGCTCATTGCTTCAGGATATATCTGAGATTTGTTGGGTCTGGTTTGCATTATCAGTTTTCTGTATTGTCATTTGGAC
This sequence comes from Protopterus annectens, assembly GCF_019279795.1. Classification (NCBI taxonomy): domain Eukaryota; kingdom Metazoa; phylum Chordata; order Ceratodontiformes; family Protopteridae; genus Protopterus; species Protopterus annectens. The sequence continues at coordinate 51,933,912 of NC_056745.1, forward strand.
TATCCACTGCACCTCACGTGTGTACCAAATACATTGCCCCACTAGTGGCCATCTGTCATACTCTGGGCAGTGAAATTTTTCCTTACTTGGATGACCTGCTGATCTGTGCAGAGTCTGCTTCCAGGTGTTTGGAATTGGTAAAAAAGGTCAAAGCCTTACTTTCCCAGCTAGGGTTCAAGTTGAGCCCCCCCCCCCGCCAAATTCTTGACTGACCTCCTCACAAAGACTGGTCTTTCTGGGGTGTTTAATTGACTTCAACAAACAAAAGCATGGCCTTTCTTCCCAAAGAAAAGATCCTGTCTTACCAGGTGATGTTTCTGGAATTATCCAGGAGGGATGTCACCTTGGCAAGAGAATTCCTAAAAATTCTTGAACTGATGGCATCTATGATTCTCATGATACCACTGACCTGGCTCTCCATAAGACAAATTCAGTGGCATGTCTGAAATTATTGAACCCTGCACCTTCATTCCTGGAATCCAAGTTGCCAGTGCTGCCCTTCATTAGACAAGAGTTATTGTGGTGGAGAGCACATCTGAGTATCAACCCAGGACTTCCCTTCTCCCCACCAGTGCCAACGCAGTTTGTCCAGACAGATTCTTCCTACTTCACTTGGGGTGAGGTGTGAAACATGGTGCGAGTGCAGTCTACTTGTGGGTCCAAGTATGTACAAAACCACATCAGTATCAAGGAAATATTGGTGCTGATTCTCACTTTAAAAGTCCTTCACCACCTGTGGACTCTGTGACAATTTCAGGTACTGCCAGCACAGCTACCTGGAATTTTGTAAGTAATTATATATCATTTGTGAATATCAAAGTAATTTATACAAGATGCTTGTGTTACAAATGTATTATAACTGTATGTCATGTGTATAACAAACAGATTTGTACAGATGTTTGTTTTGAAAAGGTATTTGTAAAGTGCTTCTGTTTGAAATGTACACAGTGTGCCCTACTGGAGATAACAGAATAGTAAATGCAGTGATGTAGCTGTTTAAATGCACATGTTTTAATAGAGGAAACTGAAAGACAGGAGGCTAACCTCAGTCCAGCAAACTTTTAAATACATTTGAAATTAAGTCACTTTATGGGCTTAGGCAATAAAAATGCTATCTCACAGGTTTCAATTGCAGGCAGAGACAGAAAGTCTGTACTAGGACGCTTTCTGTATTGTCTTTGTGGTGAACTAATTACTACTCTGAGAGCGTGGAGGTATGAAATTGTTTTATGACTTCCAACACCTGCCACAGATCTGAGCAAAAGGCCTTGTGTGTTTATTTTTACAGATAGGTGCCACAGATTGTGAGCAAAAACCCTTGTGTGTGTATTTTTACAGGTAGGTGCTAAATCCTGCCAGCTTCCAGCAGTGGGGGTTTGCATGAGAACTAGACGTTAGATGACCAGAAATTATGTCATTCTGCAAGCTATCCCAGAAGGAATATTTTAGATATTATTTTGAGAAGACTATTAGTGAGTTTGAGCATTCTGTATTCTGTCTTGCATCTGACAGCAAGAAGGACCATTCACCACATCATCTGCCCTGCACTGTTAAGTAAGTCGGGAATAGTAATTCTCTTAGATTTAGTAATGGATATAGTGAAGCTTACTTTAGATACTGTTTTTCTTTATTTGTCTGAGTCTGTCATTCAGTGTTGTTGTTCTTTTATTTATTATTAACTATATTTAAACCTTTCATTGTGGCTGTCCTGTGTAGAGATATTTAAGTTTTGAGAGTATTTGCATATTTATTTGGTGACACTGTGTGGGCCAGTCCTAATAACCTTGCTCTTGGTCAGATTACCATTTGTATTAATATTAATTTCACTCAGTATATTGGGTACACTTGTAAGGGCCTTAAGGTAGCTGGCAGGAGTGTCTGGTGGTGGTGGTAACTACTTTATAGTCTGGGCAGAAGGGGCATAGCTGGTAAATCTGTGCCAGCCTTTCACAGGTGTGTGTGTGTGTGTGTGTGTGTGTGTGTGTGTGTGTGTGTGTGTGTGTGTGTGTGTGTGTGTAAATCATATCTCCAAAAATGTGTGTGTCAGCTGTTTGGGTAGGGACACGTAGCACTGATTGGACAGAGAGGGTGCTGGATGTCTTGACTTGAACACTCAGCTTGGATCTCAACTCCATAGCTGTGCCAGTGGGGAATCTTACTTGGGATCTGGAGAAAGAGGAATAACCCAGCCCCAGACTGATTGTGTTCCCCCTGTACTCTTAAGGGAAATTGTGCTTGATTGTGCTTGTTGCAGAGAGCTGCATCTGGAGATACTGTATGTGTGTACCTGTTATCCTCCCAGTTAACATCCCCCACTGGTGCCAGTGGTGAGGAATGAGGCTCCTTCTTTACTGGCCCAGAGGTGGGGCATCACGTATTGGTTGGCAGTGGTGGGATCACCACATCACATGTTGGTGAACAGTGGTGTGGAGAGCCTGTAAGTAGTGGTCACTAAAGAAGGTGTTTGTACTCTCAAGCAATCACATAGTAGACATTCAGAGTTTCATATCACAATAGTTTTATTTATTTTTTGTTAGCTTAGTCAGGGAGAACAGGCAAGGATGTCAGTGTAGGATTATGGCAAACTGACATGGAGACAGTTGGCTGAGATCTGCAAAACCAGAGGACTGGTGCATGCCATCCTGACTAAAGGGGAAATTATTGCAGCCTTAATCACAGCTGCATCACAGACTAGCAACCAGGAAAACAGCCACACTGGCCTTGGGGATGTACAGTTCCACTTTTCCTCAGAGGACTTAAAAATCCATCTGGAATTAAAGAGACTTGAACTGGATGCCAAACAGTTGGAATTAGAATCAGCAGAGCAAATGCGGCATTTGGAGGCTGAAGAAAAAGGGAGACTGAGACATCTGGAAGCTGAGTAAAATGAGGGTCAGAGACAACATGAAAAGGAAATGCTGACTCTTTGCCAGGGTCATAGAGGTAATGGGGAAGGGAGTAACCATACCACAGAAGCAATAAGGGTCAGTAAATTTCTTTCTCAGCACCAAGAAGATGATAATTTTGATAGTTTTATTCATAAACGTACACAAACATAATGTTAATCAAGGGCACTGGGTACAGTTCCTGCCCCTTAATCCATGGTAGAGCTGTAACTGCTATTTCTAAATTGTCTGATATTGATTGTTTAGAATATAACAAGGTAAAAAAATGTTTATTAGAGTGTTTTAAGTTAACACCAGAAGCTTATAGAAAAAGTTTCCTGAGCATAGATGCAAGGCAGATGAAAGTGTGTGTGATTATATTGCTGAGTTATGCACTTATTTTCATAGGTGGTTGAGTGGGTGTCAGGCCACCACTTTTAAAGGGCTGGCAGACCTTTTGGTGAGGGAACAAGCCCTTAGTACTTTGCCTGAGGATATGAGAATCTGGTTGGCAGATAGGGAATGCAATACCAAAAATGAGCTGGTGAAAAAAGGGGATCTCTACTTAGCAAGCAGGGCGTCATTGCACAGGAAAGGGATACCCAGTGCTGCACATGGATATAAGGGAACCCATGGTGGGCAGCCTAAGCCACCCCAACAGAGTCCACCAGCAACAGGGGAAGTCACTTGTTCAGGTACACAGCCAGGAATCAGGGGTTACGTGTTTTAAATGTCAACAGTGGGGCCATGTATCATATAGAGGTCCACAGAGGCAAGGTGGAGAACACAAGATAGGGTAGCCAGCAAGTGGGAATAACAGAATGCCTGTGGTAAGTTGTCTGGAGACAACAAGGGTAGTAAACTACTACAAGAGGTTATATCCTGTCTTAGTAGATGGGAAACGGGCCACTGCTAAGAGAGATACAGCCTCTGACCTAACCATTGTGAAGCCTGCAGTGGTTAAAGAGGAGCACTACTAACTTGGGTGGTCTACTGCAGTCAGAGCTTTAGGAGAGACCCCATTTCAAATACCTTTGGCTAGGGTTTACCTTGACTGGGAGGGTGGAAAAGGAAGCAAGCAAGAAGGTGTGTTTGAGGATATCATTGTAGATGTCTAGATAGCGAATGATTTTGATAATGCAGAACCTTGTGTGCATGCAGTGACATGCAGTCAGGCTTGGAGACAGGCATGTGGGTCTAGTAGCCTGGGGGGGTCCCAGACAGACCACACACTTGAAGCCAGGACTGGTGAGGTGGCTACTTCAGGGAGGGAGACTGAAGATGAGCCACAGCTGCTGGTGTGTACTGATGTTCCCTTAGACAGAGTGACTGCAAGGGCAGAGGTGAGTAGTAGTACCCAGGCTGACAGTGAGGCGCCGCTGTCAGAGGATACAAGACTTCCTGTAGAAGGGGAGCTGGGAAGGTTTACAGAGAGAGAGTGAGGTTGAGACAGGCCCCGCTCTGACCCTACATTATAAGGCTTGAGGGAGGCAGCTAAGGAGGTGCCTGATTCTCAAGGAAAACGGGATTCTGTATACTGCAACAAAGGGTTACTGTATAGAGAATGGACCTCTGAGGGAGGACTGGAGGGTGAGAGAATACAGCAGTTGGTAGTGGCCAGAGCCTACCATCTGGCACTTCTAGTCATAACCCATGACATTCCCTTTGCAGGTCATATGGCCGTAAAGGGTACCAAGAGATGTATTATGCAGAACTTTTATTGACCTGGGATTGCAAGGGATGTAATAGGGTACTGCAGGACCAGTGAGCAGTGCCAAAATGTAGGCAAGGCCGGAGAAAAGTTCAAAGCTCCTTTGGTGCTTTTGTCTGTGATTGAGGAGCCATTTCAAAGGGTAGCTGTGGATATTGTGGGGCCCCTGAGAACCCCATGTTCCACAGGGAAGAAGTATATCCTAGTGGTAGTAGATTATGCTACCAGATACCCTGAGGTGGTGGGTCTGTCCTCCATTGAGGCAGAGAAGGTGGCAAATGCGTTGCTAGAGACTTTCAGCATGGTAGGTTTCCCAAGTGAGATACTGACTGACAGAGGTGCCAATTTCATTTCAGACCTACTGGCTTGTCTGTTGAAGTACTGTGGGGTGAAATACCTAAAGACCACTCCCTACCATCCCCAGACTAATAGTCTTATGGAGAGGTTAAACTCTACACCAGAGACCAAGCTCCAGGCATTTGCAGACCAGTTTAAGAGAGAATGGGACAAATGTTTGCCCCATCTGCTGTTTGTATACAGAGAGGTACCTCAGGAATCCACAGGTTTTTCACCCTTTGAGTTGCTGTATTGGCATCGGGTGAGGGGAACCTCTAGATCTGATTCGTGATGAGTGGAAGGGTGAGTGTGAATCCCACAAGGAGTCTGTCTGTCTATTATGACAGGAATGCTTGAACCAGAAAGTATGCTTTGGGGCAGCAGGTTATGGTTCTCATTCCAGTCAGAGCAACCCATATGCTGATAAGATCCCATTTTTAAGCGTTTTGTGGATGACATTTTTTTGATTTGGGAGGGTGCACCACAAGATCTACATAACTTTTTTATGTATTTGAATAATGCTGTTGATTTTCTTAAATTTGAAATGCAATTTTCTGCGCAGTCCTTGAATTTTTTTGGACATACACCTCTTGAATGCTGAACATGGGATACAAACTAGTGTATATAGGAAGGATGTTCAGGTTAATAAATATCTTCATAAGAGAAGTATGCATGCAGGGAGAGCATTTAAAAATATTCTAGAGAGTCAATATTTGAGAGTCAGTAGACTCAATACTGAGTTTAATGTATGTAATACTCAGATGCAGGAACTGTTTGGAAACTTTTTGGAGAGGGGCTATAATGCAATGGAAATTGAGACAGCTAGGAGGGAAGTGCTGGAGAATAGAGATTCTCTTGCTAAACCTTATTTTTCTGCTCAAGAAGATCTTGATGTTAATAACTGTTGCAAGGCTCAACCCCTTAGATACCTAATGACATACAGTAGAATTAGTAAAACTGTTGAGAATGTTATTAGAAAGAATTGGTTTACTTTAAAATCTATACCTGGCCATGAGAATTGGCTTCTGGAACAACCTCTGTTTAGTTATAGAAATTGCAACAACTTAAAACGCTTGTTATGTTATAACAATTTTGCTTTGAATAAAGTACAAGGCAGTGAATTTAATAAAATAGGTACATTTCCGTGCTATAATTGTTCTTGCTGTAATAGTATTAATTAATGTCCTGAGTTTATACATCCTAATAGTGGTAGAAAGTTTACCTTCCACTGTACAGCAACATGTAATACTTCTAGTATTATATATCTTGCGACATGTAAAAAGTGCCTAGGTTTTTATGTGGGAAAATCAACTAGGCGATTAAAGGACAGAATTATTGAACATAGGTCCGAGATCCGTAGGAATGTTTGTAGCAATTCACTTGCTTGCCATATTTCCCAGATGGGTGCTGAACATGAATTTGATTTTAGAGTTATATCTATAGTTTACTCTTATATTAGGCATGGTGACCATAATAATATTGTGGACACCAAGGAATATGAATGGATAGTTAGGCTTCAAGCCGATAAAGGTCCAGGATTGAACAAGCAGGTTACTTTGAAACCTGTCTTAAAAAATAAACAAAGGAAAATTAAGAAGAAATGAAATATATGTATATATCTGTTCCTGTTTTTGTTCTCTGTTTCTTTAAGATTTGGGTGTTCACTCTATTTAATTAATGGTTGTGTCACATGTTTTTACTGTAAGTACTAGTTTGAGTTTTTAATTTTTGTAAGACACTGAGGAAGGATTATTTGTACATCCAAAAGCTTTGTCACTTTTAATAAATTGTGTTTGGCTCAACGTTGTGGAGAGAATACTTTTTTGTTGCTGTTGCTTTTGTACTTCACTCTCCACTTTACCACTCTTTCTACCATTTTTGTGATTGATCTCATTCCATTCAGACACAGTAAACTTGTAGGCAGCCTGGGAGGGACCCTTCAAATTGGTAAGGACGGTCAGTGATGTTAACTACATGGTAGAACTTCTAGGCAGGAGACAGGGCCATAAACTGTACCATGTTAACATGATGAAACCTTACCATGATAGAGAGGTCCTTGTGCTGGTGTTTGCAGTGGATGGCAGGAGGAGTCTGAGGGGGATCTGGTGACTGATCTCCTCAGTGAAGCTCGGACTGACACCTCAGTGGAATGGGTAGAAATGTCCCAGTGGCTATTCCCTACCCAGGGTTGAGAAATCTGAGAAGTGTTACAAGAGTTTGGGGACATGTTCACAAGGAAACCAGGATGCAACCACCTGGTGCAGCATCATGTGGATATAGGATCCCAAAGACCTATGATGCAGGCACCTTATAGGATGCCTGAGAGAGTCAAACAGACTCTGAGGGAGGAAATACAGGAAATGTTGGAACTGGGAGTAATCCAGGAATCCAGCAGTCCCTGAACCTCCCCAGTGGTGCTGGTACCAAAGACAGATGGCAGCACCAGGTTCTGTGTGGACTACAAGAAACTAAATAGTCACATAGAGTCAGATGTTTACTCCATGCCTAGGACAGATGAAGCCCTAGAGCAGTTAGGTGGGGCTAGGTATCTGACCACTATTGATCTTACCAAGGGCTACTGGCAGGTGCCCTTGACTCCCAACGCTAGAGAGATGTCAGCCTTTTTGACTCCTTTCCACTTGTATGAGTTCACAAAGATACCCTTTGGGATGAAAAATGCCCCACTGATTTTCCAGAGGCTGGTATATCACATCCTAGCAGGAGCAGGAGGTATTGCTCTTGCTTACCTAGATGATATTGCCAACTAAAGCCATTCCTGGCAAGAGCACCTTCAGAATGTCAGGGAGGTGCTGAGCAGACTGCAGTGGGTGGGTTGAACATTAAGCCCAGTAAGTGTCAGTTAGGTATGACCAAGGTCTCTTACCTGGGACATAGAGTGAAGAGTGTAAGATCAGGCCAGAACCTGCCAAAGTGGAAGCCATTTAGGCATGGCCTTCCCCTGTTACCAGAAAGCAGGTGAGGGCATTCTTAGGGACAGTGGGGTAGTATAGAAAGTTTGTCCCCAATTATAGTACCATAGCTGCTCCCCTCATAGATCTCACAAGGAAAAACAGGCTGGATAAGGAGTGTGGACCCCAGCATGTGAGCAGGCATTCCAGAAGCTTAAAGGAGCTTTGGGAGGACCTCCTGTGTTAGCCAGTCCTGATTACAACAAATAATTTGTTGTGCAGGTGGATGCTTCAAACCATGGGGTGGGAGCTGTACTCTGCCAAGTTTTCTCAGAGGTAGAAGAGCACCCAGTGGTATATCTCAGCCGTAGAAAAGGAATGTCTAGCCATATTATGTGCACTGCAGAAACTTCAGCCTTATCTGTATGGAAGGAAATTCACTGAAGTTACAGATCACAATCCTTTAGCATGGCTACATAGATCGAGCCAGCAAAATGCCAAATTACTAAGGTAGAGCTTAGGGTTGCAGGCATTTTATATGACAGTGCAGCACAGCAGTGGTGTTAGCAATGCCAATGCAGATTGGCTGTCAGGACAGGGTATGGGGCAATGTATTCCCAGATAGGTTCATTCCTCTCGAGCAATGTTACTCAAGGGGCACTTGATAAACTAGCTTGAGTCTTTGAAGGAGAGAGAGATGTGACGATAGCAGGTACTGCCAGTACAGCTAGCTGGAATTTTGTAAATAATTATGTCATTTGTCAATATCAAAATGATTTATGCAAGATGTATGTGACAAATGTATTAGAACTGTATGTCATGTGTATATCAAACTGATTTGTACAGATGTTTCTGTTGAAAACTGCTTTTGTTTGAAATGTATCCACAGTGTGCCTTTTGGTGAGAACAGAAATGTACATGCACTACTGTAACTTTGTAAATGTAATAGAGAAAACTGGAAGACAGGAGGTTAACCTTATTCCAGCAAACTTTAAAATATATCTGAAATTAAATCGCTTTATGGGCTAGGCCATAAAGATGCTATGTCACAGGTTTCAGTGCAGGAAGCGACACAAAGTCTGTACTAGGAAGCATTCTGTATTGTCCTTGGGGTGAACTAATTACTACTGTGGAAGAGTGGAGGTATGAAACTGTTTTAACGCATTCCCTCCAGTACAACTCTTTTGAGAGTGTACCTTTAACTCCTAGTGGGTGTGGTTCCTTTAAAAATTAGGTTTTCGCCTTACAATTCTAACAAATACTCATTGACTGAGGTCATATATCAATACAATTGTGTTTGCCATCATGTATGCTTCAAGATAAAATATTCTCATCTCTTATATGTAACAAGATTTTGGAATTATTAATGCAAGTATGAACAAGTGATATTTGACGCCTGGAGGAGCAGTAGGAGGTAACTGCAGATGCACATGGAGGCATCACTCGGATGTAATGCGTTAAGACTTCCAGCACCTGCCAGAGATCTGAGCAAAAGCCCTTGTGTGTGTATTTTTACATGTAGGTGCTAATTCCTGCCAGCTTCCAGCAATGGGGGTTTGCATGGGAACTAGAAGTCAGATGATCAGAAGTGATGTCATTCTAAAAGCTATCCCAGAAGTAATATTTTAGATATTATTTTGACAAGTCTCTTAGTGAGATTGAGCATTCTGTTTTGGGCCTGACAACAAGTAGGACCATTCACCACATCATCTGCCTTACTCTGTTAAGTAAGTATAGAATAGTAACTTTCTTAGATTCAGTCAGGAATATGGTGAAGCTTAGTTTAGATATTGTTTTTCTTTATTAGTTTGGGTCTGTCCTTCAATGTTATTTTAAATATTCCCTGTGATTTTGAACTCTGATGTCACTGTGAATATATATTTGATATTGTCTTTTTCTTTTATTTATTATTAAATGTATTTAAACCTTTCATTGTGGCTGATCTTTATAGAGATATTTAAGTTTTGAGAGTATTTGCTTATTTATTTGGTGACACTGTTTGGGCCAGTCCTAATAGTCTTGCTGTTGGTCAAACTACCATTTTATTAATATTAATTTCACTCAGTATATTGGATACTCTTGTAAGGGCCTTAAGGTAGCTGGCAGGAGTGTCTGGTGGTGGTAACTACCTTATAGTCTGGGCAGAAGGGGGCATAGCTAGTAAACCTGTGCCGGCCTTTCCCAGGTGTGTGTGTGTGTGTGTGTGTGTGTGTGTGTGTGTAAATCAAATCTCCAAGAGTGTGCGTGTCAGCTACTTGGGCAGGGACAAGAAGCACTGGTTGGACAGAGAGGGTGCTGGAGGTCTTGGCTTGGACAGTCAGCTGAGATCTCAACTCTACAGTTGTGCAAGTGGGGAGTCTTATTGGGGATCTGGAGAAAGAGGGAGAAACCATACCCAGACTCACTGTGTTCCCCATGTGCCCTTAAGGGAAATTGTACTTGATGCAGAGAGCTGCATCTGGAGATACTGTGTGTGTACTTGTTATCCTCCCAGTGAACATTCTTCACTGATGCCAGTGGTGAGGATTAAGGCTCCTTGATTAATGGCCCAGAGCTGGGGCATCACAGACACCAGGTCCTCTTCTGGTGGCTACGCACAACATCACAGTTCAACAAACATGGAGGTACAAAGTCATATCCTGTGTGCCAGTTGGCAGTGTTGGCATAGGAGCTGGCGTTACAGCATTCTCTGACTCGTCAGACATCATACATCCCATCAATGTAGAATGCTGTGACAGACAGACCAAGCAGTCCTGGACAGACTTGCATGGGTGGCAGATAAAGGCAGTGGTATTCCAAGATCTATTCCAAATATAGGGAATGCCTCATACAGATCTGTTCATCTCCTTCCAGAACAGAAAGGTGGAGAAATACTGTTCCAGACATCCTTGCAGCCATGCTTGGAGGACACGTGTATTCTCATTCCCTTGGGCAGTAATGTTCCTCTATGCATTTCCACCCTTGTCACTGATTCACAAGGTACTTCTGGAGATTCAGAGAGAAAAGCCAGAGATCATTGAGGTGATCCCCTATTGGCCCAGGCCGTCTTAATTTTCCTTCTTAATGGCATTGGCCAAGGGCAATTAAAACAAACGTACTCAAACTCTGGATATCCTCACAGAGACTCAGGGGTGACTGGTGCATCCCAGTTTGGAGCAATGTCAACTGACAACCTGGATGATTCAGTCTTGACTACGTTTAGCTAAGTATTTCATGAGGCTTTGTAGCAGGTGTTAAAGAAAGCCAGAAAACGTTTTTGTTAGAATATCTCAAGTTTGCAAGTGGATGAGGTTTTCAAAGTGGTGCCTAAATTAGAACAGGGGGTCAGTTGAGGTTAATATCCCTCTGGTCTTGAAATATTTGTGTGAACTACTTCAGGATGGCTTATTGTATATGTCCATTAAGGTGCATTTAGCAGTCATGTCTGCTTCTCTGCCAGCAAATCCCCTCTTTCTTCTTCTCTTTTGGTCAAACAGTTCATAAAAAGAGTTTTGCATGTGAGACCCCCTCTCAAGCAAATTTATCAATCATGGGATCCCAGCTGTGTTCTGTAAAAATTGACCTTACCGCCGTTCAAATTAGCAGCTCAAGCTGATCTCAAGTTCTTAATGTGAAAAACTGTTTTGCTTATTGATGTGACATTTACAAAGTGAGATGTTCTTCATTCCACATTGCTGCAGTCCTAACCATTGGGTAGTCCGCTGTCCCAGTCATATCCTCAGTCTTTTGCCGCATGGTCCGATGCAGAAGCAGTTTTAGTCAGAGTTTCAGACCGAATCAAAGTTGATGTCAGAAAAAGTGAATAACTGTATTTCTTGTGGGAAACAGATACCTCATAGGGATTACCATACCTTGTGTATACCTTGTTTATTGTTGGATGCCGCTCTTGTGCTAGATTTAACAAACGCACTATTAAGAGAAGGTTAGACTGTGCCAGGTTAGATTATAAAATGCCGTCGGATGCTCCGGCGCCCGCTTCACAAAGCGCAAGGACAAAGCAGCAAAGCCTAGAGTGGAAGAACCGACAGTCCCGGACGTCGGTTCTTTAGAAGTGGAGCGGAGGTTTTGCCAGGAGTTTCTTTGGAGTCTCAGGGAGAGACTTTATTGTTACAGGATGTGTCCTCTCAGGAGGTAGGCCAGGCTGAAGGGGCTTCTCAGGTGGCTGTTCTTCCCTCTCTTCCTAAGGTGGTTAGAGCCTCCCTTCTGTTTCCAAGGATTCTTTGAGGGGCAGGCCAGGTTTAACTTCAGTGGGGGTTTCTCCTAGCTCTTCAGGATCTTTGCCTAAAAAACATATGCTTAAAATGGCAGAGGATTTGATTACTATGATTAGAGGTTCTATGCCCCTCCTGATAAGAGGCCTAGGGTGGAACCTGAGTTTGAGAGTTTTGAGCAGTGTTAGACTTGCAGGAGTATCCTCCTTATTCTGATTCTGATGTGGATGATTCTACTCCTTCAGCTTCTCCTCCTGAGGATTTTTCATTTTCAGAGACTCTGCATTCCATGAGGGAGCATTTTAAATGGGAAGGTCAAGATTTCTCTGATTCCAGGAAGAGGCTTAGGGAATTCTTGTTTCTACCCCAGCATAGGCCTTTAGCTATACCTCCTGTTCTGAATGTGGTGGAAGATGTTTTTGCAGAGGCTTCCCTGAACCCTGATTCTTTGCCTCCTGCCCCAGTTAAACCGGATAGGTACTATAGGGTGCCTGAAGCTCATAAGTATCTTTTTAAGAGTCCTAGGGCAGACCCGGAAACTGTCTCTCAGGGGCCTAAAGGTGTTAAGGCTTCTGTTGTTAAAAATCCTGTTCCTCCTGATAAAGAGGCAAGGGCTTTGGATAGATGGGGAAAGAAAGTGTATACTTCTTCCACTTTAGCCATGACCAGTTTCACATGTTAAAATATCAAAATTATCTCCTTTCACAATTGCAGTCTAAGGTGGATGCTCTGGCGGAAGGTATTGAGTGTAAAGAGTTGCAGGATTTAGTTCATGTGTCTGAACAGGTGGGTAAGCATTCCTTGCAATGTGGTTTTGATGCTGTGCAGGCCTCCTCGAGGGTGGCTGCCACTGGTTCTGTTCTTCGCAGGCACGCCTGGTTGAGGGATCAGAATTTAGCTGAGCATGTTAAGACAAGGATTTTGGATGCTCCTTTACAGTCTGATGTGTTGTTTGGTTCGCCTGTGGAAGCAGTTTTAAAGAAAATGGAGGACAAGGCTAAGTCTATGCAAACTGTTAAAGATTTTTGCAGGTGCAGCCTCCAAGTTTAGTAGAAATTGGCCTACTAAGGGATGGACATATCCTGCTTATGATTCCCAGTCTAGGGGTAGGTCTAGACGTGGTAGGGGCAGAGCTCAAGGTTCTTTAGGCCTAGGACAGGAGTTCACCTGCTCAGACTTCTGGTGAGGGCAGGGGTCAGTCCTTTCGTAAACAGACCCAATGACCTACCTTTTCAGCTGCCAGTACATTCTCGTCTGGCAGCACCTTTGGGAGGAAGGCTGGCTCTTTTCAAAGAAAATTGGGATTTAATTACCCAAGACAGATGGGTTTTGGATATCATTCACCACGGTTACAGGTTTTATTTCCATACCTTGCCTCCTTTCAAAGGCATGCCAGACATTCCTCCTCTACAAAGAAAAGAGGCTCACAAGCAAATTTCTCTGTTACTCCAAATAGGGGCCATTCAGCCAGTTCCTGTGCCAGAAAGGGGCCTAGGATTTTATTCTCACCTGTTCCTAGTACCAAAGAAGGGGAACACGTGGAGACCAATTTTGGATTTATCTATCCTCAACACTTATCTGGACATTCCCAAGTTCAAAATGTTGACGTTACAACAGCTTTTACCTCTGCTGGGCAAAGATCACTGGATGGTAACTTTAGATCTCAAGGAAGCTTACCTTCATGTGCCTATCAGACTAAGTTGCAGGAAGTATTTGCGTTTTCGAGCTGGAAATTCCCATTATCAGTTCTCTGCATTGCCCTTTGGCTTATCTAAGTATTCACAAAGGTTCTGGCTCCAGTGATAGCTTACTTCAGGCTAAAAGGAATTCAAATCTATCCTTACTTGGACGACTGCCTGATTCTGGCTCAAGAAAAGGAAGACCTTTACAGCATTTGGAATATGTGATAGCAGTGCTAAGATGCCTAGGGTATTCTGTGAACGAAATAAAGTCCAGTCTAGTACCCTCTCAAGACATGTGCTTTCTGGGTGTGAGACTGAATACAGCAGCCCAGATGGCCTTTTAACCCCGGACAAACAAAAGAATCTTTCCATTTACTTCCATCAACTATCTCTTCAGTCCGGGCTGACTGCAAGGACAGTCCTTCAAGCCTTAGGGTTCATGGCATCTTGTATTCTGGTGCTTCCCAATGCCAAACTGCATATGAGGAAGCTGCAATGGTATCTCAAAATGTATGGACACAGCACTGCCAGGATTTGGACACTGTCATTCAAATAATACCTTGCATTCAACAGGAATTTTTGTGGTGGGCTCAGGAATGTCACCTAAACAAGGGACTCTCTGTGACCCGGCCAGAGGCGAGTCAGATTCTAACGACAGATGCCTCAGACATTGCTTGGGAGCTCATCTAAATGGAAAGTGGATACAAGACAAGTGGCCTGCCAGACTACAGCATCTACATATCAACATGAAGGAGATGTTAGCAGTCCAGTTTGCATTAATGGCTTTCAAGGAGTTACTTCTGCCAGGGCAGGTGTTGATTCTAACAGACAACACAACTGTCATGTGGTACATCAACAAACAAGGGAACACATTCTTACCCGTTGTGCAGGCAAGCAATGATTTTATGGGAGACTGCGCTCAGCTTGCAACTAACTCTTCAGGCAAGGTTTCTGCGGGAGAACAGAATTGCTTAGGAGATGTGTTAAGCAGACAAATCATGGATGAAACTGGATCTTCATGTATTTAATTGACAGTGTCATGGGGAACTCCAGACATAGATCTGTTCGCTTCTCCACTAAACCACCAGCTGCCAAAGTTTTGCACAAAGAGGTTTCATCACACAGCTTGGAAAGTGGATGCTCTTTCTTTCAGTTGGAAAAATCTTCATGTGTATGCCTTTCCACCTCTGCCTCTTCTCCCAAAGGTGCTCCTAAAGGTCAGACAAGACAAGCCAAGGATGATTTTAATAGCTCCAGATTGGCCTCGGCAACACTGGTACCCATTACTGAGGAGTCTGGTAAGGAAGCCTCCATGGCCTTTACCTTTGATTCCACACCTGTTGTCTCAGAAAGGTCACCTGCTCAATGTCAAGCTTCACTCTCTTCATCTAACAGCCTGGCATATTCTGTTTTGAAACACAGCAGGTCTCAACTTCCTCAACAAGTTTTAAATGTGATTATGGAAGCCAGAAGACCTAGTACAAGGAAAGTGAAAATGGAAGAGATTTTTATTTTGGAGTGCAGCAAAGAATTTGGAGATTTCTGAGCCTAATTTGAGTGTGGCTCTTCAATATCTTACTGAGTTATTGGACAAAGGTTTGTCTTTCTCTTCCATTAAGATTCATGCTGCAGCAATTTCAGCTCACTATGATTGTGACCCACCATTGTTTTCGCATCCTTTGTTCAAGCAATTTGTTAGAGGGCAAAGAATATAAGATCCTACTCCTGCTTGGGATCTCAATTTTGTGTTGGAGAAACTTACTCTACCACCTTTTGAGCCTCGGCTACTGCTGAATTGAAATACTTGTCATGGAAGACTGCTTTTTGTTGGCCATTACTTCTGCAAGAAGGGTTTCTGAATTGCAGGCCCTTATGAGCCTTTTGATTTTCCATAAGGATAGGGTATCATTACGTACTAATCCTTCTTTTATGCGAAGGTGGTTTCTAGTGTGGCTTTAAACCAAACTATTCATTTGCCTACTTTCTATGCAGATCCCCAAAATAAGGGGAAAAGATTTTGCACACTTTAGATGTACACAGGCAGTTGCGTTATTATTTAAGCAGGACTAAGGATTTTAGGCAGTCTCAGCAGTTGTTTGTTTCTTTTGCTTTGAGTTCTCAGGGCAAGCCTGTGTCAAAACAAACTATTTCTAAGTGGATTGGGTTTTGCATTGCATTTTGTTATTCCCATCATGGCAAGGAGATTCCAGCTGGGATTAGGCCTCATTCCACTAGGGCTACTGCCACTTCAACAGCATTTCTAAGGGGTGGCAACTAAGGATATTTTGGAGGCAGCTACTTGGAGTTCAGTGCATACTTTCTCTAAGCATTACCACCTTCCTCTCTACTCTAAATCTAGGGCTGGTTTTGCCACAGCTATTTTGCAAGGCATGTTGACAGCTCCTGCTTCCTTATGATTTGCCAGCCTCCCTTACCTCTGCTTTGGGATTCTACCCAATGGTTAGGACTGCAGCAATGTGGAATGAAGAACATAGTACAGTTTTGTACCTACCATAAATGTAGATGTTCGAGGATCCACATTGCTCCTCCTTCCCCTCTGTGTTTAGGGGTGGTTGTGTGGGTGAGGTTATACTCTTGTAATTTTGTATATATTGTACATATTTTTGGTGCAGGAGTGTTTGGTGTTTTTGGTTTTGGCCTTGTCTTTTTAGGGTCTTCTGACATCTGGGGCAAGAAAAGACTGAGGATATGCGACTGGGACAGCGGACTACCCAATGGTTAGGACTGCAGCAATGTGGATCCTCGAACATCTACATTTATGGTAGGTACAAAACTGTACTTTTCTGAGGTGCAGGCTCTCATGGTGAGACAATCTTACTTGATTTTTCCACAGGGGTAGTTTGTTACTTTCTCATCCTTCTTTCATGCCAATAGTGGTCTCAGAATTCATTCACAATCAGTCTGTTAATCTCCCTATATTCTTTCCAGAAGTTAAGAATAAGGGAGAGAGGATGCTTCATAGCTTGGATGTGCATCAGCAGACAGTACCTTGACAGAACAATACCCATTAGGAAGGCTGAAAGGCTTTTTATTTCCTTCACAGGGGCAAAGAAACATCAACGTGTCTCTAAGCAAACCATTTCACATTAGTTGTCCTGTGGTATTGTTTTTTTTTTTTTTTTTTGTTACACCCGCCATGTCAAAGCAAATCCAAGCAAGTTGGATGTATATAGTTTTATGTTGGAGTTGTCTCTGAGTGTTTTCAGCAGTGTGTGTGTGTGTGTGTGTGTGTGTTGGCGGGGGCTTTTGGTATGGAACTGAAGATGTTCCAAAACCTTGCATTTTCATCTGCTGTTTCTGCTGGACCCCTGAAAACTGAAATAGTCTTGTCCGTGGGGTTGAAAGCCAGTCCCAGTACTGCCAGCTAATTGGTTCTTCACACTCACAGACAGGCAGTGGGAGGAGTTAGGGTTACCATGTGCTCTTCTCTGCACAGGACAGTCCGTATTTAGGTGCTTGTGTCCTGCGGAAAAAAATGTAAAATGGCAAATGTCCAGAGATTTTATTAGAAAAAAAATATTTCATAAGCCTCCTTTAATAGGTGCATAAAACAATTATTTAATCTCAAACACCTAAATATTCTATGGAGCTACATAAGCAACTCAAATGCTAGAATAATACACTTTTATTTTGGCAAAAAAGTGATATTCAGTCCTTTATATTGGCAGTGGGTAGTATCTGTCCTACAAAATCGCATGTTTTCTCAAAAAGTGCCCCACTTCGGGCATCTGAAAATGTGGCAACCGTAGGAGGAGCTCGAAGCGTTAAGACTGCCAGAGGGAGGATAGTAGGGCACTACTACACAAATGCTAGTAAGGCAACATGTTTTATGAACATCTACTGTTACAGGTAAGTACATGTGCAACTGTACTTTCCCTGTCATTGTACTCTCTCAGAATTAGTGTATCTAAAGATGCAAGGGAGTTAAGGTGCAGGGTGTTTGCCACTCTGCAAATATGCTGTTTTGTGTTTATATATTTTTTATTTCTTTGTGATTTTGATGGTTTTCCTTAATCAGAAAAAGTGATTTGACGAAGGTTAGTTTTTTATGGAATTGTTATGTATATGAATGCAAGAGTGTGCATGTGTGTGTGTGTGTGTGTGTTAATACAGTCACAGAGTATGTCACAGATTTAGAGCTTTTGCAAACAGTAGAATACCCACCTTTCTCCAGTTTCTGCATATTTTATTTTCGGAATGTTTTTTATTTTAGGGGCAGTTTAGTATCAGTCTTACAGGCACAGGTTTGAGGATATCTGATTCCACAAAGTGGTCTGCAGTGGGAAATTATGCAACAGCTGACATTCGTAGGTCACAAGTAAGTGCATTACTAAATTAAATTGCATCTCAAACTGTTCTAGTTTTCAATTTTGTTAAAATTTTATGCAGTTTGTGGCTTTGGGGCTGGATTCTTCCCATGCAAACAGCAGATGCAAGGTAGGATACCACATATAGGATGTCAG
This sequence comes from Protopterus annectens, assembly GCF_019279795.1. Lineage (NCBI taxonomy): Eukaryota > Metazoa > Chordata > Ceratodontiformes > Protopteridae > Protopterus > Protopterus annectens. Next base: position 51,952,130 of record NC_056745.1, read on the forward strand.
TCCACAGCAGTGCATGTGTGTGCTCGCACATACAGACACATACACATAAAAAAAAGATACATGTGAACTCAAGTACACACCTTAGGACAATTTAGCTTTGCCAGCTATCCTGTCAGTGAGTCCGTGGAGTATTTGGGAGAATGGAAGAACCTGAATGAAACCTAAGTGAACATGGAGAAGGACATGCAAACTCCACAGACAAGAAACCCAGCTAAGAATCAAAGGGGATTCCAAGGGCTGTGAGACAGTAATACTAACTACCACGCTATACATGGATATATATCATATGCCATCCTTGAAATAGCTGTTCTTATGTTTTTTTTGTTTTGTTTTGTTTTTTTTACCATATGTTTGCTGTATTGCTTACTTTTGCGGATATTAGCAAGGAAAAAAAGCAAAGGAGAGTTTTCATTATTCACGTTAAAAGTAAGCAGGTATGGGGTAAATTAACCTTTGATTTGATTATTTCCGGAATTCAAGAAAGTAAGAATGAATAACATGTTGATATATTTATTCATCAGTCTTGCCAGCATGCTTTATTAATTGGAACTTTTAACTTTCAAATGGGAACTGAACATTAACCAATTCAAGTCTTTAGCCCCTTTTGTATTTACAGGTAACACTCATAGCTCCTTGTGACTTCCCTACATGGGCCAGTAATCCAGGAGTATGAATCCTCACCACTGATACTGGAGAGGGACGTTCACTTGGAATACAAATGGATGCACTCATTATTTCCAGCTGCAGACCTCTCTGCTTCAAGTACAATTTCCCTTAATAGTATACACAGAACACAGTCATCCCAGGGTCTAGATTTCTCTCTGTGTCTCTCCCCAGGTCCCCAGTATGGCTGTCCACTGGCACAGCTGTGTTCAGGATGCTCTCTGTGAAACCAAGTTATGTTCAGCACCCTCTCTGTGAAACCAGTGCTTTGTGTCCCTGCTCCAGGTAGCTGACACACACACTCTTTGAGATTTAATTTTCACACACAGATAGACCTGGGAAAGGCTGGCACAGATTTACTAGCTATGCCACCTTCTGTCCAGACTATAAGGTAGTTTCACTGCCTCCAGTCAGTTACTTCAAGGCTCTTAAAAGGGTATTAAGTTATACTGAGTGAAGTTAATATTATTACAAATGGTAATGTTGACCAAGCAACAAAGCTTTCAGGAGTGGCCATAGTTGTCACCAAATAAATATATGCAGATACTCTCAAAGGTCAAAATATTTCTTTAAAAGGACCAGCCACAATGAAAAGTTTAAATATATTTAATAATAAATAATAAAAGAACATGAAAATATGAAATATCTACTTACACTAAACACCAGAGTTTCTGTCACAAAAATATTAAAAATAACCAGCTGGAAAGATTCACAGTTACAGAAAAACAATACTTAACTATTCTCACTATATTTTTCTAACTGAATTAGAGAATAACTATCCCTGGTCATTTACTAGCACAAGGCAAGATGAAGTGGGTGAGCAGTCGTCTTCCTTTGTTAGGTTCCAAGAGCAGAGTGCTCCTGAGACTTCAGTCTCCTCTAATATTAAAACATTATTTTTGTATAGAATGACATCAAATACATCTGGTCATCTAACTTCTGGTTCCCATGCAACTCCCATTGCTAGAAGCTGGCAGGATTCAGCACCTGTGTGTTACCATACACACAGATAAACCTGTGCTCGGATCTGGTGCAGCTGCTGGAAGTCATAAAACGCTTCCCTTCTTCTTACATGAGCTAATAAACCATACTTCTTACAGACATTTCGTCTCTGGCTTCATTCAAAACTGAGAAATAACATTTTTATGGCCTAGGGCCAGTAGTTTAATTTTCTTACTGTTTTTAAAGTTTGAGATTAGCCTCTTCCCTTCCAGTATCCCCTGTCAAAACATATACATTTAATTCATTTACAATAATATATGTAGGGCAGAGTGTGGATACATTTAACACAAGCAACTTTACAAATACATTTTTAAACACAAACATATGTACAAATCAGTTTGATACACAAATGACATATAATTCTTTACTAAATTCCAGCTAGCTGTGCTGGTATATGTTACACACCCACTGCCCTACTTCTGGCATAACTGGCAGTACCTCGTATTGTCACACTCCTTATGGCATATAGATATATGCTGGGTTTCAATTCCTTCAGTATGTGACTTACCAAGTAATAATAGGCTGGATTAGAAAGGTAAGATGAAGTAAATGAAATGACACTAAAATTGTGTTCATCTAGGGTGTCCTGTTGTGGAAGTTTTAATCACTGGTTGCAACTTGTTAATATTGTCAATTTTGTATTCGTATTTTCATAACTGAGAGAGGGCTCCATGTTATTACAGGGCGTGGAGAGAAATGCTATGGTGGAAGAAAGTAAAGTATATTGTCAATGTTCACTTATAGTGTATTATACGGAGATATTTTATTTTTATTTATTTATTTTACATTTGTTGACCGGGCTAGTCCAACTGGATACATGTCCATTTTGCATCGGTGTTTTAGCATCCTAAACTATTTGGGTCCTACAGGACTTTAGCTGGACAGTTTTTAAAACTTTAGAGTGCCCTCCACACACTGTACATGTTAGGAGCTCAAGAGGAGCTCCATATAAAAAGACAGAAACACAGATTGCTGAAGTTTCAGAGCTTTTTTGCAGACATACTGAACTCCTTTGCTGGGCATTGCGAAACTGTCACTCAGCTAGCGATCCTTCAAGGCTGAGCAAAGAAGTCCCCTTTTGGGGGAAAACCTATGTATCTTATTTTCTGAGTGCTTTATAGGAAGGTTAGTATTTTTGAACTGTTACTTCTGATATAAGGGAGTTTTGTATGTAAATGGATGTGTGAATATTCTGTGTAAAATGTTCTACATTTTGATATTCCTACAGGTTTTGTAAGTGTGTGTGCGTTATAGAAACGATATTGTACTTTTGTGAGACATTCAGTGTTTTACTCACCTAAAAAGTGTTGATTATCAAACATTTTACCAATTCATTTATTCCATGGCATCTGTCTTCAGAGGTTCCTTCATGGCTTAGCCAACAGAGTAGCTACCAGTATTTACTGTTCTTCCTTGCCCCTTCCCCAAGAAGAAGAAGGAGAATGTTGTCAGAGGGTCTTTGTATGTCATGCTGGCTTCTGTAGTGCCGCAGCCACTGGTTGGTGATGCTGCTGTAGCTGCACTTGGCTCCTCAGACCACTCATCTTTTTCTCTGGTCTCTCTGATGTTACATCTATAGCCGCTAAGGACTGGGGGATATATATGTCTCCTGCTGTTGTAGGGATGCCCTTTTCTGGAGGAAGAACCACTCTTGTCAGTCTCTGGGTAAGAGGCAGGTGAAGGTCTTTCATTTAGCAGAGAAAGGGAACTTGAACCTTTAATGAGTATGTGTGCTGTGCGGTGGTCTTTTTCCAGGGAGTTTCCCAAGAAAAGAAAACTTAAAGAGTAAGTCTTGCTTTCTCCTATTTCTAGTTCTATGAACAAGGAAGACTTGCTGGGATTTGTGAGAAACGTAATTTCTGCCTTTTCTTTACCTACTGCCACTTTAGGCAGTTTCTAACTCTAAATTTTAGCAGAAGAGCAGGGTTTAGAAGAAAATTGTGTTTCAGGAATTTCTTCTGAGAAAAGTGTTGCTTCACATTTCCCTCTTGAACACTTATCTTTTTCCTAAGATCTTATCTAAGATAAGAGTTTTTTTCAGTGGGAAAAGAATGAAATTTGTATTTCACTTCATATGTATTATGATTTGTTACAGTTGGATATACCTATGTTTGCAGCTGTTCATCTTATTTTGCATTCATTAGAGAATGTTTCCACTGCTTGTAGTTTGCCTGACAATCAATCTCCTGCTTCTAGGAAGTCTGTCTGGTTATACAGGGTATCTCAGACTCCTAAATATTTGATCTGAACTACGTGTCTTCATTTGGTACTCAACCTGTGGGTTACCAGAGCCAAACAGGATCTAACTCAGGCACATATCCATCATCTGATCCAAGCTCAAAGCCCCTCCCCTTACCCATAATCCCCCTGTCTCCTTCATCCCTTCAGATCTCATTTGCCGCGCCACATGTCTGCATTGTGATCCGAGCTATGTGTGATAAAAGTTTTGGTAAGTGCTGTTTTAGTGTAAATCGTTCCCCTTTTTCTCTCTACCTACCTTCCTTACCTCCCCTACTGCTTTTCTATCAGTGTAAAACAAAAAAAAATCACTCTCTCTTTCTTTCCCTTGCGTGTATGGTCTGTGTGATTGTGAGTATGCTGGGCCTGATGATGGGACATGTCAGACACTCCCAAACGTGGCTTCAGAAAATGCACAGTGTGTGGCCATAAGCTCTTCCCCAGCCAATGGCCACACTCTGTGCATAGTGTGTCTTGGGGCAGCCCATCTCCAAACCTCCTGTTTCATCTGTGCCAGGTTTAATCCCTGGGCACTTAAGGACAGGAGAAACAAACTCATTCTTTAGAGCCTTCTTCCTTCTTGAGAGACTCAAGTCCCTGTTCCACTGGCTTCTGCCTCTGCCTTCTCCCTGGCCACTGGGACTCAAACTCCTGCCAAGTGGCCCGGGGATGGAGACAAAGCATCTAAACAGGATAGGCCAAAAAAGCGATCCCCAAATCGCTTGGCTTCGGCCCGCCTGCCACCCGAAGTTAGGTCGGCTCTGAGACTGGAGTCTCCTCCGCTCCATTCCCTTTGGTTTTCTCCAGAGCCAGAGTATCCCTGGATCCGATCACTGGCTCAGGTTTCTCCTCACAGCCCCTCCAGGCCGGTGTCAGTCTCCGTGTCCTCCCACTCCACCCGGAGCCTTAGTGAAGCGGAGATGGATAGAATAATGTGGAAATTCATCCACACCCAGATACAGATGGGAGTCTTGCCTGCCCCCTGTCCCTCAGGAGCAGGGAGCATGTAGCCCTTTTTCACCCCGATTACTCCTTCTCTGATTTGACCTTCGGTTTTGGAACCCTTAGATCCGAAGACTCTCTGGGTTGAGGGGCCGCTGCCAATGGTACCTTGTACCTTGATGCCGGCTATGACCTTGAGCAAGTTGGATCCAACTGGCTCAGATCCGATAAGCTCTCAGAGCTGTAGCCTCAGCGTCAGATCCGAGGGGTTGCTGTTGGCTCTGAGTAGTATGTCGGAGTGCAGCTTTCCCCTTGGTATCTCGGTGCCTGGAGGTTCGGCTCTGACTCCCCCGTCAGGGCAGAGGGTGACGGCTGCTATTGTCCTCTCTCAGGATGTTTGTTCCCCTTCAGCTTTTGATGTGGTGGAGAGGGTTCTTTCAATTTCTTCAAGACCTTTGACCATCTCTTCTTTGGACCCCGACCCAACTCCCTCTGTTTCTGGTGTGGTTCTGGCAATTCTTCCATTCCAGGAACATCCTGTCACCACTTTGCTTCAGGTCGCTTTCGCTTGGGAACAGCAAGATGCTGGCGAGTCCTCCCCAGAGGTTCCCACTGAGGAGGTCCCTCTCAAACCTGCATGCAAAAGGAGGCACTTAGACTCCCCACTGGAGTCTCTCACTGAAGACACCAATTTGAAGGAAGGGGAAGGTTCCCCCTGGTCACCCCCCCCCCGAAGTTGTCTCCTTCGGAGACATCATGGAACTCCTTCGCCAGCGAGGGGGGTGGTCAGCCCAAAAACCTACCTCAGACAAATCGGTGTTCCTCGAGGCATTTGGCACAGAACCCTCTATTTCCTGGGTGTCCCTTCCCGCAGATCCCTTAGTGGATCTCATTACATCTCGGGCGTGGACGTAACCGGACACAGTGAAGCCCATTCCCAAATGTCTGGATAAGGTCTTGATCCCCTCTCAGATAATTATATTGAAACAAGGGATGCTATGGTGGTGGCAGCTGCCACTAGGAAGTAGCTCACTCAGGAGAGCTTACGGTCTACCCTCCTGACCAAGAGTCAAGGGAGCTGGACTGTTTCAGAAAGCGGGTGTACGGTTCAGTGAACGTCTCTGTTTGGGCACTGAATTACATGACACATGTGATTCGACTGCAGCGAGACCTAGTTAAGGAGACTGCTGAGTCGACCTCAGAGTCCACGTCGGCAAAGGGCAAGAAGATTTTCTCCCCTCGTATGGCCATTCTAAAATCAGTTGCAAACACCTTTATGTGCCTCCTCTCCCATGCAACCGAAGGAGCTGCTAGGGCAGCTGGTACAAGCATTGCCATCAGGCGACACACCTGGCTCCCGGCTCTGTCAGTTTCAGAACCTTTCAAGACGTCATTTACCAATGCCCCATATGACAGTTTTTCCCTGCTTGGGAAGTCAATACGTGAGACTCTGTCTGCCACCGGGATCTGCTTCTCGGCCCCTCAGCGATCCTTCTCGAGGAGTCAGTGAGGGACCAAGAAGATGTGGTTTTGAAAATCTCAGTATTTTGACATTCAGGAATCACATTTCCCCGGGGGCAGAGGTGAATTTGATAGACGTTGCCCATGAGGTAGAGGGGGTCTGAGAAATTATGGGTCTAAAGAACCTTTCTTGGACAGGGCCCACTCAACAAACCTGAAGGGTTGCCCGACTGCTCGTCTTTGCAAGTAGTCAGGGGCAGTCTTTTGTTGCACCTAACGGAGTGGGAGTCCATCACAAAAGATCATTGGGTGTTACGAATTATATCCAGAGGCTATTCAATCCCCTTCCTCGAGCCACCTCCACCACCCAAACACCTCCCGGACATTCCACCCATGCACTGGGAGGATGCAGCACTGGAAATCAAAAAGCTGCTAAGAAAGCGAGTCATCCAACCCATTCCCAATCAGGTATTTATTCCAGCTTCTTTTTGGTGCCAAAGAAAACGCAGGACCTAAGACCCATTTTGGATCTATCCACCTTGAATCTGTCTGTGGCCAAGGTGAAATTCCGGATGGCCACCCTTCTATCTATCCTGCCCTTCCTGCAGGAGAATGATTGGATGTGCTCAATTGACCTCCAGGATGCGTACTATCATGTCAAGGTGGACAGATGCTCTCAGAGGTTTCTCCACTTCCGGCTAGGAGCCAATCATGATCAGTTCAGTGCACTTCTCTTTGGTCTCACCACAGCCCCCAGGGTGTTTACCAAAGTGATGTCAGTAGCAGTGGGCTCACCTGAGACTCCAGGGCATTCAGGTATTTACCTACCTGGATGATTGGCTCCATGCGGCTCCTTCCAACCATCAACTTTGTCAAGCGAGGGATTCCTTTCTTCTTCTAGCCCAGAGGTTAAGCATTACCATCATTCTCAACAAATCATCTCTGACCCCTGCCTAAACATTAGACATCATTGGGGCACGAATAGACATAATTCTAACCAAAATGTTTCTTACTCCAGACAGAATACACAGTCTGAAGCTACATGTTCTTTGCATTCTTCAAACTCAGTCTCCGAAAGCAGAAACAGTGTTATGGGTGTTGGCGTCCATGGTGGCCACAATCAGTCTCTAGCCCTTGGCGTGTCTTCACATTCGGCTCCTTCAGTGGACACTTTCGGTACAATGGTCCCTGTTAGATCTTCCATTGACAAACCCTGTCCAAATCTCTCAAGGGTGCAGGGACTCTCTTCAGTGGTGGATTCTTTCCTCGGACCTGGTTCAGGGACGTCCCTTTCTCCCACCATTTCCCATGGCCACTGTGACTATGGAGACCTCCCAGCTGTGGGAAGGGGCACTGCACAGGAAGAACAGTTCAAGGCATGTGGTCCCTCTACGAGACCATATCAACGTCCTGGAGATGAGGGCAGTGCTTCAAGCATTGCAGACTCTCCATGCCCATCTTTCTTCAGCAACGATTGCTATCCAGATGGGCAATATGTCGGTGGTCTGATACATCAACAAACGGGGGGGGGGGGACCATATCATATCCCCTTTGTCATGAGGCCATGAGAGTATGGGAATGGGCGATCTCCACTATCCGTTTTCTGGTGGCAACGCGCATTCCGGGGAGGTCCAACATTGTAGCGGACAGGCTCAACAAAATCTATTCTGGTGCCTCACGAATGGTCTCTGAATCCTTCAGTAGCAGAACAAATCTTTCACAAGTGGGGTCAACCTTGCTGCAATCTTTATGCCTCTCCTTCCAATGCGAAATGCAGTGAGTTATTTGCTCTGAACCCCCTTCAGGGGGAAGCCCCCAGAGATGCTCTGATTCATGGTTGGCCTCCTGGTCTTCTGTATGCTTATCCTCCTCTTCCCTTAATATCAACATTTCTTCATAATGCTCGCAGGCTGGGGAGCTTAGTTATCCTCATTGCTCCAATCTGGCCTCGCCAAGTCTGGTTTCCCTGTCTGAGGTCTCATCTGGTGACTCCACCATGAATGTTGGATCTAGTCCCGGATCTTATATCTCGCCCCTCAGGGATTCCCCATCCAGACCTGGACAGTCTAAAGCTCACTGCTTGGCTGCTCCAGTTCCCATGTTAGTCAGGACTCCCGGATTATCCTCTCCCATAAAAAGAATTATATTGGCAGCTCATAAGTCTTCCATCAGAAAAGTGTACTCCAGCAAATGGAAACGTTTTTCTATCTGAGCCTCTCAGCACACATTAGATACTTTCATGGCTCCAGTTTCTGCGGTGTTGGTATTTTTATCTGGAATTTTTCAACAAGGTGCCAGTTTTTCCTTCAGTCAAAGTTCAACTTGCAGCAACTTCTAATTATCATGTGGGGTTAATATGGTTTCCTTAGCATCTTCAAAGATTTGTAAGGCCTTTTTCAAAGGTACTTTTCGTCTTCGACCCCCAGTAAAGGACCCTACGCCACCGTGGCACCTTACCCTAGTTTCACCTCCCTTTGAACCTGCAGCTTCAGTGGATGTACAGTTTCTCTCCTGGAAGACTGCCTTTCTGGTTGCCATTACTTCCGCCAGGAGAGTTTCAGAACTTCTTGCTGTATCGGTCAAAGCCCCTTGTATTATTTTTCATAATGACAGGGTGTCTTTGCATACTAATCCATCCTTTCGACCTAAAGTAGCTTCAGAGGCCAACATTAATCAGGTAATCAACCTCCCGGTTTTCTTTCCAAATTTTCAAAACAAAGGAGAATACGAATTGCATTTACTAGATGTGCACAGTTATGTTTCTACTTGCACGGGACAAAAATCTTTCATAAATATGACCAACTTTTCATTTCTTATTCCAAATCCTTTTTAGGGAAACCAGTTTCTAAAGTTACCATCGCCCGTTGGATTTCTCAATGTATCATTCGGGCATATGCGGCCAGGGGGATTTCCCCACCAAGTCAGGTGAAAGCGCATTCCACCAGGTTTATGGCCACTTCAGCAGCTTTCTGGTCCAGAGTTTCACTAGATGATATTTGTTCTGCGGCCACTTGGTCCTCATCTCATACCTTCATCTCACATTATAAATTGGATATTGTATCCAGGAACAGGGCATCCTTTGGCTCCGCCGTGGTCTGGAATATCCTTCCATAAGGGCCTCCCAGGTGTATGCTAGCTGGGGAGTCTGTCCCACAGGTTGAAGACCAAATGAAGACAGCTACTTCAGAAAAAGAAGTTATGTACTCACCATAATGTTCCATCTGAGTTGTTCTTCATTTTTCTTCCACCATCCCTCCCTCCTTCCCCTGACCTTGTGTGAACTGTCAGTGCCTCCTAAGAATAAAGGAGAGGGTCACGGTAGGATGCTTGTTATCCTTGTTGTTGATTTCTTGTACAAACAAGTCTCTGGGTCGGGTGATGGTACTGGATTGGGCAGCAAACTCAATCTGAAGGGAGGAAGAAGAGAGGAGCATTATGGGTAAGGAGAGGAGCTTTGAGCTTGGATCAGATGCTGGATATGCGGCCGAGTCAGATCTGGAAACCCACAGGTTGAAGACAAATGAAGAATAGCTATTGAGATGGAACGTTATGGTGATTGCATAACTTCTTTTTTTTCTAATGTTAAAGCAGACTTTGCATCAATTTCATTATCCAAAATTATTGCTGCTTAACAAATTGCTGCTTCTAATCCCATTCCCCCTGACAAGGATTGGAAAGCTTTTGACTAATTTGGAAAGAAATTATATTTTTATTCTAGTTTAACACTCAGAATTTTAACCTGTCAAGCTCATATTTTAAGCTGTTTACTTCTGTCTTTAGAGAACACTTACAAAGTAATAATGGTTAACCTTTCCTCTTTTGAGGTGAACAGTCTTTGGATTCCTGTTTAGCATCTTGTTCTCATGTAATTAAACATGTTTTAAATATTACCTGTGTTGCTGCTGTTACTGCCTTCAGAAGTGCTGCTTCTGGGTCAGTCATTATATTTGTATGGTTTCATTTTCAAAGCCTTCATGAAAATGTTAAGACTGGTATTTTAATGTAATTCTGTTCTGCCATTCTTAAGCTGATGTTACGAGAAGTGTAATGAAAACAGAAAGCTGATTCACCTTTATCAACTCTCCTTTTTCAAAACTATTAGAAATCCTCCCTTCTTCCTCAGATCCCTTTTTCCAATAAATAATTTTAGAACAGGGAGCCTACAGACAGGTTTAAAAAAAGCAATAGCAAGAAAGGTCTAAAAGAAAGGTAAAGCTACATAAAGCCAAGGAGAGTCCTAGCAGTCAGCATGACTTAGCGGACTGTTTAGGCTCTTCCCGTCTCCCACCCTGACAAGCAATCTATTTGAGGCTTCTTCTTCCTTGTGAAACCAGATTATTACATACGGTTATAATTGTAATCTGGCTGTAAAACACTTGGCAGTGGGAATTTCTCCCTCCTTTTCAGGGGTTTACCTTTTGCCCAGTGAATCAAATCTTCCTCTTTCATTTCATTCTTCACCTGATATTGGCACAGGGGGTGATAGTCAGTGCCTCACTGCCTGTTGGGCAAAGGCTTTTATTCATTTTTTTTATGGTATCAAAAAGGGAAGGATCCTGGATCCATGTACTAGGCATTTTCTTTCTAATTCCCTTCACTCATTTTTACCTTTTCTCCTCACTATAGCTTTCATGAGGTAAAGATAGATTTAAACAATGCCTATCTTCTTATTTCTAGTGGCATGCAGTTCAGGCATTTATGATTGGCTGTGTCTGCACCAAGGGTATTCAAAAATGCCTATCTCCAGTTATTCACATCTTTCCATATTAGGCATTTTTTTTTATCTTTGCAAACTCTTCCAGTAACCATTTGAAATACCAGGACCTGCATGAGCAAGTCCCATAATGTGGAGTTTGAGATTGCCATTTCTTGTAACATTCCTTTTTCTGTGAGGTCTGGCAATCTGAGCTTGTATATAAAGTTTGGGGTAGGGCAGTGCTCTTAACTTTTACCAACAGAATTCGGAATAAAGTAAAAAATAACCAAGGAAAAGGCCCCAAGTTAGGGGTACATTTTAAATGTTGGAACTATTATCTTAGACATTCTCAAAATGGTTTACAATTTTAGGAGGAATGAAACTAAATTGTGAGAAACATCAGGGAGAAAACTTGAGCACTAAAGGTGTAGCTGAGTAGTATAATGTAACCTAGAAGAAAGCTTCCTATTTAAAATGCACAATTTCAGTGAGCAAGCGCAGGCTACATTATTATAACAGGGACATTGTCTAAAATTATCATAGGGTGTAATAAAGATTTTTGATTACAAACTGCAGACAGAAAAAGATCTTGGTCAGTGTTTAGTGTGTGTGCAGCTGAAATCTTTTTCCCACTTTTTGGCTACAGTAGTGTTTGCAAAGAAACCAGCTGTAAATAAACTCGTAACCCTGTAAAACAGTCTTCTACTGTGACCTGTTAATGACATGATCAAGACAGCTCAAATTATCTCCAGCATTTTTGCAACTTAGAAAGAGGAATGTGTGTGGGGACCACTGAGAAGTTGCAGGACTGCAGCTAAGGCATAACAAAAGAAGACAGAAACAACAGTGAAATGCACTTACAAAGCCTGCTTGCAAAGACAGTAAAGAATACAGTAGAGTCGATTGATTATCAGAAATGTCAATTATCAGAACCAGCCTTCCAAAGTTTTTGGGTAGGAAAAATCATAAAGTCTGAATATGTAAGCATTATACGTATTTGGTTGAGCATGATTTTTGAGCTTGTAGACAGCTTGTGTGTGAAAAAATATTCTTTATTCTCTATTGTAATCACTGAACAGTTGAAAAGTATATTCCTGCATGCAGGAAAAAAAAACAAAATTTTATAAGTTTTTTATCTGGTTCAATTATATGTTTGATTATCCGAACTACCCTAGGTCTCAGTTTGGATGATCCGCTCTCTACTGTAGTCGATAAATCACAGGAAATGACCACTGATGCAGAGAGAATGAAAGAAAGCAGGAAGTCTCATGTTAAATGAATTGATACAGTGCAGCATGACAGCTAAGCCGCTTGCTTGATGGTCGATGCAGTTTTCTAGTAATGCATGATGGATTGTGGAATATCAGCAAGTGGACTAAAAAATCCAAATTGCGTAAAGGTGCTGGACCACATGTGTGCAGACTATGGTATAATGTAAAAAAATTTAAAAAAAGCATACTGCTGTTGGAACAATAGAAATCATCAAGATTTAGTAAAATAAACATGTTTTTTTTTCAGTTTTTGAGTGTGGATACAATGTTTTTCCATCAGCTGTAAGATGTATCAGATCCTACCGGTTCTGAAGCAGGCAACATTCAGAGTTTCTGATCCAAGGCTGAGGCTCCTACCCCTACCTATAATCCCCCTCCACCCTGATACTTCCTCAGATTTTATTTCTCACTTGATCTTTTCCATCCATTCCTCAACAGATGGAGACTTGGCTCTGACATCAGATCTGGTTTTAGCCACTTTAAAGCTTCCGATCTGGTACTCGGGGTCCTCCCTCACCCATAATCCCCAAGTGCAGAATGTGCTACCTCAGATCCCGTTTGCTGCCTTCTGTGTTGGCAGGTTTTTGGTGCTCAGGTTTAGTGATTGATACTCTAAAGATTTATCATATTTCCTTCAGATAAGTGCCTTCTCCTTTTCCATTTCTTTCCCTCCCCGTAGTCTCAATAACCATCCTTCGATAAAAAAATTTCTAATGTTTTTTGTCAACAGCATATTATAGTATAGCATACAGTATAGTATAATCTTAGTATAAAACTACTCCAAAAACACAAAACCAGGAACTGCAAGACACCAACCATAAACGAAAATAAACCAGTTCGATATAATTCAGTCTTAGCTGCCACTTTAACTCTTCCCTGTCTAAGCTGTTTTTCCAATCACCACCCCTGATGTCATTACCAAGGTTCTCAAAAATACCAAATAGAAAAGTTTTACATACACTATTACCCTTTAAATGCTTGTAGAGAGCATTATTATCATCCTCACATCTAATGGCATAAAGGTGCTCGTAGATCCGTCTATGCAAAGCCCTTTCAGTTTTGCCAACATGTGGTGGTGATTGGAAAAACAGGTTAGACAGGGAAGAGTTAAAGTGGCAGGTAAGACTGAATTCCACCCTCCCCCAGGTATTAATGAAGCATGTAGTATTATGCCTGTATTGAAATACCATTCGTTTAAGCTTTAAACGTTTTCTTTTAAAAAGTTATATTTTATTATCAATTTATATGGAATGTATTAAATTATATTTTATTATTATTGTCATCAATTTACATATAATGTACTAGTATCATATTTCATTGTATTTTTATAGCTTCATCTATTTGTAGCTTTTTTAAAAAAAATTTAAAATTATGAAATATTGGTATGCTGCTTTAAGTATGACAGGGGAGATGTATAATTGATTGCTAATTAATTATCTATTAGCTTATAAAAGCACTGTGTTTCTGAATTGTAACTGTTTTCTGATGAAGTCTTGTTTTCTAAGACGAAAGCGCTCTCAATAAATCTACTTTTTTTATGCAACACATCCGTGTGGATTACTGTCAACATCACTCGAGTGTTCTATCAGAACTGGTTTATTTTCGTTTATAATCTTAGTATAGTTTTAGGTTAGGGTTAGAATAGTAGGTTTTTTTTCTTATTATCATAGCTGTTTTATTTTTCTTCTTTCTTTCATAGTTAGAGTTGTGTTTTTGAGTCGTTATGGCTGACAAGCTGGCTGGATGTAGAAAGTGTGTGTTCATGTACACAATAAACATTGGCATCTTTATCATCTTCTTCCTCTGCTTCATCTTCTAAAAAAAAAGGACAAACATGAAGCATCTGACGAGGACTCTCAGAAATCTTCAGAGAAGGATAAACCAAAATCTACTAGGAAACAGTGTCCGGAACGGACTGCCTCGTCAGCTTTAGCACCAAAGCTCAGCAAACCTTCAGACCTAATGCTGTTTTTGGATCCAGTAATTATCATATCCTCAACTCCTTCTAAGTTCTCTCTGGAGCTGGTCTCTCCAAGACTCAAGTCTCCAGTCATACAAGACAGGCCACCATACCCACCTCACATCCAGTGTCCCATCCAGTCATCATTCATTAGCAGCACCAAGTAGAAGCTTGCTGAAGAAAGCTCCTCTGTCCATCCACTGAACATGGAGTCACATGTTTTGGACAGATTTGAGATGTGGGTCTACACCGCATCTATGTTCTTGATGAGGGTGGTTAATTATCTGGCACTTTCATCCGTTTTCAGAGAGATTTGGTAAAAGAGATCTCCATTTCACTTCCAGGGACCTTTAACTGCCTATCAGAAAAAGACTCTTTATCCAACACTTCTATGATCCTTTTCTCTAATGCTACAGAGGGTGTATCTAGGGCAGCTGGAATGGGCATTTCTATCAGAAGACATGCCTGGATGCAGCTATGCCACTTTGTGGAGCACTTTAAGATGTTCTTCATCAGTATCCATTATGACAGATCAACCTAGTTTGATCCAAAAGTGAAAGAAATTATTTCCGGAAGCAAAAATCTTGACAAATCTCTATCTGACAGAGGGATCTAATTCTTGACCCCATCAGAGACCCTTCTCCAGAAACCAGAAGGCAGGGATGAGAATATGGTTTCCAAAATCTCAGGGAATTTCACCTGAGTCTCCCGGAGAACAAACTCCCTGTGGCAGAGATGGAAACTCACATAATGGATGTCACCTGAGAGGCAGAGGTGGTCCGGTCCACAAAATCAAGGCTTCAGAGGTCGATTCTCTGAGAAACCTTTCCAGCACTTCTGAAGGGTTGCCTGACTGTCTTTCTCTGGAGGCATTTGGGGGGGGGTGCTTATCTCTACATCCACTGACCTGGACTTCCATCACTCAAGCCAAATGGATTTTGAAAATAATTTCTATATGCTACCTTATTCCTTTTTATTCCCCTCCATTACATTTCAGAAAAATTCCTTATGTTCCACTCTCGCAAAGAAAGGAAGCCATGTTAGAGATAAAAAAGCTTCCAAACCATCACGTCATCCAATAGGTCCCACCAGATCAGAAAGGATCCAGAATTTACTAAAGGTTCCTTTCAGTGCCAAAGAAAAATGGAGACTTTAGGCCAATTTTGGAGCCAAGTTGCTTGAACAAGTTTGTGAAACAGACAAAATTTTGGATCGTCATGGTTCAGTGCATTCTTCCTTTGTTGAGGAAGAATGACTGGATGTGCTCGATAGAGTTCCAACATGGGTACTACCACATAAAAATGGACAGGCGATCCAGGAGATATCTCCGCTTCCGGCAGGGAGCCAATCACTTCCAATTCAGGCCTCTGCCCTTTGGACTCACCACAGCCTGTGGGTTTTTATCAAATGAATGGCAGTAATGGCAGTTTGACTATGAATGCAGGGGTTCTAAGTGTTTCTCTGTCTGGATGACTGGCTCATCACCATACCTTCCAGAGATCTACTTATTCAAGCCAGGGGTTCCCTGCTCTACCTATGCAATGACAGTCTACAGAAATCCAAACTGCAACCATTTCAATCTCTGGAATTAATCAGGGCACTTTTAGACAAAGGATCTCTGATAGAGATACTCCAACAGTCATGGATCTCGTCAAGTCTTGCCCTGCCAGAAGCCACCCACCAGATTGATTCTTCATCTTTTAAGGTCCATTGCTGCCTCCATTACATTGGTTCCATTAGCCAGATTCCATGTGCAAGTCCTTAAGTGGACCCTGGCAGTTCAGTGGTTTATCAGAAAACAATCAATGTCCCATCCAGTCATCATCACAAACATTTGCAGAGATCCCTTAAAGTAGTGTATACATTTTCCATATCCTCAGCAGGGATGCCATTTCATTCAATATGGAAATTTACCCATTTTCTTCCCAAATTAATTGAACAAGGGTGAATATACCTTACATTTGTTAGATGTTCACCTCCAGTTGCATTTTTATTCGCATTGAACAAAATCTTTCAGAAAATCTGATCAGGTATTTGTCTTCTTTTCTAAAGTCAAATGGGGAAAAGCAGCATCTAAGGTCACCCTGTCTCACTGCTGGCTCATTGCATTTCTTTTGTTTACCAGCAGAAGGGGTTATCATTTTCAACTCCTAAGGTCCCATTCTACAAGATCTGTGGCTTCTTCTACGGCCTTTTCCCTAGTGTCCCAATTGTTGATGTATGTGTTGCAGCTACTTGGTCAAAAGTCCATATATTCATCTCACATTGTAAATTGGATGTCCAGTCCAGAGCCAGAGTTTCCTTTAGTTCAGCTGTGCTCAAGAATATCCTTCCATGAGGCCTCCTGACTATAAAAGTAGTGGGGACCCCTTTCCATCTAATGAGGAACGAACAGAAAATACATCATCAGATACAAAAGCTATGTACTTACCATAGTGTTAGATCTGTGTCATTCCGTCCATTTCTCAACTGCCGCCCTCCACTCCCCTTCTTATCAGTTGTAATTATTTTTTTTATAATGTTCTCATTCTGAGATGGCTCTAGCTGACCTTGCCTTGGCTCCTGAAGGTTAAGCCTGTCTTTTCACTTATTTTTATCATAGATACTCTCCTTTTCCATTTAAAATATATTGCTTTGTTTCCATCATGCGGTTTTAACATTTTTCTAATTTTTTTGGGGTGAACAAACTCTGTCTGAGTTAGCATGTTCTGCACATGGGGATTATAGGTAGGGAGAGGAGCCTGAGCACTGGATCCGAAAGCTTTGGAGTAGCCAAAGCCAGATCCAAGGTTGGATATGAGACCCCTCTGTTAATAAACGGATGGAATACAACAACAATGCATATCTAAAGTTATGGTAAGTACATAACTTTCATTTTTCAGTCAGACATGGTTTCTAAGGCTCAATGTAGTGTTGAGGTGTTTCGTTGAGTTTTATCACAGAAAAGTCAAGTCTTTTGGTTTTCTAACCTATTAGAGTATTTTCTCTTTTTTTTTTTTTTTTTTTTTTTTTTTTTTCTTTAAACTTAATCCATGTTTCTGTATTTTATTGGTTACTTTGCAACTGAAAGAGTTAGAGTATACCTTCTGGCCATTCATGTTATCCCCTTTCAAAAAAAAAAGCAAATTTATAGTTGTTTTTGTGACTGGTGTATACTATATCTTATTTCCTCTGCTGTAGCTAATTTTATATTGTGGAGTTAATATGTTGCTTTAACTTCCCTTTTTCCTTGAGTGTAGTTTGCTGCTGATTATTAATTCTTCTTTTAGCATGTCTAACAAAGCTTCACACTTTAGAAAATGTTCCACTTGTGGTTATAAAATTCCTTCTTATAATGGCCGGCATACCAAATGTGTCTATTTTCTAAGGACATCCCATCTTCAAGAAGACTGTGTGCTTTGATCTTTTTTACCGAGGTTCCTCATGGACCGCTGGTCCAAATTATTACTTAAAGGCTTTCCCCCTGCCTCAACAGGAGAACTGGCCTCCTCTGTCATGGGTTATCCCTCTTCAAAGAGAAGAATAGAGAAGTCTAAGGGAGATAAGTAAAAGAGAAAGAAAAGGAAAAAGAGAGAGAGAGAGAGCAGGCAAAGAATATTTTTTTATTTATTTGTTGGCATTTGTTTACTGGGAAGGTCCAACTGGTCCAGTTGTGCCCATTTTCAGCAGAGGCCCAGAGAGCAATGTTCCTTTTAACACACAGTACAAAAAGATGATTCCTTGTGGGACTCCAGTGTTAGTGAGTAGGTAAGGAGAAATGGATCCTTGCCATTTTACAGCTTGCTATCTGTTTGACAGGTAGCTGGAGAACCATTGGAGAGAATAAGGTGATAGTCCAAGAGAAAAAAGTTGATGAAGGAGTTTATGTAATACCATGTCAACAGCCTTAGAGAGGTCTAGAAATATGATGGAGATGAGTTTACTTGAGTCTCTAGATTTATTTGTAGTGTCTAGGAAGGATATAAGGGTAGTTGTGGTGATGCGGTCTGGCCTGAAGCCATGTTAATTATTGGTTAATAAGTTGTTTAGGAGCTGTTTATGTACACATCTTTCTAGGAGCTTGGAGAGGGAAGACAGTATGACTATAGGGAAAAAGTGTGTGAATTCTGTAGAAATACCTCCTTTATGCAGTGGTGTTTTGTGGGACCTTTTTCCATAGATTAGGTATGTAGCACTCACAAATAAATCTATTGATAAGAATAGTAATAGAATAGGCTATGGCCCTGCAGCAAGTATTAGGTATTCTGGAGGGAGGTTGTCAATTGAGGAAGACCATGATTAAGTTTTAGTAAATTTTTTTTTTTTTTTTTTTTATAGTGGAAGTGAGAATGGATTATACGGTTAAGGTGAGAGGAATGTTTGGATTGTCAGGGGATTGTCATAGTAAGCCAGAGTGCATGATCGTTTTTTATTCTTTTGGTGCATTGTGGGGCTAGAGCATTCAGGATGTTAAGGAATATTGTACTAAAAAGGGTCGCTGCATTGTCTGGGGTAGTGTTTTTAATACTGACCAGTCTGTTACTTTTAGTGCATCATTAAATGTTTGTTGATTGCATTTTGTTAGGTTGCAGGTAGTTTTGTATTTATGTTCATTACTTATTTATGGAGTAGTCCTATGAACATAAGCTTGTAAGTGATCACTTAAAGTGTCTGGGAGTGTACCAGATGTAGAATAGTTTTTTAGGTTTGGAGACCATAATCCAATCTAGTACGGAGCTACGGTTGTTCTGTTTATTAATTCTGGTGGGGGAATTAATTAGTTGAGTGAACCTGAATAGGTTTAGGCTGGCTGTTGGAGAGTCAGAGTATGAGTTCTGCCATTTGATGTTAACACCATCTAAAATGACTTTATCATTGTTTATAGTGTGACAGATCCATGATAGTATTTTTTCAAGTATGGGAATATTTTGTCAAGATGGGATGAACAGTACCATGATGCAAATACTTTTTGAGTTGTAAAGTTTTAGGAAGGTGATAAGAATTGAATGTTAACATGTTTTTTGAGTAGGAGGTTATGGTGCAGCTGTTGGGAAAGAATAAGGCTACACCATATGCTTTCTTTCTGGTTCTATCACATCTTATTATACAATGCCTTGCGAAAGAATTTCAGCATTATTGCTAGTAGATTTAAGCTAGGTCTCTGTTGCTGCAAGGATGTCGGGTTTATGATGACATCCAGGAATGAAAGTAGGTGATTTTACTACAATGACTTTGAAAGTTTACTGTGATAAGGTTAATGATTTTAGCAGAGTTTGACAGGTTGGGGGATGGGACTGGTCCTGGGTTTGGGTGTATGTCACCACACCGGTGGATGTGGGAGAGCTAGAGTGCATTAATGAAGGAAGTAGAACCAGTGCTAGATAGTAGTGTTATTTACTGGTAAGGGTGGCATTTGTTAAATATTTTTGGTGTAGAGTGCAGGAGTGGGTTTAGATAAAATAGGCAGAAAGAAATGTTGGAAAAAACTGTTAGGAAAGGGTTGTGTTATATGGAGGTAGTAGTAGAGGTACATTTTGCCAAACGTATTGTTAGGCATGATGTTATCAGAGTGAGATATAATAGAATTACGATAAGACTAGTGGGGAGTAGCATGTTTTTATAAGTGTTGAGTATAACGAGTAGATTATTCTAGGAGTAGTAGTACTGGCATTTTGTGATGAATGGGAACCTATTGGGATTGGTTTCTAAGATGAAGTATAGTGAAATGTTGGTACAACATTGATGTATTAGGAAAGAGAGTAGAAAAGGAGTAGCATGATTGAGAAAGTGAAAGAGGCTAAAATGACGGTGGTGGGTGAATTAAGTGGTTTAGCAGCTGAGACAGTTAATATGTGTATGAATGAATGGGAGGTGTGACGTGTGACTTGAAAAAAGAGATATGGTGAAAAAGATTCAAAGAAAAGGTATCTAGACCCTCCAGGGGCTGTGGGTCCAGTCCCTAAGCTGTCCAAGCCATTGAGTGTGATATTTTCTTCCGAGCTGATTCATATCCATTCACCTACTCTCTTCTTGATAGTGGAACTCCAGAGGTGACACCCCTTGGTTCCAATCTCCAGTTCTGCAGTTGGAGAGGTCCTTTCACAGGTCCAACAGACCACCTTTGATGGTATCCTTGCTTAGGTCCATATGCTGATTATGGAGTTTATCTGAGGCAGATGTGGACAGGGCAATGCAGAAGTCAATGATGACCCATATACAGATGGGGGTGCTGACCTCCCCCCATAAGGGGTGTCTTTCCACTCCTCAACTGGTTTCCTCCATCCCTGATCCAACCTTCAGATCTGGTGGTTGTAGACCCAAGCATTTCTTGCAGGATGCATTTGTCAAAGCCAGTAGTCTGGTCATCTTTGACAGTTTCCATTACATGCTCAACTCCAACAGCATCAGATCTAAGCAGAGAGGTCCCGGACCCTAAAGGTAGGCACCAGCATAGAGGGGTGGGATCAACTTCTGAACTCTGAGATCCATCCTTTCAATTTGTGCATCAGCAGTAGATAAAGCGACTCTAGTGTTGGCTTCAGAGCAGAACCAGACTGTCTTGAGAGGGTGTCTTGTTGGGATTGTTGGATCTTAAGAGAATCTCTTTGGAACCAGCCTCAGTTTCAGCCTTTGAGGCATTTTAAAGGTATGTCTTGTCATCTAGAGAAGAGGTATCTGCCCTTGCTCAGATCTGTCCCGATCCCCTGTGGTGTCTGCTGCACCTCTCCCACATCATCTTGTCCCTCAATGACAGCCAGCTTCAATGGCCCTTGACAAGGCTTGAGAGTTGAGTTCCTTTCAGCTTCTGAATCTTCACTGGATTCTCCAATCATTGAAGAGCAGAGGAAGCACACTTTTAAAAGGAAGCATTTAGACTGCTCAGAGGAGTCTTTCACTGAAGATATTAATTTCAGTGAAGAGGAAGTGTTCCATAGGTTCCCCCAGAAGATGTCTTCTTTGGGGACATCCTGGAATTACTTCACCACAGGGGGGAATGCTTTATCGACTCCCTGGGTGATGCTCCCAGCAGGCGTGGGAGACGCTGGACATGATGGAGCCCATACCCTGCAAGCCCAACATGATTTTAGTTTTCCCGTGGGACAGACCTCACTGGAGCAAGGGGCCTGCAGTAGATGCTATAATGGCATCAATGGCCTTTTGTTTACCCCCCCCTGAACATGGCGTCTCAGGCATTGGACAGGTTTGGAAAGTGAATTTATACTTCAGAAATGTTTGCTTTACATACACTGAACTATCTGGCACATCTAACAAGAATTCTGAGCGACGTGTCCAAGGGAACTCTTCAAGTCTCTTTCTGGTGCCATGACAGCAGAGTCTAATAAAATGGTAGATTCACAGCTGGCAAACTGGCAACCTTACAGTCCATTTTGAATGAGTTCATTCTTGTCTTATACAATGTGGCAGACTGTATATCTAAAGTGGCAGGCAGCGGCATTGCTATACATTGAAACACCTGGATGTGTCTCAGTGATTTTGCGAGGAACTTCAAAACTACCTTTTTAAATGCCCCTTTTTGATGAGTCAACTGTCTTTGGGCCCAAAGTTAAGTACGCACTTCTTAGAAGTGAACAAGGTGGAAAAACCCAGTCTGTCATTGGCATCTGCTTTTTCACCACTCAAAGGACTTTTTTCCAGGACCAAAAGGGTGGTAAGAGGCTGTGGTTCCAGACAGCTCAGGTTTTTGCAATGGACACTTCTACAGACAGACACCCCTTAGGAGCAGACGAGAAAACAACAACAATTGACCTCAACCTAGAGGCAGAGGTGGTCCACAGAACCAGGGCTTTCGAAGCTCATTCACTGACAGAGCCTTCCAGTGTTCCTAAAAGGTTGCCTGACTGCTGTACTCTGGAGGCAGTTGGGGCCGTCTGTCTCTTCACCCTCATAGCTGGTCACCCATCACTCCCAATTTGTGGATGCAGAGAGTAATATCCAGAGGATATGTCTTTCCATTTACTTTCCCACCTCAAATGCTGCAAAGAAAGCTTCACAATATTCCATTCCCACAGAGGAAGGCAGCGGCTCAAGAAATTGTAAAGGTGCTAGACAGACAAGTCATCCAGGAGGTCTCACCAAACCAGGAAGGGTCTGGAATCTACTCAAGGCCCTTTCTGGTTGTGAAGAGAAACAGGGACTTCAGATCCATTCTGTACGTCAACTACCTAAACCAATATGTAAAATAAAACAACTTTCTTGATGGCCATAATCCATTTTGTCTCTTCTGAAGAAGGACAACTAGATGTACTTGCTAGACCTGGAGAATGCTTACTATCACATAAAAATAGCCAGACAGTCCAGTACGTTCTTTTACGTTTGTCTGGGAGCCAGTTGCTTGCAGTTCTGTGCACTACCTTTCAGTCTTATGAGAGCTTTCCCCAACACACAGGTGCTCACCAAATGCATGGCAGTGGTTGCAGCATATCTCAAACTTAAGGGGTTCTGAGTATTCATGTATCTAGACAACTGGATCATAACCATTGCTATGAAGGATCTGCTAATTCGAGCCAGAAACTCTTTGCTCCATTTATGGCTTCACCTAGGGATCACAGTCATCCTGGAAGAGTATAAATTGACACCTGTCCAGACAGTAGAATTCATACCTGAATATCACCTTGCAGATAGCAAAACTCCAAGAATGCAGATTAGACACTCTTTGACAACAAGCCTCTCTGGTTTTATCTGACCAGCATCCCATGGCAAAATCCATCCTACATCTTTTGGGCCCTATGGCAATGCATATCACTCTTATTCCTCCTGACAGATTTCACATGAGGATGGTGCAGTGGATCCTGTCAGTACAGCAGTCCATTCTTCACCATCCTATGCACTTTTTGTTCAGACTCACAGGAATCTGCACACAGCATATTCAATGATGGCTAAGTTCTCCTCTTGTCTCTGTAGATGATCCCTTTAGGTTCCCTTCCCCAATAGCTCTTATATCCACAGATGCTTCCGTTGGGGGGGGGGGCATTTTGAGGAGAAGACTGTCCAAGACACATGGTGGTTGACTGAGGCTAGATTTCACATCACTGTTTTGGAGATGAGGGCAGTCCTCCCAGCACTGCCGGTCATCTAAAACTTCCTCCCAATGGTGTGATTGTAATTTGGACAGACAGCAAGTCAGTGGTCTGGCACATCAACCAACAAGGAGGAACTTGCACATATTCTTCATGTTGGGACACCATGAGGATTTGGCAGTGGTCACTGTCTTCCCAGTGTTTTCTGGTTGCAATGCATATCCTGGGGAAGTATAGTGTATTGGCAGACAAGCTGAGCAGGTCCATTCTTCTGCATCATGAGTGGTCTCTCAGTCAGCCAGCAGCTTTAAAGATTTTCAGCTCTTGGGGGTAGTGTTGCTTCAGTCTGTTCACAACCCTGTCCATCATCAAACTCAGCAGCTACTTTTCGATGATTACCCAGGAGGGAGAGTCCCCAAGGGATGATCTAGTCCACAGTTGACCCCCTGGTCGTCTTTATGCTTATCTACTAGCTCCCCTCATAACCAAGTGTCTGCAGAAAGTGACCTGATGCAAGGCAAAGGTGATCCTCATTGCTACCTTTTGGCCTCAATTGATATGGTTCCCCTTTCTATGGCCTCTCCTGGTGTACCCTTCCTGGTTGCTGAACCCTCTTCCAGATTTTATATCTCACCCATCCAGCAAGCCTTACCCAGACATAAAAACCCTTAAGTTAGCCACTTCATTTCTCCAGTTCCATTAATAGTCAGAAATTCCAACCTTTGATCTACTGTGATTCATATCCTATTTATTTATGTATATTTGTTTACCGTAGTAGTGCACTGATTGATATTGACCAATTTCAGAATCAGCCCTGGAGAAATACAAAGCATTTTACAAACAAAAAATAGAGAAATGTAAGCAGTAACCAAATAGTTTAGACTAATTACATAGAAAAAACTGTGTATATACATTCCAATGAACAAGCACAGTGCAATGTGCAATCAAGCAGAGTGTAATGTACAATATAAACATTAGTTTCTAAAGTGGGTCAATCTTCAGTGAATCTTTGAAGAGGTATGTCCTGTGTTGAAGTAGAAGCATTTGGCTTGGATTAAGAAATATTTTTTGAGTTGCATTCTGTATTTGGAGTAAGTGTTGATTTGGCGATATCGATAGCTTGCCAAAGAGGAGGTGCCTGAGAGGAGAAAGCATGTGCAGTGCTGTGGAGTTTGGTTCTAGGGGTAATGAGAGCTCATGTGACAGAGCATGTGCAGTGCTGTGGGGTTTGGTTCTAGAGGTAATGAGAGTTGGTGTGACGGAGCATGTGTAGTGCTGTGGAGTTTGGTTCTAGGGGTAACGAGAGCTGGTGTAACAGAGCATGTGCAGTGATGTGGGGTTTGGTTCTAGGGGTAATGAGAGTTGGTGTGACAGAGCATGTGCAGTGATGTGGGGTTTGGTTCTAGGGGTAATGAGAGCTGGTGTGACAGAGCATGTGTAGTGATGTGGGGTTTGGTTCTAGGGGTAATGAAAGCTGGTGTAACAGAGCATGTGCAGTGATGTGGGGTTTGGCTCTAAGGGTAATGAGAGTTGGTGTGATACAGCATGTGCAGTGCTGTGGAGTTTGGTTCTAGGGGTAATGAGAGCTGGTGTGACAGAGCATGTGCAGTGCTGTGGAGTTTGGTTCTAGGGGTAATGAGAGTTCATGTGACAGAGCATGTGTAGTGCTGTGGAGTTTGGTTCTAGGGGTAATGAGAGTTGGTGTGACAGAGCATGTGCAGTGCTGTGGAGTTTGGTTCTAGGGGTAATGAGAGCTGGTGTAACAGAGCATGTGCAGTGATGTGGGGTTTGGTTCTAGGGGTAATGAGAGTTGGTGTGACAGAGCATGTGCAGTGATGTGGGGTTTGGTTCTAGGGGTAATGAGAGCTGGTGTAACAGAGCATGTGCAGTGATGTGGGGTTTGGCTCTAAGGGTATGAGAGCTGGTGTGATACAGCGTGTGCAGGGCTGTGGAGTTTGGTTCTAGGGGTAATGAAAGATGGTGTGACAGAGCATGTGCAGTGCTGTGGAGTTTGATTCTAGGGGTAATGAGAGTTGGTGTGACAGAGCATGTGCAGTGTTGTGGAGTTTGGCTCTAGGGGTAATGAGAGTTGGTGTGACAGAGCATGTGCAGTGCTATGGAGTTTGGTTCTAGGGGTAATGAAAGTTCATGTGACAGAGCATGTGTAGTGCTGTGGAGTTTGGTTTTAGGGAAAATGAGAGTTGGTGTGACAGAGCATGTGCAATGCTGTGGAGTTTGGTTCTAGGGGTAATGATTGTTGGTGTGACAGAGCATGTGCAGTGCTGTGGAGTTTGGTTCTGGGGTAATGATTGTTGGTGTGACAGAGCATGTGCAGTGCTGTGGAGTTTGGTTCTAGGGGTAATGAGAGTTGGTGTGACAGAGCATGTGCAGTGCTGTGGAGTTTGGTTCTAGGGGTAACGAGAGTTCATGTGACAGAGCATGTGTAGTGCTGTGGAGTTTGGTTTTAGGGAAAATGAGAGTTGGTGTGACAGAGCATGTGCAATGCTGTGGAGTTTGGTTCTAGGGGTAATGATTGTTGGTGTGACAGAGCATGTGCAGTGCTGTGGAGTTTGGTTCTAGGGGTAATGAAAGATGGTGTGACAGAGCATGTGCAGTGCTGTGGAGTTTGGTTCTAGGGGTAATGAGAGTTGGTGTGACAGAGCATGTGCAGTGTTGTGGAGTTTGGCTCTAGGGGTAATGAGAGTTGGTGTGACAGAGCATGTGCAGTGCTGTGGAGTTTGGTTCTAGGGGTAATGGGAGTTCATGTGACAGATCATGTGTAGTGCTGTGAAGTTTGATTTTAGGGATAATGAGAGTTGGTGTGACAGAGCATGTGCAGTGCTGTGGAGTTTGGTTCTAGGGGTAATGATTGTTGGTGTGACAGAGCACGTGCAGTGCTGTGGAGTTTGGTTCTAGGGGTAATGAGAGATGGTGTGACAGAGCATGTGCAGTGCTGTGGAGTTTGGTTCTAGGGGTAATGAGAGATGGTGTGGCTTGTGTGAAGTGTGTAAGATTACATGGGGATTTTTTCTTATGAAGTCTAGCTGCAAGGAGAGTAAATGTGTTATAGGTTCATAGGTTCATAGGTATGTACTAGGCTAATGGCCCTAGAGCCTTTACAAGCCTAGCCCATAGGATTACAAGCCTAGCCCATAGGATTACTCTGGCATTGTGCCAACCGATCGTAGTTCCCAGTGCCCCTATCGAGTAGAGCCACTGGAGTGATCCCCGGGGTGAATTTTCTATTTCCCATCCACTCATCAAGATTTTTCTTGGAGGGCCAGTGAGGAGCTCCACTTGACATGTATGGGAAGTCTGTTCCATAGCATGGGCAGTCTCTGGGTTATGAACCTGTCCCTCCAGCTTGTTCTGTTGATTGTGGTAATGAGGTTGAGGTCTCTGGAGTGTGGAGTACGGAGGGATTGGGATTTCTTTATATGTAGCATTTCTAACAGAGCTGGGTCAGACATGGCTTTGTAAGTCGAGCAGAGATCGCCTCTAAGTAGGCAATATGAAACGGAGAATGATTGGACTTTTTTGAGTCTGTCCATATAGGACAAGTGTTTAAGGCCTAGGATCCTCTTTGTGAGGTACTTTTGCATCTTCTCCAGTTGTTGCAGGTGTCTAGTGAGGTACATGCCAAATGAGACATTGTACTCAATGATTAGCCTAATGAGGGAAGAGTAGATCTTCCTGGATGCAAAAGCCTTAGTAATGAGATGTGCCACATAGAAGGACTTTCTGACCACGGTGGCAATGTGGTGGTCAAAAGAGAGGTTGCTGTCAACCTGTGTTCCCAGATCTGTTATGACACCTTCTGTGTTCAGTGGACTACCATCAATGTGGTAATTCATGGGAACCAGGATTTTCCCAAAGGGGATGACGACTCATTTTTTGGAACTGAGCTTAAGGCCACGGTTCTGATACCAGTCGTTGGGTCTGAGTGAGTCCTTTCTGTAGTATGCCAACATCACTTGGGGAGTTAATTATGGCTCCCAACTTGCAATCATCTGCGAACTTTGTCAGCCAGAGTCCATTCGTGTTGGCCTGTACTTCAGAGAAGTAGATACCAAACAGGAGAAGACCCAGGACCGAACACTGTGGGACTCCACTCGTGACTGGTCAGCAGTCTGACTTGGACTCAGCTGTTTTCACACTGTATGTTCTATCTGTGAGCCAGCTTGCAATCCACCTAGTGATATAGGGGTTGATGCCTAGCTTAGTGAGTTTTTTTATGATTCCTGAGTGGGGAATGGTATCAAAGGCCTTGGCCAGATCAAGGTAGGTTGTATGAACCACCTTGCCTTCATCCACAGCTCTGGTGACTGACTCAAAGAAGTCGACCAGATTGAGCAAGCATGATCTACCCTTCACAAAACCAAACTGTGTGGGATCCAGAGTTTGAAGATTCCCTGTATCCTTGTTTATTAGGGCCATGATGATGCGTTCCATAGCTTTGCATACCAGACTTGTCAGGCTAATGGGGCAATAGTTCCCAAGGTCTGTAGTCACTCCTCTTTGTGGAGAGGGATGACCGTAGCAGTGCGTCATTCGGTAGGGACAAAGCCTGAGGTGAGGCTGTGATTAAACAGGGCACACAGAGGAGGTGCCAGTTCACTCTGTAGTTCATGTAGAACACAGCCAGGGATATTGTCGTGTCCCATAGAAGCTGTATTCTTGGCCTTGGACAGTGCTGTTTTAACCTGTGCATCAGTAATACTGGGTGCCTGGCAATCTACTGGTATTGTGATTGGTCCAAAAAAACTTCTGCCAGGAAAGTTTCTAGAAGGAAGTGGAAGAGAGTTTCTATCTGGGCATCTGCTAAGAGTCTGGATCCTTTTTCAGTTCTGTTACCATTGATTTTAGATATTTTGGCAGATTTGTTTTATGCAGGTGTGAGCTACTCCACCATCAGCGTTCATTCGGCAGCTGTTTTGAATT